>NC_057803.1:325649393-326011160 GCF_018294505.1 Triticum aestivum | reverse complement strand
GGGGGGGGGAGGGTCTTCACGCACTTGCTCCATTTGGTGTTGCTCTTGGCGTGGAGGAAGATTGTTGACGTGGATGCGCTCTTGGTGTAGTGGAGGGTGAGGCATGTGTTCACGGTTTTGCCTTTCATGTTGTTCTTCACGTCAGGCAGCTTCTTCTTGTATTTCCCAACGAAGAGCTTCCTCTTGCTTGCGTACTTGGCGACTGTGTTGGGCAACGACTCGGGTGGACTCTCAGAGTGCATCTTGTGCCGCTTGGTCTTGAGCTTCGCGCCATTGTTGTTGTTATCGAAGTGCTTCGGCATCTTGCTCCTCTTGGTGTTTGTGCACCCTCCCTTCCTCTTGTTGGTGTTGATGTTGCCTTTCTTGTGCTTCCGCAAAGGTAGCTTGGTTTTGGAAATGTCGATGTTCTTGCGCTAGAAGTTGCTCTTGAGGATCGATGCCGTGAAGAGGATTGCGGTTTGCTTAATGGTTTTGGCGCGCGGCTCATGGAAGAGTGTTTGATGTCGGAGTACTTGAGCCGGTGATTGTGTTGTCGGAGTGTCGGCTCGAGTTGCTCCGTCTTGAGTAGGACAACGGGGTAGAAGAGCGGTTGACCAACAAGGCACGAATCTCGTCCATTCTTGCACTGCTCTCTTGTTTTTGTTCATCGAGCTTGTTGTCAAAGTAGTCTCTTGTACGTTGCTTGAAGAGGCGTAATTCAGTGGTGAGATGGTCGATGCGGTCGCTCATTGCTTGTTGTTCTTATTGCAAAGCTTGTTGTGCCCCAAAGAGGTGGCTCTTGGTGATGTAGGAGGTCATGTTGTCGTCTTGCTCAATGAAGAGTGGGTTGGTAGAAGAACTTGGCTTATCCATCATGTGGAAGTGGTGGTGAGTAGGAGAATTAGAGAACAAAACCAAACTTACCTTTTCCGAAGATTGGGGATGTAACAAGCACGATCGCACGTGATGCTATAATAGGAGAATTGGTACCGGGTATTGTTTCTCACACCTATAAGTAAAAGGCTTATGGAGGAGCTCGGTTAGGAAGTGGCACAAATAATTCAAGAAAATGTTAGTCCAGATGTTGAAAAAGTTGAGAAGATTAACAAATGGAAATTAAGACAAATAGATCAACCCAAGATAACACTATGAATGCACACACGAAAGATAAATGGGATCCGCACAACCAAGGGGTGAGCTCTAAGATGTGGAACCATGGAAAATGCTCTTGTTGTACGGATACTAGAGAGTCGCTAGCTCGATTGCTCTAATGGGCTAGATATGCTAGTGCACCAACCTAAAGAGAAACGGGTCGTCTCACTATCCCAAGTATGCTTAGGTATGTATGAACTAAGGTGATGAACTAATCAAAGTGGCTCAATGCTATTGCTTACAAGCTCTTGCTCCTCTTTTCTTTTTCTTGAAAGCTTTTTATTGACTATGCCACAATGCCTGATATGCAAGCCACAATGCGAGATAACAAGTAGTATATGCATGGGAGAGACCTAACACTAGTGGTGCACTAAGGCATGGATCGGTAATACTCAACAAGCCAGTCTCGATGGGTAAGCTACGCAAAAGATGCTCGAAGATATCAAGGTAATGTCAAGGGTAGCACAAAGGCGTCGTCGGAGTTACTGTCCGTGTTTACGGTTGGTATGAAGACGATGATGTTGGAGCCGATGTGGAGTCGGAGTCGATGGTCGAGTGGTCATGATGATGACGTGCAATCGCGCCTAAGTAGCCAAAACACCTTAGGACACTAGAGAAAAACCGCAACCCAAAACTCAAACAACCACGAAATATTGTGGAGGAGCACAAGTGGTGGCGGGGTGTCAAAAGGAAGGAAAACAGAAAATGGCCAAAGTGCTCTGGATGGTCCGTGTGCACGGGGTAAGTGAGGCCTGTGTGAACGGGGTCCTGTGAGCATGGGGTCCCAATGGCCCGTCTGCACGGGGTCCTTTGTGAGCGGACGAATTGCTCTGAATCTGTGGGGATTTTCAACTTTGAGGCCAAATGTGATGGATTGAAAGGTGTGGAAGATGGTAGGGGGGTAGATCCACTTGCTAAACACCAAATTCATGGATCGAAACAACCAAATCTCACAAGATCAAAAAATTGCAAGAAAAATTTTTGGGGCTATTTTTGGTGGGGATTTTCTGATTAGGACGAAAAACAACAAAATCAAGCTAGAAAGTGGAGGGTAGGGACTCCAAGATGTGAATAAACCTTGCTCATGATACCAAGATGTTGTAGGGTGAAACCCTAAGATGGATCTTTTCACAATTGGACAGGGAAAAGGGAGATGAACACCAAGAACACAAAGAGGAAATCACCCCAACAATTCCCAATTACACATCCACTAGAATAGCAAACACAAGATCCACAAGTTCACAAACATAATCAAAGGAAAGATACAATGATAGAGTTCTTCTCAATCCTCAGCGATGAGGTCTTGAAGGTAGTTTTCTCCTTGTGGAGGGCTTTGAAATCCACAAGGATTCTTCCCTAAAGGGGTCTTGATCTGCAAGAGGCAAGGTAGAAGGAGCAAAGCACACAAATATCTCATCTAATACTTTCCTTTCCCTAAACATGGTCCTAGGTACGACTTATATAGCATTGGGGTCGTTGTAGATGAAAGGGAGGGCGAAGAGGCAATCTCAGCCGACCATCCTAGGAGGCCCGTGCGCACGGGGTAAGTTGGGACCGTGCGCACGGGGGGTCCCGTGCGCACTGTACACGCCCGTGCGCACAGGGTGCTATAGCCGTAACTCCCAGTGTAGCCCGTGGACACGGGGTCGCCTAGGACCTTCTGTCCAGATTCTTGGGGACTCCTTCATCCTTGGAGACTCGGGGCGCTTGTCCTTGGACTTGGTGGTCCTCCTTAGCTACATGGAGGTGTTCTTCTTCGTACCTAATGAGGCATAGAGTATCTTGGTGAGGTAGCACCCAAGTTCCACTTGTATCCATATGCATGTCAACTAGGAAAGAGTTCACCTCGGTTTCCATTGCATGTGCTCTAGCTCTCGTCATGGGTCCACGTGGTGGTTGGTATGTTTGTGTATAGTCTATGGGGATGACGGAAGGATGCTCCATATCAAGTTCTACCCTGTGTCAATTTTCCTCTAAAAGCGTCTTATAGAGCCTCCCAGCTACCAATAGAGTGAGGAGGCAGGCTTTTAAGCCAATGCCTCGTTGGACCCTTTAGTTTGAGCGGTCAATAATTAATGGCAAGGAGATCATCTACACTGGCCATGTGTATGTGGAGAAGGAAATCCCCCATCCATACTGCTGGAACTATTGGGCCCATGGGACTGGGGGTACCCAGGCCCGTCTTGCCAGTGGCTCGTTGTGTGCACTAGTAGAAAAAGGGTCAAACGTGAAGCACATTAGTGCCGGTTTGTATTTGAGCCGGCACTAATGTATACATTAGTGCCGGTTCCAACGGCTAGCCGGGCCGCTTTCATTAGTACCTGTTCGTGGCGAACCTTTAGCACCGGTTCGTGCCACGAACCGGTACTAATGAGAGTGGTGGCAGGATGTTGTCAGACTAGGGCCCCTCCAGCCCCTTTAGTACCGGTTCTTGGCACGAACCGGTACTAAAGGTCGTCCTACATAAACCCTTCATCCACCCGAGCTCGCTCTATTTTTCCCCTTTCCCCTCTCCTCTCTTTGTTCTTCCCCTCTTCCTCTTGAGCTCATCACACATTTTGCCCAAAATTTGTCAAGATTTGAAGGCCCCCATCCATTCAAATGATCACAAAGGTTAGCAACTTTGTCCTTTCATCTCTCATTGCTAGATTAGCTCTTGCAATGCTTCATATAGTGATTGTGAGTTTAGTAATTTGGGAGGATATATATATATATATATATATATATGTGCTAGTATTTGATTTATATGCAATTTGAGGTCAAAAATAACACCTAGTTTGCATATGTAGGTGTGGTTTTCTTAGTGCCTTCTAAATCTCCGTCGTAACCACCGTCGATCGCCTGCACCGTCCCGTCGCCGGCACCACCTTGTGGTGAGCCTCTTGTTCATGAAATTTTATATAAAAATTGATGTTTGTGTGATTTGGATATATAGTTACTCGTATAATTATCTTACCCGTATGTTGTTTGTTATACATATAGTGCCATGGTTTTCATATCCGTCCCCGTCGGCCCTCGTCCTTGTTATGATTCGGATGTGGTATATATATTCTCTTTTAAAACTAGTTGCATTTCGTGTTTATGACAAATTATGCCCATCAAGTTGACATAGAAATTTTTTCTAGGAGGTATGTGAACCGGAAATTCCAACCGACCCTATTGTCGAGAGGTTAAATTTAGTTGAAAGAGAAAACGAGTACTTGAAAGAAAAATTGAAAAGAATTGAGGGGAGAAGATGGAATTGGAGTTTTGCATGTTGCCGATGTCGTCGATGATCACAAGATCAAGATGGAGAAAATGCGCTTGAAGATTAGAAAGATTAGAAAATATGCCATCGATAGTGAGGCTTGGTATCATTATGCTGTTGGATCCATTGTTACCTTAGTTGCGATCTTGATCGCATTTGTTGTTGCATTTGAATGCTTTAGCTAGAGAGTTATTTGTTTGTTGCATTTAAGTGTTGTATGAACTTTATGTATGAACTTGTATTAATTTGGTCTATTCGGTGTTGTGTAATGAAGATGAGCCGGCAATGGATGTACGATGACCGATGCTCTCCCCAGTTCGTTGAGGGCGTGCATACTTTTCTGCTTGCGGCTGAGGCAAACAAGCGGGCGGATGGTTTTATGCCTTGTCCATGTGCTGGCTGTAAGAATGGTCAGAATTACTCTACGTCAATAACCATTCACGTCCACCTGTTTAAGTCCGGTTTCATGCCCCACTATAATGTTCGAACCAAGCACGGAGAAAGAGGGGTTATGATGGAAGACAATGAAGAAGAAGAGGACGACGACAGCTATCCTGGCCATGGGTTCCCTGAATACGATGATACAACAATGGGGGAAGAAGCTGAGCCGGTAATGCGGGAAGAAGCTGAGCCGGCAATGCGGGAAGAAGCTGAAGAAGAGGCATAAGATGAGACCGTTGATGATCTAGGTCAGGCCATTGCCAATGCAAAGAGAAACTGCGCAAGTGATTTGGAGAAGAAGAAGTTGCAGCGCATGTTAGAGGATCACAAAAAATTGTTGTACCCGAATTGCATAGATGACAAGAAAAAGCTGGGCACCACACTGGAATTGCTGCAATGGAAGGCAGAGAATGGTGTATCTGACAAGGGATTTGGTAAGTTGGTGGTAATGATAAAGGATATGCTTCCAAAGGACAACGAATTGCCCGAGAGTACGTACGAAGCAAAGAAGGTTGTCTGCCCTCTAGGGTTAGAGGTGCAGAAGATACATGCATGCCCTAATGATTGCATCCTCTAGCGCGGTGAGTACGAGGATTTGAACGCTTGCCCGGTATGTGGTGCATTGCGCTATAAGATCAGCCGCGATGACCCTGGTGATGTCGAGGGCGAGCGCCCCAGGAAGAAGATTCCTGCCAAGGTGATGTGGTATGCTCCTATAATACCACGGTTGAAACGTTTGTTCCAAAACAAAGAGCATGCCAAGGCGATGCGATGGCACAGAGAAGACCGTAAGAAAGACGGAAAGTTGAGAGTACCCGCTGACGGGTCGCAGTGGAGAAAAATCGGAAGAAAGTACGGGAAGGAGTTTGCAGATGATGCAAGGAGTGTATGGTTTGGTCTAAGCACAGATGTCATTAATCCTTTTGGGGAGCAGGGCAGCAACCATAGCACCTGGCCTGTGACTCTATGTTTGTATAACCTTCCTCCTTGGTTGTGCATGAAGCGGAAGTTCATTATGATGCCAGTGCTCATCCAAGGCCCTAAGCAACCCGGCAACGACATTGATGTGTACCTAAGGCGATTAGTTGAAGAACTCTTACAACCGTGGAATGGAACAGGTGTACGTGAGTGGGATGAGCACATGGGGGAAGAATTTGACCTAAAGGCATTGTTGTTCATGACCATCAATGATTAGCCTGCTCTCAGTAACCTTTCAGGACAGACAAACAAGGGATACCGCGCATGCACGCACTGTTTGGACGATACCGACAGTATATATTTGGCTAATTGTAAGAAGAATGTGTACCTGGGACATCGTCGATTTCTTCCGAGCAGGCATCCCGTAAGAAAGGAAGGCAAGCATTGCAAAGGTGAGGCGGATCACCGGACGAAGCCTCGCCACCATACTGGTCCTGATGTACATGATATGGTCAAGGATTTGAAGGTGGTCTTTGGAAAGGGTCCTGGTGGACAACCCGTTCCGAATGACGCTGACGGACGCGCACCCATGTGGAAGAAGAAATCTATATTTTGGGACCTGCCCTATTGGAAAGACCTAGAGGTCCGCTCCGCAATCGACGTGATGCACGTGACGAAGAATCTTTGTGTGACCCTGCTTGGCTTCTTGGGTGTGTACTGGAAGACAAAAGATACACCTGAGGCACGAGAGGACCAGCAACGTATGCACGGAAAAGACGGCATACATCGGGGTCATGCAAGCTACGCTCTTACCAAAGAAGAGAAGGAAATCTTCTTTGAATGCCTGCTCAGTATTAAGGTACCGTCTGGCCTCTCATCGAATATAAAGGGAATAATAAACATGGCAGAGAAAAAGTTCCAGAACCTGAAGTCTCATGACTGCCACGTGATTATGACGCAACTGCTTCCGGTTGCATTGAGGGGGCTTCTACCGAAAAACGTTCGATTAGCCATTGTGAAGCTATGTGCATTTCTCAATGCAATCTCTCAGAAGGTAATCGATCCAGAAATCATACCAAGGTTAGAGAATGATTTGGTGCAATGTCTTGTCAGTTTCGAGTTGGTGTTCCCACCATCCTTCTTCAACATCATGACGCACGTCCTAGTTCACCTATGCGAAGAGATTAACGTTTTGGGTCCTGTATTTCTACACAATATGTTCCCCTTTGAGAGGTTCATGGGAGTCTTAAAGAAATATGTTCATAACCGTGCTAGGCCAGAAGGAAGCATCTCCAAGGGCCGTCAAAATGAGGAGGTCATTGAGTTTTGTATTGACTTTATTCCTGACCTTAAGCCGATTGGTGTTCCTGAATCACGGCATAAGGGCAGACTGGATGGAAAAGACACGCTAGGAGGGGAACAAATAATATGTATGGACGGACATTCTCTCACTGAAGCACACTACATAGTTCTACAGAATTCCGCCTTGGTGGCTCCGTATATGGATGAACACAAGAATTTGCTACGCTCCAAACACCTGGAGCGGTCTGATGACTGGATTACACGTGAACAAACCAGGAGTTTCGCCAGCTGGTTGCAGACACGTACCATGCATGACACCTCTATTGAAGATGACCTGTACTTGCTGTCCTAGTTACCATCTTCGAATATAATGACTTTCAAAGGGTACGAGATAAATGGTAATACATTTTACACGATCGCCCAAGATAAGAAGAGCACCAACCAAAACAGTGGTGTCCTCTTTGATGCAGAAACCAAGACGGGAAAGGAAACATATTATGGTTATATACAGGACATATGGGAACTTGACTATTGACGTGGTTTGAAGGTCCCGTTGTTTCGGTGCAAATGGGTCAATATGACACGAGGCAGGGTAACGGAAGACCCGCAGTACGGAATGACAACAGTGGATCTCAACAATCTTGCGTATGCAGACGAACCATTCGTCCTAGCCAATGATGTGGCACAGGTTTTCTATGTGAAGGACATGTCTACCAAGCCAAGAAAAAGAAAAGACAGGGAAGCGAATGCATCGTACGATGAGCCAAAGCGGCACATAGTTCTTTCTGGGAAGAGAAACATCGTGGGAGTGGATGACTACACAGACAAGTCAGAAGATTATGAAAAGTTTGATGAAATTGCTCCATTCACAGTGAATATTGACTCGAGCAACCCGTTAATTGATGAAGATTTTCCATGGTTACGGCGCAAAGGGATACACGCGAAGAAAAAGTTTCACACCCAAAGATCTGGGATGTGATCGGCTTCACTATCATCACTTTCTTCTGTGTTTCACACCTAGAAGGGAATCTCTGTAATAGTTAGGGTAGTTAATTATGTGTTTTGGCATTTGAAACGCGGAGAAATTTTATGTGCAAACAAATTCTTTCATGCCTTTACTGATTTTTAAAGTTAAGTTATTCACAAACTAGTGATTCACACTAATTTCAAATAATTCAAAATTTAAACTATTCAAATTTGAAAACTACGGGCACTAACAGAAAGTTTGTAATTTTTTGTACCTAAAGCAAAAATATTCACAAAGAAACTCTAAATACACAAAAAAACAACTCAAAAATAAATAAAGCAAGAAAAATAAAAAAGCCCGCCTACTAGGCCAGAGCGGCCTGCATACGACTAGAAACCCAACCTGTTGTTGGGCCAGGATGCAGGCCCGCAAAGGCCTAGTAGGCCAACAGGGCAGCACAGAACATGTAGGCCCAATAGGCCTGCTTTGGAGAGGAGCTCGAGAGAGCTACCGCACGGGGGTTTATAAACCAGTGCGGTCGCCCCTCGGCTAGCGAGGTGGGACTAAACTTGTGCACCGCACCTGCGCCAGCGCACCCCCTTTAGTACCGGTTCGTGGCACCAACCGGTACTAAAGGGGGGCCTTTAGTACCGGTTGGAGCCACCAACCGGTACTAAAGGGGGTGCGGTTCCCGCCGCTTGGCCTGGCCAAAACAGGCCTTTAGTACCGGTTGGTGGCTCCAACCGGTACTAAAGGTGCCTTCTATATATACAACACTTACGAAAATTTCATTCTTCCTCTGTTTCTTCCTCTGTTTCCCCATTGAAACACCGCCCGCGCGCCCCGATCGGTCGACGCCGTCGCCGTCGCCACCCCCGTCCCCGTCGCCGCCCCCGTCCCCGTCGCCGCCCTCGTCTCCGTGGCCGCCCCGGGCCCGTCCCCGTCGCGCCGTCCCCGCGTCGCCGCCCCCGGCCGTCGCCTCGCCGTCGTCGTCGCCCCGCTGTGAGCTCTCCCCCTCTAACCCCTCTCCCTCGCCCCCGGCGGCCACCATGGGCGTCGCCCCTCCCCGAGCCCATACACACACACAAGCATGATGAACACACACACACACGTACATATGTATGAATTAATGCATGTATATATTAGTATATACGTATTTTGTATGTTTAATTAGTTTAGATTTTTTAGATTATTATTTTTTCACTAGTATATATGTATGAATGCATGTTAGATGGATATAATTAGTGTTTAATTAGTATGGAAATTTTTTATATAATGTTGTTTTTCAGTTTTTTAATGGATGTATAAAAGTTGTGTTTTCTGTTTTTAGTGTTAGATGCTTAATTAGTATGAAATAGCATATAGAACTTTCACGTATGCAATGATAGCATAATTAGTGTTATATAGAAATGTTAGAAATTTTAGTTATCAAAATCCAATCATTAAAAAATGTTACTTTTTGCGGGTATATAGCTAGTATTTGTTCTCGACGATGCCCGGCCCGCATCCTCGCTGTCGACCCGTCCGCGACGACGTCCGATGACCCATGTCCGAGACTGGGCTCCGCCGGGCTGGCACTGGGAGGTGCTGCTTGGAGGGGCGCGCCGCTTGATGAGGAACCCGGCCCTGGGTCCCGTCGTCGACCCTGATCTCGTTTAGTGGTGTCCGCGTGGGCCAGTTTCGGTGCGGAGGGAGCCGGCCCCGCCGGAGGTGGTACGTCGCCGTGTCAGGGAGGAGGACGAGCACATCCATCGCTACATGGTTGCGTTAGAGGGCGGCAGGTTCTCCAATACCTGGCAGTTTCTTCAGGGATCTCACTTCAGCTATGATCCTATGAGGGTTCCTTCTCTTTGGGTGTCCACCGCCCGCGCCGCAGGAACCGCGAGTGTCCTAGATTCTTCTGTAGTATTCGATCTTTAATTAGCTACCTAGCCAGTGATGTACTATTCAATATTATATATTATTCGAGACGATGTATTCGAGATTATATCTATTATTTGAGATGATGTATTCGAGATTATATCTATTATTCGAGACGATGTAATTTGAATACTAAATTGTTTTATATTTCTTTTGGCATAGTTAAATAAAAGTTATGGCGGACAATACCGACAGAGAGGGAGAACAGACCATGTTCGATATAATACGCGGGCCAGATGATGATCAGAATGAAGAAGATTATGACGGCTCCGAATTTCTAAACAACACCGGAGAGGGTGATATGATATTCGATTGCGACGACCGAATTGATGAAGTCATGACCGGCGAGGTATATATATTGATATAAGCAGGCATCTGGTGATCATCACATGTTTTAAATGAGTTGAAGATATATTAACGAATCGATCTTTCTTCTTTCAGCCATCCGGATCGAGCAAATCTTCAGGCAACAGGATGAAACGAGGCCCGAACAAAAAGTTGAAGGAGGGCGTAAAGTATAATATCGAGGCAATCAAACCTAATGGCGAACCATTAGCGTCTAAGAAGATTGCGGACAAGTTCGTTCGTTAGTGCGGAGTTCTTGTGAAGGACCAACTCCCGATCTCCCTTCAAGAATGGAGAGAGCCAGCAAAGCCACGTCCAGATCTTACTTTTGTCGACGACAGACAAAAAAGTCTGCTTTGGGATACTCTCATGGAACATTTCACCCTACCAGATCATTTCACAGAAGCAGATGTGCAGAAAGTCAAGGACGTTGCTCTTAGGAAGATGGCGGTTGCATTCAAGAACCACAAGAATCGTGAATGGGACAAGTACTTCAAGGGAGGAAGGAAGACTCCAGTATTCGAGGGAACACTAGAGAATCAAAGTGCTCATTGGGACGATTTCGTGAAATTCAAGGATTCAGAATTAGCTAAGGAACGGTCAAGAATAAACGAGAAGAATGCTGAAAAAAGGATAAGTTCCATAAGCTGGGGCCAGGTGGCTACGCGGTGGCAATGCCTAAGTGGGATAAGTCTGAGAAAGAGATGGAGGATGCAGGTGTCACTCCGGTTACTAAGAGCTGGCCCCCCCAGGTGCAGGACTTGGTTCTATGTGCATGGGGGGGAGTTGGACCCGAAGACAGGCAAAGTTTCGACGAAGGCATGTCTGAACGGAGCCGACGATAATATACTTGTTGCAATAGAAGAGGCTCGAACGGGGGTGTTCCAGCCCAACAGAGAGAACGACGAGCTTACGCGTGCCCTGGGAAATCCTGAACACCCGGGAAGAACACGAGGTAAGGGCGCTATTCCGTGGTATGAGGGGTTTTCGGACTGGAACGCCGACTACATAACCCGTGCGAGAAGGAAGCTTGCCGAGGAGAAGCAGAGGAAGATGGAGGAGGAGAAGAGGAAGCTGGACTATGAACACCTTCAAGGCCTAGAATCAGCGCACGCGGACTTGGTAGTCAAATTCCAGCGGCAGCAGGAGCAGATCGACTCACTTAGCCAGCAAAGGGGGTCTCAGCAGCTGCAGCAGCTAGCGGATGATCCAGCATTGGATACCACCGCCCCATCCATGCCGAGAAGCAGCGTGGGTTCTGCCCCATTTGACGCAATGCTGGATAGATACCCGGTGGATGACATCGCGGAGAACACTAACTGCGAGCTACACTTCAAAATTAAGAACATATCCTTGAAGGTGGCGGACGGCGTTGCTTATACAAATTCCCCCGATGCAACCTTCCATTGCAACCCGATTCCAGCAGGCTATGCTCGTGTCGTGGTTGATGAGGTGGTGGACCAATATTCGGGGCTAGAGCTTGACATTCCTGGAGGTGACGAGGAGCACACACTCGGAGATGCCAAACATCGTATCATCCTATGGAGAAAGGATTGCATCATCTTTCGAAGGCCACCGACACCGCGTCACCCGACTCCTCGTCAAAGTCCGCCACCGAGTCAGCAGACTCCCGCTCCTCCAAGTCCACCAACGCGTGAGGCCACTCCTCCTTCTCCAAGTCTGGCAAAGTGTCAGGCCACTCCTCCTCCAAGTCCGACACAACGTCAGACGTCCACTCCTCCTCCAAGTCCGGCACAACCTCAGGCCACTCGTCCTCCAAGTCCGGCACAGCTTCAGGCCACTCCTCCTCGTCCAACTCAGCCCCGTCAGCCGTCTCCGCCGCCTCAGCAATCGCAGAAGAGACACCCTGTAGCTATGGTGCGTAGCGGTACGAGTCGAGGTCATAGTACAGGAAGTACAGGCGGAGGCAAGCGATATAAATATGGTCCAAACCTCACTACTCCTCTTCCTGAGAGGGCTTACGACAGGACCGAGGAGCAAACCAATGCCATAGTGCGGGCAGAAGTCGACGCCCATTTTGGACCGAAACCGCCACCGCCGCCAAGGGAGAAAGTGCCTGTGGAAGTAGTTGACCACTTCATTCGTATGGCTCAACCACCAGCTCCTAAGACTGTTGACATAGACTATGAGCGCCACATCAGGAGGTTACATCGACACCGTCTATAGAACGAGGCGAGCTCGAGCTCGAGCAAACAACAAGCAGCTGTCAAAAAATGCGGGAAAACTGTTGCCCAGCTGGGAGAACAGGCGGCGCAATCGATCCCCCCATTTGTTGTGCTGCCAACAACACGTGACAGTACGCGCGCCCAATATTATTGTGGGGAAATAGTTTACGTTCCCGAGGTGGGCGATGTGGTAATAACCCAGGAGCATATAATGCAGGCTGAAACTCTCAACATCACTGTTGGATAACTCCTCGAGATCGAGGACATGCCTGTGCTTACAGAGGAGGAAATAAAACGGAAATATGCCCGGGGCCAACCTTTGGTCAAGCCAGAAGAGGTAAAAAAGCTCCCAACGAGAATGTATGAATTGCATCAATGGTACATGGACATTACCAAGAGATACGATCGAGAGTCCCTCATGGTGCAAGTCAAGAAGGATCATTACTACCATCAGAAACCTGTGACCGTTGAGTATTCTGAACTGTTTCAGTTATACAATCAAGACACACTCGACAAATCTATCGTCAATTGCTATTGTCTATAAGTGATTTCTTTCTGTAATTTAAGTCTCAAGCTAGCTGTAGTGATCCTTTTGATCAATCATTACCTGTAATTATCCTCACTATATTCTTTTCTGTGGTATTATGCAGGATGAAGATGTATGAAATGAGAAAAGGTGGACGCTATGGCATTGGGTTCATTGACCCAAACACCATTAATGAATACACATGGAAAATAAACAAGCATCATGAAAAGCAGGTAGAGGACAACATGCTAGAGTTCTTGAAGCGCCTCAAATACAATGAAGATATACTACTTCCTTACAACTTCCAGTGAGTCACACTTTCTTGTACTACAAATTCTCTGTTTTTGCCTACTAGCTAGCTACATGTTTTTGCTTACATATGCCCGCTTAATTAAGACATGCAAACGTGTGTGCATGCAGATTTCACTGGATCTTGTGTATCATTAAAGTTGACGCCGGAACAGTTGAAATACTAGACTCACTACTCAAAGCAAATAGTGACTATAACATCTTGTTTGGGATAGTCAACAGGTAATTTCAATCATTATTAACTATATATCTCGGCCTATTTAGTTCGTCATTTCATGATATGAACTATTTAATAACCCCTTTATTCATTTTCTTTGTCGGCGAGCAGGGCTTGGGCAAGGTTCATCAGCGTCACGGAAGGCGAATGGAAATGACAGCTGAAATGGTTTCGAACCAAGGTAAGTAATTAAGTAGTACTAGCTAGCTAGCTAGCTGCCATTTCTTTAATTATCATGCTTGATTAATTATTATCTGATCAAATTAAATTCCATTCTCGTAATAAAGGCCCTGAAGCAGGCACAGGGGACTAATCTGTGTGCATTCTGCGTTTGCGAGAACATTCGCATGATGGCGTCCGAAAGGAGCAGATCTCAAAGACAGGAATGGGTACGCTTGTCAGAACACTATTCACAATTTTTACACCATTATCGATATCTAGTCACACAACTAATACACATGCATATTGATCTCCTTCTTAATAGTTCACAGAGGTGCGGGACAAGCTCCTAGAAACGGAGCGCGTAGAAGCACTTCAAGAGGAAATAGCAGGATTTTTGCTCGACCAGGTCATAAATCCGAAGGGAGAATACTATTACCCGCTACCGTCCCCATCGACCAGGTCATGAACCACTTCCAATTGTCATCGTGCTCCGAAGGCACCAATTAGGCTAATGCCACTGGCTCCGAAGGCAACATGCATATGTAGGAGAAATTGTATATAGCTATACATGTGTGTATGTGTGAATTAATATGGTGGTTTGTTAGACATTTATGATATATATATATGATTGGTTCTACTCGAAATTCTATGCTAAGGGAGCCAAAAGGGCGCCAGCGGGTGTAGGCAAGGAGTCTTTCCTCTTTCATGCTAAGGGAGCATGATGCAGAGCATCGTACGATCATCCCCATGTACACTACGTCTACTCTCCAAGCCCCAAGAGGACATAAGACGAGACCTCAAGTATATGCCATTGGACATAAGGTTAACTCGCTCCTGTCCGAACCGTCACTTTCCACGTGTGAGACCTGGCTACTACCTCAAACATATGTGCTATGCATGACCACGAACCAAGAGGAAGGCCATGGAACAGCTAGGAGCATTGGAAAAGACAGCGAGGACACCAAGCGCGAGGTACAAGAGGAAGAGCTGCCAGGAAGCTGCAGCTCTCGGACGTCCGACGACCTCCGGATGACCGACGATCACCAGATGTCTGATGCTTGAAGACTCCACCAGCCAGATTGACTCCAGCTGTGGCAAGCTACAGCGCTCGGACGACCGCCGGACGCTGAACGTCTGATACTCGTCAGCCACCGGACGGCCGACGCCGACCAAAAATCCGGTGCCACCTATCCACAGCCAAAACACCGGACGTCCAACAAGTACCGGACGATCGGACCCTCGCAAGCCACCGGACATCCGGTACCTGTCGGACGACCAACACTTGTCTGTGCACAGAGTAACGGGCCGAGGCCCATGTATACCTCACTTACCCCTTCGTGGCCATAGACTATTTATACTCCTCCACCTCCTCCTAGTTAGGGTTAGCATAGGTTTTGCTCATTTGAGATAGAGCTTTTGATGAGGACATCAATACCATTGTTACACCCATAGCCCCTGCTGCTATACATACTGGACCAATTCCTAGAGCTCGCACACGCCAATTAAATTACTAGGTACTTTCATTTCTTGGTAATGATTCTAATGTTCATGAGATATTATGCTGCCTAAATTGAATACATTTGTTTTGCTTACAAATGAAGGGCCTAGCTTGGACGATAAGGATGAACATTGGAGCAAGTTCAAGCATGGAAATGATGGCATGCGCAAGCGGAACAAGAAAGGAGTTTCAAGTGGTGATTTCAGGACTTTGAAGCCACCATAATGAGCGCATGAAGGCTTGGATGAAATATACAAGATGCTATGTCATAAATTTCATCTAGAGGCTACTATAGGTGGTGCGTCACCTTATTTTTGGGCCAGGCCCATGTAATTTCGAAATAGTCAAGTATAGGCTGTTTTTAGAGTCCGTATGCGTGGGGGAACAAGTAGGGTTGGTTTCGGACCCCTCCTCCAAGGGCCACGAAATTCCCCCCTCTTCCTCCATATATACAGCCCTTAGGGCGTCGTTTAGACTTTGGGGTTTTGTTTAGATTAAAAGTTCGACATAGCTACAACTTCGCGTACTTCATTTGTGTTCAACGACCAGACAAAGGCATCACAGAACCCCACCTTCTTTAATAAAGCTTTCATCTTATATTCGCAATATCTGGATTGCAATCTCAATTTCTTGCTTGTTCTTCATTTGCTCACAGGAAACAGACCCTCGTGGTCAGGTTGATCGTGCTCCGGCGTGGTCAATAACCCCTCGGAAGTTGGTTTAGCGATTGCTAAGGCGCGACATCTCGGACGTTCGTAGTCGGATCATCAAGGTTGACTCCCACAGGAAATGGTTGCCACCACCTCATCGAAACATCGGGACACCTTCGCCTCTACCAGCTTTGCTCATCCATCTGGATCTACTCCATCGAGAAAGACCGCGGACTCTACGGAGAAGATCCTCCTTGGATTCAAGACCCCTTCCTGGGATGACCCCTCAAGACCTACTCACACAGATGAACTAGTTATTGTTTGTATCATCCCTTGTTGATCGTCGATCGTGTATCTCTTTGTGTTTTGAGGATCTAGCACATGTGTAATCGAATCTTGTTGGTTTGAGTGATTCCTCTCGTGTTTCCGCTCGTGTTCTTCATACGATCCCCTCCATATTTCGTGAAAAATCGAGCATCTAGTGTTCTACCCTACATCATCTTGGGTATAATGAGCCACGTTGATCACGAATTTGGAGCCCCTACCCCTCTTTTTCTAGCCAAATTTTGTTGTGTTCTTGCCCAATTTTGAAAATCCCCACCAAAAATAGCACCAAATTATTTTGTGATATGTTGGTATGATGAAGTTTTGTTGGATTTGATCTATGGATTTGTGGATCTAGCATTTCCCCAAGTTTCCCCATATTTCATCTGCAAAATTCGCCCAATTTTGACCCCAAAATCCCCAATTTTCGCCAAAAATCGTGTGCCGGAACTCAAATCTCGCATTGACCCCGATACACTGGACGTCCGACCTTCACCGGATGACCGGAACCCCCAACCCAAGCTGAAATCTCGGATTTCCGGACTTTCCCGACGTCCGTCCATCGGACATCCGACACTTACCGGACGTCTGGTCCCTGTAGATATCGACTTCGGCTGATTTTTGTTTCGGCCATAACTAATTCATCCGAACTCCGATTTTGACGTTCTTCAGCTCGTTTTGAAGCTCTTGACATCCGCCATACCATAAAAATACTTCCAACATCATAAGACTCCGTCAAAAATTTTGAACTTTGATATCTTTGCCTATGGCCTTAACCACATAATCCGCATTACCAACACCGACTTCCGCAACCTAACCCATTTTGTTCCATATAGCATTAGTGGTTGCTTGAGTAGTGATTCAAGTCTCCTAAGGTGTTCCAGCTAGTTAGGGACGGTTACTTCTTCACCAACCACCACCATAACTTCCGCATAAGCTTGCCCACCATACACTTCCACCACCCCAATGTAACCAAATTTAGTTTGAGCTTGTTTGAGTTGTGTGTTGTGTCTCCTAAGGTGTTTCGGCTACTTAGGGACGGTGACCTCAACTTCGACATCGTGTATAGTCCACCAACTTCACCTCCACTTCCGCATTGCCTAATCCAAAACCCATCATTGCACATCCGCAATCCCTTTGAGCTTCCACAAAACCGCCACCGCTTTCCGCTACCACCATTTGACATTTGATATTTTGACATTTGAGATTTTGAGTTCGCGGATTTTCCATTTCCTAAGGTGTTTCGGCTACTTAGGGACGGGTCTCCATCATCTTGGTATCTACATCAAGAACACAGCTAGTCATCATCGCCAGGGATGGTAACCGCTATCTCATATTGGTATCGTGGTATCCATCATTGTACATTATTGCCATTGTATTGATAACTCCTAGCCCATTTTGCGTCACTTGCCTATCGAGACTAGCCATTTGAGTATTGCCAACAATGTTACTTGTGCACATTAGTGATCATCGATCTACACATTCCATTGCATACATACCATATCATATTGGTATCGTCTTGGTATCATATCATCTATTGTGCCACAAGATTATTCACGTATATACACAATTACTATCTTGGTTTGTGCATTTCGCATTGTGGCCATAAAAAAAGAATAAGCTTTTAAGCAAAGAAAAAGAGAGAATAAAATAGCTTGTAAGTAATAGCCTTAGCATCATAACACATTGCACACAAGATTGCCATTTCTGATTATCTTGGATCATCTTGAGAGAAACACCGGGGACCATACATACATATCATACTTGGGATAGAAGTTGTAGCATTTTTGTCTCCTATAGGTTGTGCACAAGTGTCGCATCTGCCTATTGAGCAATCGTGCTAGTGTCTCTCTTGAGTTGTGCAACACGAGCATTTTCTGTGGACTCCACATTTTGTGCTCATTCCTTGGTTGCACGACCCCATTTTATCTATCCGTGTGTGTGTGTTTCCGTGTGCCATTCTTTGCTATTGGTCTACTTGCTTCACTTGCGAATTTGTGAATCTCTTTCAACATTATTGACTCTTGCTTGCATTTTGCATCAAATTTTTGTGCCACTATCCTCACCAAGCTCCACCCAAAGCCTTGCTTGTGTAGATGTGAGAATCAACAAGATCCGGTACCAATTGTGCTATTTCCTTGTTACATTATTGAGTGATCATTGATCCATCTTCAACATTATATAAGGTACATTTGGTCTAGTTCTTCTCTTTCCCACTCATATTTTCTTTAGTCTTGTGATGGATAGTCAAGGCATTACATCTCCGGTCTTCCACAACAATGACAGCGCGAACAACTACAACACCAAAACTCCCCACTTCGGACTACAACGAGCAATGCAAGTCATCGAGAACATCACCACCGACTTACGACATTCCGAAGAAAGGAGAAGGGCTACTTCGACAACAAGCTTCTGCACAAAAAGAGGAGCAAGATGAAAGGATGGAGGAGATTAGGACCTTGTTGATCAACCGTTCTTCCCCTTCATCATCCTAAAAGCGGTGACGTTCAAGTCACAAGTCTTCGGAGCACAAAAATGATACAAGTGCAAGTCGCCCACATCCACGTTCGTGATCCACATTGTCATGAAGGGCAAGTCACCTCCAAGCAACATGTGCACGACAACGATGAACGACATCTACTACGAGCTCAAGCATGACAACGACATCATCAACATGAAGATGCCCCACATGCGCAAACCTACAAGTCCCAACAAGCTCTACATCAAGCTACAACCAACCTTCATGAGCATACGAGAAGACTGCATGACAAGCACCACCAAGACGAAGCCACGGCTACCACGACCACTTCGCCAAGTGTTATCAAGGCATCTTCGCCTTTGGACGTACAACATCTTCGCCTACTTCTCGTGAGTTCGCCTACATCGACATCTTCAACAAGAAGGTGACCACCTATGAGCGAGGACGACACTTCCATCTTCGCAAGCCCCACAAGAAAGATGGTCGAGTTTGGGAAATTCCCTTCGGTCATGGAGACGAGCTACGAAGTGTGTTGTAGGGTGAAACCCTAAGATGGATCTTTTCACACTTGGAGGGGGAAAAGGCAGATGAACACCAAGAACACAATGAGGAAATCACTCCAACAATACCCAATTACACATCCACTAGAGTAGCAACACAAGATCCACAAGTTTACAAACACAATCAAAGGAAATATACAATGATAGAGTTCTTCTCACTCCTAAGACATGAGGTCTTGAAGGTATTCTTCTCCTTGTGGAGGGCTTTGAAATCCACAAGTATTCTTCCCTAAAGGGGTCTTGATCCACAAGAGGGAAGGTAGAAGGAGCAAAGATCACAAAATCTCATCTAATACTTTGCTAACCCTAAACATGGTCCAAGGTATGACTTATATAGCCTTGGGGTCGAAGTAGATAAAGGGGAGGCAAAGAGGCAATCTCAGCCGGTCATCCTGGGAGGCCCGTGTGCATGGGGATCCCGTGCGCGCGGGGTGCTACAGCCGTAGCTCCCTGTGTAGCCTGTGGGCACGGGGTCTCGGGGGCCCATGCGCATGGGGTCGCCTGGGACTTCCTGTCCAGCTACGGTTCGGCTTGTTCTTGATCCTTAGTGGCTTGGGTCACTTCTCCTTGGACTTGGTGTTGCTCCTTAGATGCTTGGTGATGTTCCTCTTCATACCTAGTGAGGCATAGAGTATTTGGGTGAGGTAGCAATCAAGTTCCATTTGTATCCATATGCAACTCAAGTAGGAAGGAATTAACCTCGGTTTCCAATGCACGTGTTCTAGCTCTTGTCATAGGTCTACGTGGGGCTTGATGTGTTGATGTAGAGTCCATGGGGATGATGGAAGGATGCTCCGCAGCATCTCCCCCCCCCCTTGGGAGAGATCCGTCCACGGATCATGATCTTCATCACCATGGTACTTGGCCAAGTCTTTGACGTTGAAGATGTTGCTTACGTTGTACTTGTCGTGTGAGATGTTAATCTTGTAAGCGTTGTCTTTGTAGCGTGATAACACCTTGAAGGGTCCATCGGCGCATCGTAGTAGTTTTGACTTGCGCTCGTTGGGTAAGCGGTCTTTGCGAAGATGAAGCCATACAAGATCGCCCGGTTGGAACGCCATTGGTGTCTTGTTGATGTTGAGCTTGGTGGCGATGTGGTGTACTTGACCCACGATTGTTGCCCTTGTATCTTCATGCATATTCTTCAGAAAACTTGCCCTTGCACTTGCATCCATGTTTGCGCGTTCTTGGAGCAGAAGAGGTAGAATGTCCAATAGGGACAATGGGTTGAAGCCATAGACAAGCTCGAAGAGGGAGTTGCCGGTAGTAGTGTGTCGAGCTCAATTGTAGGCATACTCCACGATGGGTAAGCACTCCTCCCACTCCTTGATGTTCTTCTTGATCAACACGCGTAGGAGAGTACATAGCGTCTGGTTGTGGCTTCCGTTTGGCAATCGGTTTGAGGATGGTAGGGCGTGGAGAATATAAGCTTGATGCCGAGCTTGGCGCAAATGGTCTTCCAAAAGTAGCTTAAGATCTTGATGTCCCAGTCCAACACAATGGTCCTTGGCACTCCATGCAATCTCAAGATTTCCCTACAGAAAAGATAGCAACATGTGAAGCATCATCTATCTTGTTATATGGTATGAAATCTGCCATTTTTGACAGTCGGTCCACAACAACAAAGATGGAATCCTTTCCATTGCGAGTTCTAGGCAAGCCAAGCACAGAATCCATACTAATATCCTCCCATGGGTGATATGGAATTGGAAGGGGCATATGTGAACCATGAGATTGGGCTTTGGACTTAGCTTTGCGACATGTAGAGCATCTGTTGGTGAGGCGTGCCACGTCATGGAACATCTTTGGCCAAAAGTAATTGAAGGAGAGTGTGCGAAGGTCTTGTCGCATCCAAAATGTCCCATGAGTCCACCTCCGTGAGCCTCTTGCAAAAGCAACAAACAAAGAGAAGACTTGGGTATACAAAGTTTGTTAGCACACATAATGTGACCATTTGAGATAAAAGTTCTCCCAACAAGATGAGTAAGACTTTTGGCATAAGGAAGTGCAAAAGAAGGATCATTCGCATAAAGATCTTTAATATTCCCAAAGCCAATCAAATTCAACTCTAGTTGATTAACAAGCATGGATATGCGGGAAAGAGCATCCGCCACAACATTTTCTTTGCCCTTAATTTACTTGATCACATAAGAAAAAGACTAAAAAAATCATTTAGCATGTCGTTTATTCAACTTAGTTTGACCCTTAGGTACTTAAGTGTCTCATCATCGGTATGTATGAAAAAATTCATGTGGGCGAAGATAATGCTCCCAAACATGCAATGCTCACACTAAAGCATACAATTATTTGTCATATATAGGATAATTAAATTGAGCACCGGAAAGTTTTTCGCTAAAATATGCAACAACGCGCTTTTCTTGCATCAAAACTCCACCAATACCATGACCGCTAGCATCACAACGAACCTCAAAAGTTTTGGTGAAATCAGGTAAAGCAAGAATTGGGGCATGTGTAAGAAAAGATTTGAGCTCTTCAAATGCTGTATATTGAGTTGGTCCCCAAACAAAAGTTGCATTTTTCTTACTCAAGGCATGCAATGGTGTGGCAATAGTGCTAAAGTCTTTCACAAAGCGGCGATAAAACCCCGCTAGACCAAGAAAATTACGCACTTGTTGCAAATTAGTGGGTTGAGGCCAAGTTTTAATTGCTTCAATTTTAGACTCATGTACATGAACTCCCTTGGAAGACACAACAAAGCCCAAGAAAACAATCCTGTCAACACCAAAAGTGCATTTATCCATATTAGCATAGAGACGTTCTTTTCTAAGTGTTTGCCAAACGGCCCTAATATGATTCACATGCTCTTTGAGGGATTTGCTAAACACAAGAATGTCGCCAAAGTAGACCACAACAAACACGCCAATGTAAAGGGCGAAGCATATAATGAATGAGAAGCATGAAAGTACCGGGTGCTTCCGATAAACCCATAGGCATAACTAACCACTCATACAACACAAACTTTGTTTTGAAAGCGGTTTTCCATTCATCACCCTCTTGTATGCGTATTTGATAGTAACCACTTTTAAGATCAATTTTTGAGAAAATAGTGGCACCGCTAAGCTCATCTAGCATATCATCAAGGCGTGGAATGGGATGCTTATATCGAATGGTGATAGCATTGATAGGTCTACAATCGAAACACATGCGAAAGCTACCATCTCATTTTGGCACAAGAATGACTGGTACGACACAAGGACTCAAACTTTCACGCACATGTCCATCGTCTATGAGATGTTGGACTTGCCTTTGTATTTCTTTTGTGTCTTCGGGGTTGACGCGGTGTGGTGCTTTGTTAGGAAGGGGTGCACCAGGGATGAGGTCGATCCGATGTTCGATGCCATGTACAGGAAGACCAGGAGGTAGCTCATCGGGGAAGACATCCGCGAATTCCTGCAACAAATTGGACAACACTAAATGATGAGGTTGCATACATGTATATTTGTGAGGTGATTTCTAATTCAAACTATGCAATAATTTGTTTATGCCATCCAGGACAAAAATACTTCACAAATATGCATGTATGCAATATTTTTGGTCGTGTCCAAGGTACTCATGTCCTCATCACTAAAGGTAGAGGATTAGGAGTGCTAGTCTTTGCCACCTCATCTTTGCATATTAGGACATAGTGGATGATACTCGATGGCTTCTCACACACTTATCGTGTTTCTCTTTTTGTGGCTAGTAGGATTATGTTTTCTCTCTTGGCGAAAAGTCGCTCAATTTTGGCTTGTGGTGCTCGCTTTCTTTTTGGTGGTTCACTCTCTCAATAAGCTCTCCTCGGTGTGTGGTTGCTTGCTTGTCGGCGATCACTTGGCTTGGAGACATAGGTCGTAGCATGTACTCAGTTCCCTTCATCTCAAAGCTATAGTGGTATGTTCTCCCGTTGTGGATGACACCGCGGTCGAATTGCCAAGGTCTTCCCAATAGGAGATTGCATACGGTCATGGGAAGTGTGTCACACTCAATGGTGTCTTCATAGGCTCCTATCTTGAAAGAAACGTGCATGGTGTGCTCCTCTTGAGTTGTGCCAGAGTCGCTTAGCCATCGAACTTTGTAGGGTTGAGGGTGCTTCTTCTTGACCAATTGCACCTTGCGACATAGCTCTTCACTTGCCAAGTCATGGCAACTCCCTCCGTCGATGATGACTTTCACGGAGCGCCTGTTGATGCCGACCATGGTGTGGAAGAAATGACAGTATTGGTCTTCGTCTTGTTGGTGTTGAAGCGTCAAGACCTCGGAGACCACAAGAGCGGGAATTAAATCATTGTCACAATAGACTTGAGCATCTTCTTCCTTGTTCACTTGACGGTGCATGGCGACGTGCTCGATAGCTTCCATCTCATCTTCGCTCATGGATTTGTACATGACATCATCATTGGCGATCATTGTTCGCTTGTTCATGCATTGTTAAGAATTGTGTCCACGACCACCACATGTGAAGCACTTGATAGAACTTGTCTTGGCGGGATCGTCCAGTGGTGCCGAATAAGAAGCATTGTTCTTGAAGTTGCTTGCCAGAGGACGGGCCAAGGAAGGCGTCGCTTGCTTGAATCTTGAATTGTCACCGGTACTTGGTGAGGCTCTATGATGTAGGTTAGGAACCCTTGGGGCCGATCTTTCATGATAGGAGCGGATCCCGCGAAGAACACGAAGAAAGCGAGGAGGGAAACAAGGAAATACATGAGGGAAACACAAGAGAAACACTAAACCAACAAGAACAAGTTACACATGCGCTAGATCCTCGAATACATAGGGTTCACACGGTACAAAATCAACCAAGGACAATACAAGGGTAACGGTCTTCTCCGTGAGGAGGTCTTGATGTTTTTCCCTAAAGAGGGGTCTTGAATCCAAAGGGATCTTCTCCGAAGAGGCCGCGGTCTCTCACGAGGAGTAGATCCTATGTGGATGAGCGTAGATCTATCTCTCAAAACGAGCTAAACCAACGCTAACCCTAGCTAGAAGGAATAGGTGGAGTATTTATAGTCTTAGTGCAAAAGAGGGGGGCAAAGGGGTACATGGGCTGCGGCCCAACACGAATCAGTACACAGGCATCGGACGTCCGGGGGTGACCAGTCGTCCGGAGTCTCGCGAGGGTCCGGACGTTCAGTGCCTGTTGGACATCTGTAATTTCGGCTCGGGTGTGCTTCGGTCGGACGTCCGGTCGGGGTCAGACGTCCGGGCATCGTCGGTCATCCGAGGGGCTCCGGAAATCTATAGATTTGGCTCGGGTGCGGGGGCGTCGGTCGTTCGGAGAGGGCCGGACGTCCGGAGCCTGGAGGTCGTCGGACGTTCGGTCCAGGCCGGTCGTCCGGAGCCTGTAGCTTCCTCTTCATCACTTCTTCTTCTCCGTCTTCACGTCCATCTTCCTCTTCCTCTTCTCCTTGCTCCTTAGCTTCTCCATGGTACATGAGCATGCACAAATATCCGTATGAGGTAGTAGCCATGTCTCATGTGTATCAAAGTGGAAATGTGAGAGGGGAGATGTCACCTCGGTTTAAAGAGCTCTTGCACGTGCTCGTGTCATGGGTCCAAGAGGTGTCCTAGGAGATGTAGTTGGGTCCATGGGGATGGTCTAGGGATGCTTCGCATCATCTCCCCTCCCTTGGGGAAGATCCATCCTCAGATCAAATTCTTCATCACCATGGAAGGGAGAGGAGATCTTTGACGTTGAAGATGTCGCTCACGTTGTACTTGTCGCGTGGGAGGTCAATCTTGTAAGCATTGTCGTTGTATCGTGCGAGCACCTTGAAAGGTCCATCCGCTCGTGTTCGAAGCTTGGACTTGCGTTCTTGTGGAAAGCGATCATTGCGAAGGTGTAGCCACACGAGATCACCAATGTTGAAGACCATAGGTTGCTTGTCGAAGTTGAGTTTGGTCACAAGGCCTTGAACTTGGCACTCGATGGTGTTTCTTGTATCTTCATGCACCTTCTTGAGATGTGTCGCTCGTGCACTTGCGTCCAAATTGATGCGCTCTTGGAGTGGTAGAGGAAGAATGTCCAATGGTGACAATGGGTTGAATCCGTAGACGACCTCGAAGGGGGACTTGCCGATAGTTGAGTGTCTTGATCGGTTGTAGGCGAACCCGGTGATAAGTAGGCACTCCTCCCACTCCTTGATATTCTTCTTGATGAGTGCTCGAAGTAGAGCGGAGAGTGTGCGGTTGGTCACCTCCGTTTAGCTGTCGGTTTGAGGGTGGTAAGCCGTGGAGAAGAGTAGCTTGATTCCGAGCTTGGCGCATAGGGCCTTCCAAAAGAAGCTAAGGAACTTGACGTTGCGGTCCGAGACGATCGTCTTTGGCACTCCATGTAGACGCAATATTTCCCTACAAAAGATATTAGCAACATGTGAAGCATCGTCTATCTTGTTGCAAGGAATAAAATGTGCCATTTTGAGAAACGGTCCATAACGACAAATATCGAATGTTTCCCATTTCGAGTCCTAGGCAAACCAAGTACAAAGTCTGATAGAGGCGAGGGTCCCGATGTTTCGATGAGATGGTGGCTATCGTTTTCTGTGGGAGTTGACTTTGACGATCCGACTACGAACGTGCGAGACGTCGCGCCTTAGCAATCGCTAAACCAACTTCCGAGGGTTATTGACCATGCCGGAGCACGATCAACCTGACCACGAGGGTCTGTTTCCTGCGAGCAAACGAAGAACAAGCAAGAAACTGAGATTGCAATCTGGATATTGCGAATATAAGATGAAAGCTTTATTGATCAAGGTGGGGTTCTGTGACGTCTTGGTCTGGTCGTTGGACACAAACGAAGTACGCGAAGTTGCAGCTATGGCGAACTTTTGATCTAAACAAAACCCAAAGTCTAAACGACGCCCTAAGGGCTGTATATATGGAGGAAGAGGGGGGAATTTCGTGGCCCTAGAGGGTGGGGTCCGAAACCAACCCTAACTCTTGTTTCCCCACACATACGGACTCTAAAAATAGCCTATACTTAAGTATTTCGAAATTACATGGGCCTGGCCCATTAATAAGGTGACGCAGCACCTAGAATAGCCTATGGACGAATATTATGAAGTGGCATCTTGTATATTTCGTACAAGGCTTCATGCACTCCTTATGGCGGCTTTAAAGTCCTGAAACCATCACTTGTAACTCCGTTCTTGATCCCCTTGCGCATGCCATCAACTCCATGTGTGTTCTTGCTCCAATGTTCATCCTTCTCCAAGCTAGGCCCTTCATTTGTAAGCAAAACAAATGTATCCAATTTAGGCAGCATCATAATCTCATGAACATTAGAATCATTACCAAGAAACGAAAGTACCTGGTAATTTAATTGGCGTGCGCGAGCTCTAGTAATTGGTCCAGTATATGTAATAGTAGGGGCTGTGGGTGTAACAATGGTATTGATGTCCTCATCATCCTCCCCTTCTTGAAATGAAGTCGTCCTCGACGGAAGCGCATCTTCCTCACCCAAATAAGGCTTCAAATCTGCAATGTTAAAAGTGGGACTAACCCCAAAATCTACAGGTAGCTCAAGTTTATATGCATTATCATTTATTTTCTCTAACACCTTAAAAGGACCATCAGCACATGGCATTAGCTTTGATTTGCGCAGATTAGGAAATCTATCTTTACGCAAATGTAACCAAACAAGATCTCCAGGCGCAAACACAACATGTTTTCTACCCTTATCTCCAGCAAGTTTATATTTAGCATTCATACTGATGAGGACATCAATACAATTGTTACACCCACAGCCCCTGCTGCTATACATACTGGACCAATTACTAGAGCTCGTGTAGGCCAACTAAATTACCAGGTACTTTCATTTCTTGGTAATGATTCTAATGTTCATGAGAATATGATGCTGCCTAAATTGGATACATTTGTTTTGCTTACAAATGAAGGGCCTAGCTTGGAGAAGGATGAACATTGGAGCAAGAACAAGCATGGAGATGATGGCATGCGCAAGGGGAACAAGAACGGAGTTACAAGTGATGATTTCAGGACTTTGAAGCCACCATAATGGGTGCATGAAGCCTTGGACGAAATATACAAGATGCCACTTCATAAATTTCGTCCTGAGGCTATTTTAGGTGCTGCGTCACCTTATTATTGGGCCAGGCCCATGTAATTTCGAAATACATAAGTATAGGCTATTTTTAGAGTCCGTATGTGTGGGGAAACAAGAGATAGGGTTGATTTCGGACCCCTCCACCAAGGGCCACGAAATTCCCCCCTCTTCCTCCATATATACAGCCCTTAGGGCATCGTTTAGACTTTGGGTTTTGTTTAGATTAAAAGTTCGCCATAGCTGCAACTTCGCGTACTTCGTTTGTGTTCAACGACCAGACAAAGGCGTCACAGAACCCCACCTTGATCAATAAAGCTTTCATCTTATATTCGCAATATCCAGATTGCAATCTTAGTTTCTTGCTTGTTCTTCGTTTGCTCGCAGGAAACAGACCCTCGTGGTCAGGTTGATCGTGCTCCGGCGTGGTCAATAACCTCTCGGAGTTGGTTTAGCGATTGCTAAGGCGCGACGTCCTCGCACGTTCGTAGTCGGATCGTCAAAGTCGACTTCCACCAAAGCGATATCCATCATCTCATCGAAAGACGGGACACCTTTGCCTCTATCAAGTGGTATCAGATTTCCAGGTTGCTCGGTGAGATTTTACAGTTTTTTGTAGTTTAGATCGAGTCTGTTCTTCATACCTATAGTCCACGAAAAAGCCACAAAAAAATAAAAAATTAGGGTTAGCTCATCATATCCGAACCAATCTGAGCCTTGCATAATCTTTTTAGGGTTTTGCTTTGTTGAATTTGCGGTTACATCGTCGTGTCTAGTTGCTGGTCTTAGAGTCTAGTCTTTTAGAGTTTCGAGTTCTGGTCATAAGTTGTCACACCGCCGCCGCACCATCATCATCGCCCCTGCCATCTACCACCACCGCACCGAATCCGTATCCATATACCACCACCAATCCGTGTCCATATACCACCACCGATCCATATCCATATACTACCACCGCTACCACCACCATATATCCACCACCAATCCGAGTTCTTTGCTTATTAGGTTTGTTTTCGGGATCCATCTAGATTCCGATTCGTGTTTCCTTGCCGGAGTAGGTTTCGGAAAAAAAAAGAGTCGGGTAGCCACGCTCCGTTTAGGCCCAAAAAATTTTGAAAACGCATTTTTCGAAAAAATTTCTGGCTATCCTATTTTTAGGTGTTTCTGAGTGTTTTGAGACAGGTGCCATTATAGGAAGTTTTTTTGACCCGTTTCCAGTTTTTGGGTCCGGGCAGTCGAAAAAAAAAATGGTCGAAAAAATTTCGTGCCCATCCCGTCAGTTTGAGCTAGGAAGAGTTTTGAGACACTCGCCATTATAGTGATTTTTCGCAAAAAAAAGAGCGAAAAAAAAAAATTCAGAGTGTGCTTTTCCCTTGTTTACGTGCCGCGCCGTGATTTTGTTAGTGTTTTAGGCTCGCGTCTCTAGCACAGTCTAGCCTAGGACCAGCACAGTACCGTCGTTGAGCGTTTATTCAACTTTGCATCTCTGAATTGATTATTGCTGACCCTTTTTGCTACCATATTATAAGCCTTCCCGGCTCCACATACATCTACGTCGTGCGTTTGACTCTCCCTGGTAATCGCTCTATCCAAGCTTTGAGAGTTTTTGACTACAACGGTTGCCGATCACCGCCTGCTGCTGGGTAAGAACTGGTAAGAATTTGAGATTTGCTTGACGGATTTGTGACACCCACCACCACCAGTTGTTCGTAGTCTGTAGGATCATATTCTTGTGTGTTTCTATTGCTGCTAACTATGCCAGGATCACAAGCCGACGAGATTGACTGGGAGAATTTATCGAACAAGGAGCTTCATGATAAGTTTCAACAAATGATGACTGAACAGGTGCAAGATGTGCTGAACAATTTTGAAGAGGCCATGGAGAAGATCACTGGCCTTGAGAAGACGTTCGAAACAAAGCTCGATAACAAGTTTAATGAATTGCTCGCGCGTCTTCCACCACCACCACCCGCTGCACCTAACGCACCTCTCCAACAACAACAACAACGACTACCTCCACGTCGCGAAGCAGACCTCCGCCGAGCAAGCCGTGTTCCTCTTGCGTTTGGCCAAACTGTTGGTGCTGCTGTTGATACTTCTGTGGCTCCTGCTGCTGATGCGGAGGAGGATGATTATGTGGGAGATTATGAGGATGAGGTTGATCAAAATCAACACTACGTGCAGCCACCTGTACCACCACCAGCAGGTCGACCTCAGGTATATATTCGTAATGGTAGGCCTGCACCACCACCTCAGGTACGCGATGATGTCCATATTCCTAAACTGAAATTGAATATTCCACCATTTGAGGGTAGATATGTTCCTGATATATATCTTACTTGGGAGTTAGAAACTGAACAACGATTTACATGTTTACAATATCCTGAGGAGAGACGAGTTGCTGCTGCTGTTTGTGCTTTCACTAGTTTTGCATGTGTATGGTGGTCTGAACATTGTAGATTATATCCTATTCCAACTACTTGGGCTGCTTTGAAAACTGCTATGCGTACGCGTTGGGTTCCACCATATTATCAACGTGAATTGCTTCAAAAATTGCAGCGTTTAAGACAAGGGAAAAATTCTATAGAAGAATATTATCAGGAATTACAAACTGGCATGATTAGATGTGGTATTGTTGAGGAGAATGAAGCTATGCTTGCACGTTTTCTGGGTGGATTAAATAGAGAGATTCAGACCATTTTAGACTATAAGGAGTATACTAATATCACTCGTTTATTCCATCTTGCTTGTAAAGCTGAACGTGAAGTGCAGGATCGACAAGCATTGGGGCGAACTAACTTTTCTGCAGGCCGACCTTCATCATGGACTCCACGTGCATCCTCTACTTCAACTGCACCAGCACCTCCATCCGGTGCCACCTCCAGCCGTGATACAAGAAAACAGGCACAACCACCATTATCTGCCAAGAGCGCACCTGCGGGGCCTGCACAGCGTTCTTCTTCTTCCATGGCATCAACAGGGCACACAAGTGATATTATTTGTCGTCGTTGTAAGGGAGGAGGTCATTATGCGAGGGAATGCAAATCTCCGCGTGTGATGATTGCTGCCGCGGATGGTGGATATGAGTCCGCTAGTGACTATGATGAGGAGACATTGGCTCTTATTACACGTGAAGAACATGGTGGAGATGATTCTGATCATGAGACGCAATACATGGCTCCTGAAGACGCTGACAGGTATGAATGTTTAGTTGCTCAACGTGTTTTGAGTGTGCAGGTCACACAAGCTGAGCAAAATCAGAGGCACAATTTGTTCCATACCAAGGGAGTTGTGAAGGAACGTTCTGTGCGCGTCATAATAGACGGAGGGAGCTGCAACAACTTGGCTAGCATGGAGATGGTGGAGAAGCTTTCTCTCACCACAAGACCACATCCACATCCTTACTACATCCAATGGTTCAACAACAGCGGCAAGGTTAAGGTAACACGTACTGTTCGTGTGCATTTTAGTATCTCTACATATGCTGATTATGTTGATTGTGATGTGGTACCTATGCAAGCATGTTCCTTATTACTTGGTAGACCATGGCAATTTGATAAAAATTCTGTACACCATGGTAGAAACAATCACTATACTCTTGTTCATAAGGATAAAAATATTACTTTGCTTCCTATGACTCCTGATTCCATTTTGAAAGATGATATTAATAGAGCTAAGAAAGCACAACAGGAGAAGAATAAGAGTGAAAATCAGATTGTGGCAAAAGAATTTGAGCAACAAATGAAGCCTAATAATAAACCATCTAGTGTTGCTTCTGAAATTAAATTGAAAAGTGCATGTTTATTTGCCACCAAATCTGATATTGATGAGCTAGATTTCAGCAAATCTATTTGCTATGCTTTTGTGTGCAAAGAGGCATTATTTTCATTCGAGGACGTGCCTTCCTCTTTGCCTCCTGCTGTTACTAACATTTTGCAGGAGTTCGCTGACGTTTTTCCACAAGACGTGCCACCGGGATTACCGCCTATTCGAGTGATTGAGCATCAGATTGACTTAATTCCCGGTGCTTCACTGCCAAACCGTGCACCATACCGTACCAATCCAGAGGAGACGAAGGAGATTATGCGTCAAGTACAAGAGCTTCTCAACAAAGGTTATATACGCGAATCCCTTAGTCCTTGTGCTGTTCCTATTATTCTAGTGCCGAAAAAGGATGGTACATCACGTATGTGTGTTGATTGTAGAGGCATTAATAATATTACTATTCGTTATCGTCATCCTATTCCTAGGCTAGATGATATGCTTGATGAATTGAGTGGCTCTACAATATTCTCCAAAGTTGATTTGCGTAGTGGCTACCATCAAATTCGTATGAAATTGGGAGATGAATGGAAAACAGCATTTAAAACTAAGTTTGGATTATATGAGTGGTTAGTCATGCCTTTTGGGTTAACTAATGCACCTAGTACTTTCATGAGATTAATGAACGAAGTTTTACGTGCTTTCATTGGACGATTTGTGGTAGTTTACTTTGATGACATATTGATTTATAACAGATCTTTGGAAGAACATTTGGAACATTTACGTGTTGTTTTTATTGCTCTACGTGATGCATGTTTGTTTGGTAACCTTGGGAAGTGCACCTTTTGCACCGACCGAGTATCTTTTCTTGGCTATGTTGTTACTCCACAGGGAATTGAAGTTGATAAAGCCAAGATTGAAACTATTGAGAGTTGGCCGCAGCCCAAAACGGTCACACAAGTGAGGAGTTTTCTTGGCCTCGCTGGATTCTATAGGCGTTTTGTGAGAGATTTCAGCACCATTGCTGCACCTCTCAATGAGCTTACAAAGAAAGATGTGCCTTTTCTTTGGGGTACCGCACAGGAAGAAGCCTTCACAGTATTGAAAGATAAGTTGACACATGCTCCTTTACTCCAACTTCCTGATTTTAATAAGACTTTTGAGCTTGAATGTGATGCTAGTGGAATTGGATTAGGAGGTGTGTTATTACAAGATGGCAAACCTGTTGCATACTTTTCTGAAAAATTGAGTGGGCCTAGTCTGAATTATTCTACTTATGATAAAGAATTATATGCTCTTGTTCGGACTTTAGAAACATGGCAACATTATTTATGGCCCAAAGAATTTGTTATACATTCTGATCATGAATCTTTGAAACATATTAAAAGTCAAGCTAAACTGAATCGTAGACATGCTAAATGGGTTGAATTCATTGAGACTTTCCCTTATGTCATTAAACACAAGAAGGGAAAAGAAAATGTTATTGCTGATGCATTGTCTCGTCGCTATACTATGCTTTCACAACTTGACTTCAAAATATTTGGTTTGGAGACCATCAAAGATCAATATGTGCATGATGCTGATTTTAAAGATGTAATGCGGAATTGTAAAGAAGGAAGAATGTGGAACAAGTTTGTTGTTAACGATGGATTTGTGTTTCGTGCTAACAAGCTATGCATTCCAGCTAGCTCCGTTCGTCTTTTGTTGTTGCAGGAGGCGCATGGAGGAGGATTAATGGGACACTTTGGCATGAAGAGGACGGAGGACGTACTTGCTACACATTTCTTTTGGCCAAAGATGAGACGGGATGTTGAGCGTTTTATTGCTCGCTGCACTACATGTCAAAAAGCTAAGTCACGACTCAATCCTCATGGTTTATATATGCCTTTGCCTGTACCTAGTGTTCCTTGGGAGGATATATCTATGGACTTTGTTTTAGGTTTACCTCGAACAAAGAAGGGGAGGGATAGCATATTTGTTGTCGTGGATAGATTCTCGAAAATGGCACACTTTATACCATGTCATAAAAGCGATGATGCTGTTAATGTTGCTGATTTGTTCTTTCGTGAAATTATTCGCTTGCATGGTGTGCCAAATACTATTGTTTCAGATCGTGATACTAAATTTCTTAGCCACTTTTGGAAATGTTTATGGGCTAAGTTGGGGACTAAACTGCTTTTTAGTACTACTTGTCACCCCCAAACTGATGGACAAACTGAAGTAGTCAATAGAACGTTGTCTACTATGCTTAGGGCTGTTTTGAAGAATAATAAGAAAATGTGGGAGGAATGCTTGCCTCATATTGAATTTGCTTATAATCGTTCATTGCATTCTACTACTAAGATGTGCCCTTTTGAAGTTGTGTATGGTTTCCTACCTCGTGCACCTATTGATTTGTTGCCTCTTCCATCTTCGGAGAAGGTTAATTTTGATGCTAAACAACGTGCTGAATTGATTTTAAAAATGCATGAGTTAACTAAGGAAAACATTGAGCGTATGAATGATAAATATAAACTTGCTGGAGATAAGGGTAGAAAACATGTTGTGTTTGCACCTGGAGATCTTGTTTGGTTACATTTGCGTAAGGATAGATTTCCTGATTTGCGCAAATCAAAGCTAATGCCACGTGCTGATGGTCCCTTTAAGGTGTTAGAGAAAATAAATGATAATGCATATAAACTTGAGCTACCTGCAGATTTTGGGGTTAGTCCCACTTTTAACATTGCAGATTTGAAGCCTTATTTGGGTGAGGAAGATGAACTTCCGTCGAGGACGACTTCATTTCAAGAAGGGGAGGATGATGAGGACATCAATACAATTGTTACACCCACAGCCCTGCTGCTATACATACTGGACCAATTACTAGAGCTCGTGCAGGCCAACTAAATTACCAGGTACTTTCGTTTCTTGGTAATGATTCTAATGTTCATGAGAATATGATGCTGCCTAAATTGGATACATTTGTTTTGCTTACAAATGAAGGGCCTAGCTTGGAGAAGGATGAACATTGGAGCAAGAACAAGCATGGAGATGATGGCATGCGCATGGGGAACAAGAACGGAGTTACAAGTGATGATTTCAGGACTTTGAAGCCACCATAATGGGTGCATGAAGCCTTGGACGAAATATACAAGATGCCACTTCATAAATTTCGTCCCGAGGCTATTTTAGGTGCTGCGTCACCTTATTATTGGGCCAGGCCCATGTAATTTCGAAATACATAAGTATAGGCTATTTTTAGAGTCCGTATGTGTGGGGAAACAAGAGATAGGGTTGATTTCGGACCCCTCCACCAAGGGCCACGAAATTCCCCCCTCTTCCTCCATATATACAGCCCTTAGGGCATCGTTTAGACTTTGGGTTTTGTTTAGATTAAAAGTTCGCCGTAGCTGCAACTTCGCGTACTTCGTTTGTGTTCAACGACCAGACAAAGGCGTCACAGAACCCCACCTTGATCAATAAAGCTTTCATCTTATATTCGCAATATCCAGATTGCAATCTTAGTTTCTTGCTTGTTCTTCGTTTGCTCGCAGGAAACAGACCCTCGTGGTCAGGTTGATCGTGCTCCGGCGTGGTCAATAACCTCTCGGAGTTGGTTTAGCGATTGCTAAGGCGCGACGTCCTCGCACGTTCGTAGTCGGATCGTCAAAGTCGACTTCCACCAAAGCGATATCCATCATCTCATCGAAAGACGGGACACCTTTGCCTCTATCACATACGCTCAATGTTTTCCTTAGTTAACTCATGCATTTTTAAAATCAATTCAGAACATTCTTTAGCATCAAAATTAACCTTCTCTGAAGATGGAAGAGGCAACAAATCAATAGGTGCACGAGGTTGGAAACCATACACAATTTCAAAAGGGCACATCTTAGTAGTAGAATGCAATGAACGATTATAAGCAAATTCAATATGAGGCAAGCATTCTTCCCACATTTTCTTGTTATTCTTCAAAACAGCCCTAAGCATAGTAGACAATGTTCTATTGACTACTTCAGTTTGTCCATCAGTTTGGGGGTGACAAGTAGTATTAAAAAGCAGCTTAGTCCCCAACTTAGCCCATAAACATCTCCAAAAGTGGCTAAGAAATTTAGTATCACGATCTGAAACAATAGTATTTGGCACACCATGTAAGCGAATAATTTCACGAAAGAACAAATCAGCAACATTAACAACATCATCGCTTTTATGACATGGTATAAAGTGTGCCATTTTCGAGAACCTATCCACGACAACAAATATGCTATCCCTCCCCTTCTTTGTTCGAGGTAAACCTAAAACAAAGTCCATAGATATATCCTCCCAAGGAACACTAGGTACAGGCAAAGGCATATATAAACCATGAGGATTGAGTCGTGACTTAGCTCTTTGACATGTAGTGCAGTGAGCAACAAAACGCTCAACATCCCGTCTCATCTTTGGCCAAAAGAAATGTGTAGCAAGTATATCCTCCGTCTTCTTGACGCCAAAGTGTCCCATTAATCCTCCTCCATGCGCCTCCTGCAACAACAAAAGACGAATGGAGCTAGCTGGAATGCATAGCTTGTTAGCACGAAACACAAATCCATCGTTAAGAACAAACTTGTTCCAAGTTCTCCCTTCCTTACAATTCTGCAATACATCTTTAAATTCAGCATCATGAACATATTGATCTTTGATGGTCTCCAAACCAAATATTTTAAAGTCAAGTTGTGAAAGCATAGTATAACGACGAGACAAGGCATCAGCAATAACATTATCTTTACCCTTCTTGTGTTGAATGACATAAGGGAAAGTCTCAATGAATTCAACCCATTTAGCATGTCTACGGTTCAGTTTTGCTTGACTTTTAATGTGTTTCAAAGATTCATGATCAGAATGTATAACAAATTCCTTGGGCCATAAATAATGTTGCCATGTTTCTAAGGTCCGAACAAGAGCATATAATTCTTTATCATAAGTAGAATAGTTCAGACTAGGCCCACTCAATTTTTCAGAAAAGTATGCAACAGGTTTTCCATCTTGTAATAACACACCTCCTAATCCAATTCCACTAGCATCACATTCAAGCTCAAAAGTCTTATTGAAATTAGGAAGTTGGAGTAAAGGAGCATGTGTCAACTTATCTTTCAATACCGTGAAGGCTTCTTCATGTGCGATACCCCAAACAAAAGGCACATCCTTCTTTGTAAGCTCGTTGAGAGGTGCAGCAATGGTGCTGAAATCTCTCACAAAACACCTATAGAAACCAGCGAGGCCAAGGAAACTTGATGTAGGGTGGAACCCTATAGCGACGATCTTTCACGTTTGGAGTGGGATCCCTCGAGGAACACGATGAACACGGGGAAGAACGGAGAGAAATCACAAGGGGAAACACTCAAGAACAAGTCCAATCACACATCCACTAGACAATCAAACACATAAGATCACAAGGTACATGAACAACAAAGAGAAAGATACAAGGTAGAGTTCATCCCAAATCCTATGAAGGAGATGAGGGCTTGAATCCTAGAAGGATCTTCTCACATGGAGGTCTTGAACTCCATGGGAGTGGTAGTCTCTCTCTCTCTCTCTCAAGAGTAGAGGTAGGAGCAAAGCTCACCTAAGAATGAGCTATCATATTTGCTAAATCCCAAAAGGAGGAGGAGGAGTCCTATTTATAGGCTAGGGGGCGAAGGGGTACACGGGCTCAGCCCAACACGCGCACACAGGCGCTGGCCGGATGATCCGGGTCCGAAGCCGGATGATCCGGGCTGGTCCGGATGGTCCGGGTGGAGGCCCGGATGATCCGGAGACTCGGCTGGAGGAGACGCAGGGCTGGATGTCCGGCTGGCGGTCCGGACGTCTGGGCAGGGTCCGGATGATCCGGGACGGGGCCCGGATGATCCGGCTTCAGGGGGGAGGCTTCTGTAGTCTTCGGTCGAATTAGCCGGATCGTCCGGGCGGGGGTCCGGATCGTCCGGGCTCTGTCCGGATCGTCCGGGTCGCCGTCCGGATCATCCGGCCACCCTGGTCCTTGGTGCTTTTTCCTCTCCGTCTTCATGCATGTCTTCCGCTTCCGGTTCTCCTTGCTTCCTAGCTTCTTCACGGTGAACTCCTTGGTACCCGAGTATGCATAGCGTTTCCGTTTGAGGTAGTAACCATGTCTCATGTGAACCGAAAGGGAATTGTGAGAGGAGTGATGTCACCTCGGTTTCAAGAGCTCTTGCACGTGCTCGAGTCATAGGTCCTTGAGGGGTTGGATGTGTTGCTGTAGAGTCCATGGGGGTGATGGAAGGATGCTCCGCATCACTATGCATGCACACGGGAGAAGTGTCAAGTAGTACACCATCCTCAAAGGGGTCAAGTGAGCACATGTAAAGGAGAAGATTCACCTTTGTGTATGTGAAGTAGAGGTCGCACGTGTCACTTGCCAAACGGACTCTTGACATGGTGATGACCGTAGGATGCTCCGCATCATCCCCTCCCCCTTGGAAAAGATCCGACCTCGGATCGAAAACCAAATCACCATGGGAAAGAGATGGTGGTGCCATGTCGAAGTGGTCGATCACCAAGCACTCATCGTCTAGTAGCTCGAATGTGGCACTCTCCAATGTCGCACCGTCTTGTAATTCCTGCAAAACTAGCAAAGATAACAAGCACTTGGAAAAACAAATGTGGTTGTCGTAAGAGCAAAACCAATCATTCAAGAGGTGATTCACCCAACAAGTGTTGTCATCAAGCATAGCATATGGTTTGACAAAGAAGTGTGTCATGACATTTGGACATATAAATTGAGCGCAATCAAGTACATCATGGGAACAAGCATGTAAATGGGAGGTCAAGATGCAAATATATGTGATAAGTGAACAAGCATCTACCTCAAGGTCATAGCAAGCATTCATAAATTGCTCAATGAAAGGTCTATGGTAGGCATATGAATCATTCATAACACCAAGTAAAATGAAGTGTCTAAACACATGGGACAAGTGTAAGACAATCCAAGCATAATGTGCATAGGGTGTAGTGAATATAGTGTGGCACTCAACACAATAGAAAGAGCAATTGTTCATCATGTGTGAGGCAATCAAGGGAATCATGTGACAAGTAAAGGGACATGGCATATGTGAAGAAATGAGATTGGTGCAACCAATCATATGATAGTAGCAAGTAGACCAAGAATTGGATGCAACACACAAGGTATATATATCATGAAGCATGGAAATGTGGCAATCATGGGTGAAAGCAATATCTCGAACATGCATGCAAATGGTGCAAGAAACACATGAAGTATGATCCACAATATCCAAGCTCAAGAAGGATGTCACCTTGAAGGCGTGTTCTTGTGCATTCTTCACAATGCCGAAGTGGAAGCAAATGCGGTGTAGAAGCGATTCGTGGTAGAATGTATGAGGCTCGCTCTCAAGAGCTCGAATGGTCAACTCACGTGAAGTGGAAGTCGACACAAAGTCCAAGTATCCTACACATGCACAAAACAAAACAAAGAACGTATGCGCATGGTAGATGAACACATCATCCATCATGATGGTTTTCATCTTTTGCACATAACCATTAGAAGCACAAGTGCATGAATAATATGATGCAAGAATGGCAATATTCATGGCACTAGGTATATGGTGCAAAGAAGTAAGACAAGCATGTTTCACAAGAATTATGTCAAAATCTCCAAATATATGCGAGAATGCTATGGGGGCAATCTCATGAGCAAGAAGAGAATCATTGTTGCACTCAATACATGGCAAATAATCTAGCTTGAGAGAGGCAACACATGGAGATATATGACAAGAAACAATATGAATCATGTGCAAAGCATATAGATGGTTGTCATCGACCGCATGAAATGAGCACGTATGAATCATGGGTGATGCAACACAAGCAAGCATATCAAGCATGTCGTGCAAACTAGTGGAGCAAAGATGCAACACACTAGAGGAAATCATGGCAATCATGTCATGTGAGCAAATAGTAGGCATAGACAATGCACATGACATATCGCAAGCACGAACACAAAGCAAGATGAAAGTGTCACCATAGGAATGGTGCACAAAAGGAACATGGCAAGAACAAGCAATATCTCCACCAAGCTTGCAAATACACATACAAGTACTAGAATCAATCATCATGTGTAATGCAAAGCATGGGTCACAAATGCATGTCAAAGGCATATGAATGAGCATATCATGCAAAGTGAACATGGCAAGATGGGCATATGATATGTAATGAACAATAACCCATAGCCAAGTGAGGGCCATGTAGAATGAATGCACGACGTCTTTGCGCGAAGAGAGCGGTGGGAAAGACAATCCATGGGATCCCAAATCATCGTTGCTATCTAGAGCTCGTTTTGTCAACTCGTGGGATTGCGAGGTTGACAAGTATTCATGGGTACCTACACAAAAGAGACACAATCCAAAGAAATTGTGCGCGTGGTAAATGTACACATCATCCATCATGATGTGTATGTGCACGTGTGAGTTAGCACAAGATAGGCATTGCTCAAAGAAATTTGATGCATGGTATAGGAACATGTCATCCATCATGAAAGAATAGTTGTTATGTATGACACGATGGGGACACAAATTGAGCAAACAAGTATAAGGCACATCAAAAGCATGTTTATTCATGGGGAGCATATGGTGCACACACGTATTGGGATCATGCAATGGATGGGATGTATCAAAATCTCCTAAAATGTATGAGGAAACTATGGGGGTCTCCTCATGAACATTATCGGAAACATCACATGGAGAAAATGGACAACATCCAAAACAATGCATATCCGAAGCTAGGTGGGCATGGCATGGCATATGAGATAAATTATGCAAAGGGAGCATATCAATATCATCACAAGAAAAACAAATGCCAATAAGCATGGGCTTGTCATCTATGCCATATGTGCAAATTGGGTTTATTTTAATGGCATATGCATAGTCACTATGAAGAGATTGCAAATATGACATATGATTGATCTCATGCATAGCATATGACAAGTCAAGCGGATTAGCAAACATGATGTGACCTAAAGAATTGTCACAAGAAATCCTATGTAACATGGCATCACAACTAATAGACTCCACAATAGAATCCTCATACTCATCATAAATGGGCAAATCATCGCATGGGGAAATCATACTAGCATGAAGCATGGCAATAGGTGGATTAACATCATGCAAGCAATCAATGTCAAGAATGTCCACTAGTGGGACTAGAGCATCACCGTCACCTTTGTTACCTTTGTCATTCCACTCAAGTGGTGTAGGTGAGGTGGGAAAGACCAAATGGTGGTCATCATCATCATCTTGATGGAACCATGTGGGCGGTGCATCATATTCCACCATGGCCATCGTCTTGTCCAAAGGGAGGACGAAGTCGTCGAGGATCGGCACATCATCATAAATGGTACCTAGCACCAAACGAGAAGACACAATAGAGGTAGAGGTCAAGTTGTTAGAAATGCAAATGGCCTCACGAGATCTATCAACTATCTCACTCTCTCTATGTGGTGGTTCACTCACTCCCTCAAAATAGGTGCACTCAAACTCATGTATGGTGGAGTCACTCATCTCACTCAAGTGGTGGGGGTTGTGGCTCTCCTCACATGGGAATTGTGGCAACTCATCATATATGGGGCTAGTGGTGAAGTCACTCTCACTCTCAATATGGTGGCACAAGTCACTCAAGTCATCATAGGTCGCCGTGGTCGAAGGGAAGATCCCATGCTCAACCATCTCGTCGTCGTCGCCGTGGATGAAGGCCGAAGATGGCACATCATCACTCTCGCCTCCAAAGATGGAAGCCTCATCCTTGCTCGCCACCTTGTCGCTCGCCTCCAAAGCTTGGTCCTTGAGGGTCTCCGTAGTCGTACTCGTCGCCGCACCGTCTTGAAAAAGAGTCGAAGTAGACTCGGCACCATCAATGCCACAAAGAGGGATGGCGGTGAAGTCAAACTTGGGAGCATCGTCTTGGAGCTCGTCGGGCTTGGACATCTTGGTGGTACTAGCCTCATGCTTGTCGTAGAGCTTGGTCGCCGCGAAGTTTGCTTGGTGTGGACAAGCCTTGGCCTTCATGAGTTCTTGTTCCGCCTTGAGAGCACCAATGTAGTAGTCGTCGATGGACTTGTAGTTCTCGAGGAAGATGGTCTTGGAGATGTCGTTGTGCAATCCCATCATGAAGTGGAACTTCATCGAAATGGGGTCGTCCACGCCGGCTCATCGCAAGGCAATCATCATCTCCTTGAAGTACTTGTCGATGGACTTGGATCCTTGGGTGGTGTTCTCCAATTGGCATCGAAGTTGTTCCGTGTAGGTTGGAGGCACAAACTCTCGCCGTAAAGCTCTCTTCGTCTTGGGCCAACTCATCTCGTAGCTCTCCGAAGGTGTGTGAAGCCACCATATCGAGGCATAGTCGTGGAAGTTTCTTGTGGCGCACTTCACTTGATCTTCGGGACGAACTTGATGTAGCTTGAGGTAGTCGTCCATCAAACGCTCCCACTCGAGATACTCCTCGGGTTCTTGAGTTCCATAGAAAGGAATCTCACTGTCGGTGTCGAGGTCGTAGTAGCTCGTGGAAGTCGCGGACTTGAGCTTGGGGAGCTTCTCTTGAGCGTAGTCTTGGGGTTTTTGTTGGCGAAGATGCCATATGTCCATAGGCAAAGATGCCTTGAAGTCGCTTGGCGAAGATGCCAAGGGAGATGGTGAAGTCATTGAGCGGTTGTTGATGTAGAGCTCTTGACCTTCACGTTCTTGTTGGTGATGGTGTCGATGCCGATGTGATCTTGCCGGAGATGGTAGCTCGGAAGCATGTGCTCTTGAGCGTCTTCTCGAAGATGAGGAAGATCGCTTGTAGGACTTGATGAGGGCTTTGATCTCCTCCATTTTAGCTTGCATCTTGGCGTCGGAGTTGTTGTTCATGGCATCGAACTCGTCGTTGTTGTTGTAGACCGAAGGTGAAATGCCTTGCCTATCCATCACAAGACTCGAGTAGAGGTGAGTAGGAAATGAGATAAACAATACCAAGTTACCTTTTCCCAAAATTGAGGATGTATCCCGTTTCACTCAATGTGAGATGAAAGAATAGTGGAATTGGTACCGGACTTGTTCACTCACACCTATCAAATAAAGCTTATGGTAGAGCTCAGTGAGGATAGTGGCACAAAAATTTGATGCAAAATGTTAGCAAGAGTCAATAATGTTGAAAGAGATTCACAAATTCGCAAGCGAAACAAGTAGACCAATAGCAATATGTGGCTCACGGAAACACACACACGGATAGATAAATGGGGTCATGCAACCAAGGAATGAGCACAAAATGTGGAATCCACGAAAAACGCTCGTGTTGCACAACTCAAGAGAGACGCTAGCACGATTGCTCAATAGGCGGATACGACACTTGTGCACAACCTATAAGATGCAAAATGGATAAACTTCTATCCCAAGTATGCTATGTATGTATGGTTCCCGGTGTTTCTCACACAATGATCCAAGATGATCAAATATGATACCGTATGATATATTGTGATGCTATGGCTATTGCTTACAAGCTCTTTGGTCTCTTTCTTTTGCTTAAAAGCTTTATTCTCTTTTTTTTTCTATGGCCACTTTTGCACAATGCACAAACCAAGATAGCAATTGTGTATATGCGGGAACAAACTTGAGGCACAATGGATGGTATGATACCAAGATGATATGGTATGTATGCAATGGATGGTGTAGACCGCTAATGTGCACAAGTCACGTTGCCGGCAATACTCAAATGGCTAGTCTCGATAGGCAAGTAACGCAAAATGGGCTAGGGGTTAACAATGCAATTGCAAGGGAATATACAAAGGTGTCGTCGAGGTTACCGTCCTTTGCGATGATGAGTGGCGGTGTTCTTGGTGTAGATACCAAGATGATGGAGACTCGTCCCTAAGTAGCCGAAACACCTTAGGAAACGGAAAAACCGCAAACTCAAAATCTCAAATGACAAATGTCAAATGGTGGTAGCGGAAAGCGGTGGTGGTGTTGCACTAGGCAATGCGGAAGTGGAATGATGGGCTATACACGAGTCGGAGTTGAATTTGCCGTCCCTAAGTAGCCGAAACACCTTAGGAGACACAAGCCACAACTCAAACAAAATTGGGTTAAGTTGGGGTTGAAATGTATGGTGGGCACGTCTATGCGGAAGTGGTGGTGGTGGTTGATGAAGAAGCAAGTGTCCCTAAGTAGCCGAAACACCTTAGGAGACTCTAGTCACAACTCAAACAACCACATATGCTATGGGGAACTAAATGGGTTAGGTTGCGGAAGTCCGTGGTGGCTATGCGGATGATATGGTGGAAGCCCTAGGCAAAGATGCCAAAATTCCGAAAATTTGATGGCGTCAAATGGTGTTGGTGGTATTTTTGTGGGATGGGGGATGTCAATAGCTTCAAAACGAGCTAAAGAACGTCAAAAACGGACTCCGGATGAATTAGTTATGACCAAAACAAAATTTCAGCCGTGTCAGTTTCAGGGTTAACCGGACATCCGGGAGGAGGTCCGGATGATCCGGGCTAGGTCCGGATGATCCGGGTGTACAGCTGGATGATCCGGGTTCGTCAGCTCCGGTTCTATTTTCTGGGTGCGTGGGGTGTCCGGACGTCCGGGAGAGGGTCCAGCTGATCCGGGAGATGTCCGGATGATCCGCGAGAAGGTCTGGATGATCCGGGCAGGTCAAACTGCTCAGGATTTCCTCTCGGGGACGAATTTTTGGGCGGAAATGGATGATTTTCGGGGCAAAATTTGAGGGATTTCATGGATGGAAGGTGGGGAAACTTGAGGAAATGCTAGATCCACTTGAAACCAAGCAAATCCACGGATCAAAATCAACAAAACATCATCAAACCAACAAATCACAAAAAAAAATTGGGGCTATTTTTGGTGGGGATTTTCGGATTTAGGACGAAAACAACAAAATCAAGCTAGAAAACACGGGGTGGGGGCTCCAAAAACGTGATCAATGTGGCTCATAATACCATCATGATGTAGGGTGGAACCCTATAGGGACGATCTTTCACGTTTGGAGTGGGATCCCTCAAAGAACACGATGAACACGGGGAAGAACGGAGAGAAATCACAAGGGGAAACACTCAAGAACAAGTCCAATCACACATCCACTAGACAATCAAACACATAAGATCACAAGGTACATGAACAATAAAGAGAAAGATACAAGGTAGAGTTCATCCCAAATCCTATGAAGAAGATGAGGGCTTGAATCCTAGAAGGATCTTCTCACATGGAGGTCTTGAACTCCATGGGAGTGGTAGTCTCTCTCTCTCTCTCAAGAGTAGAGGTAGGAGCAAAGCTCACCTAAGAATGAGCTATCATATTTTCTAAATCCCAAAAGGAGGAGGAGGAGTCCTATTTATAGGCTAGGGGGCGAAGGGGTACACGGGCTCAGCCCAACACGCGCACACAGGCGCTGGCCGGATGATCCGGGTCCGAAGCCGGATGATCCGGGCTGGTCCGGATGGTCCGGGTGGAGGCCCGGATGATCCGGAGACTCGGCTGGAGGAGGCGCAGGGCCGGATGTCCGGCTGGCGGTCCGGACGTCCGGGCAGGGTCCGGATGATCCGGGACGGGGCCCGGATGATCCGGCTTCAGGGGGCAGGCTTCTGTAGTCTTCGGTCGAATTAGCCGTATCGTCCGGGCCGGGGTCCGGATCGTCCGGGCTCTGTCCGGATCGTCCGGGTCGCCGTCCGGATCGTCCGGCCACCCTGGTCCTTGGTGCTTTTTCCTCTCCGTCTTCATGCATGTCTTCCGCTTCCGGTTCTCCTTGCTTCCTAGCTTCTTCACGGCGAACACCTTGGTACCTGAGTATGCATAGCGTTTCCGTTTGAGGTAGTAACCATGTCTCATGTGAATCGAAAGGGAATTGTGAGAGGAGTGATGTCACCTCGGTTTCAAGAGCTCTTGCACGTGCTCGAGTCATAGGTCCTTGAGGGGTTGGATGTGTTGTTGTAGAGTCCATGGGGGTGATGGAAGGATGCTCCGCATCACTATGCATGCACACGGGAGAAGTGTCAAGTAGTACACCATCCTCAAAGGGGTCAAGTGAGCACATCTAAAGGAGAAGATTCACCTTTGTGTATGTGAAGTAGAGGTCGCACGTGTCACTTGCCAAACAGACTCTTGACATGGTGATGACCGTAGGATGCTCCGCATCAAAACTCCTCACTTGTGTGACCGTTTTGGGCTGCGGCCAACTCTCAATAGCTTCAATCTTGCCTTTATCAACTTTAATTCCCTGTGGAGTAACAACATAGCCAAGAAAAGATACTCAGTCGGTGCAAAAGGTGCACTTTCCTAGGTTTCCAAACAAACGTGCATCACGTAGAGCAATAAAAACAACACGTAAATGTTCCAAATGTTCCTCCAAAGATTTGCTATAAATCAATATGTCATCAAAGTAAGCTACCACAAATCGTCCAATGAAAGCACGTAAAACTTCGTTCATTAACCTCATGAAAGTACTAGGTGCATTAGTTAACCCAAAAGGCATGACTAACCACTCATATAATCCAAACTTAGTTTTAAGTGCTGTTTTCCATTCATCTCCCAATTTCATACGAATTTGATGGTATCCACTACGCAAATCAACTTTGGAGAATATTGTAGAGCCACTCAATTCATCAAGCATATCATCTAGCCTAGGAATAGGATGACGATAACGAATAGTAATATTATTTATGCCTCTACAATCAACGCACATACACGACGTACCATCCTTTTTCGGCACTAAAATGATAGGAACAGCACAAGGACTAAGGGATTCGCGTATATAACCTTTGTCGAGCAGTTCTTGTACTTGACGCATAATCTCCTTCGTCTCCTCTGGATTGGTACGGTATGGTGCACGGTTGGGTAGCGAAGCACCGGGAATTAAGTCAATTTGATGCTCAATCCCTCGAATAGGTGGTAATCCCGGTGGCACGTCTTGTGGAAAGACGTCAGCGAACTCCTGCAAAATGTTAGTGACAGCAGGGGGCAAAGAGGAAGGCACGTCCTCGAATGAAAATAATGCCTCTTTGCACACAAAGGCATAGCAAACAGATTTGCTGAAATCTAGCTCATTAATATCTGATTTGGTGGCAAGTAAACATGCACTTTTCAATTTAATTTCAGAAACAACAGTAGATGGTTTATTATTAGACTTCATTTGGTGCTCAAATTCTTTTGCCACAATCTGATTTTCACTCTTATTTGTCTCCTGTTTTGCTTTATTAGCTCTATTAATATCATCATTCAAAATGGAATCAGGAGTCATAGGAAGCAAAGTAATATTTTTATCGTTATGAACAAGAGTATACTGATTGTTTCTACCACGGTGTACAGACTTTTTATCAAATTGCCATGGTCTACCAAGTAATAAGGAACATGCTTGCATAGGTACCACATCACAATCAACATAATCAGCATATGTAGAGATATTAAAATGCACACGAACAGTACATGTTACCTTAACCTTGCCGCTGTTGTTGAACCATTGGATGTAGTAAGGATGTGGATGTGGTCTTGTGGTGAGAGATAGCTTCTCCACCATCTCCATGCTAGCGAAGTTATTGCAGCTCCCTCCATCTATGATCACGCGAACAGAACGTTCCTTCACAACTCCCTTTGTATGGAACAAATTATGCCTCTGATTTTGCTCAGCTTGTGTAACCCGCACACTCAAAACACGTTGAGCAACTAAACATTCATACCTGTCAGCATCTTCACGAGCCATGTATTGCGTCTCATGATCAGAATCGTCTCCACCGTGTTCGTCACGTGTAATAAGAGCCAAAGTCTCCTCATCATAGTCACTAGCAGACTCATACCCACCATCCTCAGTAACAATCATCACACGCTTAGATGGGCATTCTCTCGCATAATGACCTCCACCCTTGCAACGTCGACAAATAATATCATGTGTTTGCCCTGTTGATGCCATGGATGAAGAAGAGCTCTTTGCAGGCCCAGAAGGTGTGCTCTTGGCAGATAGTGGTGATTGTGCCTGCTTTATTGTATCACGGTTGGAGGTGGCAGCCGACGGAGGCGCCGGTGTAGCAGAACGTGTGGAAGTAGATGATGCACATGGTGTCCATGATGAAGGTCGACCTACAGAAAAGTTAGTCCGCGCCAATGCCTGTCGATCCTGCACTTCACGTTCAGCTTTACAAGCAAGATGGAATAAATGAGTGATATTAGTATACTCCTTATACTCTAGAATCATCTGAATATCTCTATTTAATCCACCCATAAAACGTGCAAGCATAGCTTCATTCTCCTCAACAATACCACATCTAATCATGCCAGTTTGTAATTCCTGATAATATTCTTCTACAGAATTTTTTCCCTGTCTTAAGCGCTGCAATTTTTGAAGTAATTCACGTTGATAATATGCTGGAACCCAACGAGTACGCATAGCAGTTTTCAAAGCAGCCGAAGTAGCCGGAATAGGAAATAATCTACAATGCTCAGACCACCAAACACATGCAAAACTAGTGAATGCACAAACAGCAGCAGGAACACGTCTCTCCTCGGGATATTGTAAACATGTAAATCGTTGTTCAGTTTCTAACTCCCAAGTAAGATATATATCAGGAACATATCTACCCTCAAATGGTGGAATATTCAATTTTAGTTTAGGGAGATGGTCATGATCTCGTACCTGAGGGTGAGCCCTACCATTGCCATTATTTGCATGTGGACGACCTGGTGGTTGCTATGCTGGTGGTGGCACGTAGTTCTGATTTTGATCAACCTCATCCTCATAATCTCCCACATAATCATCCTCCTCCACATCAGCAGTAGGAGCCACAGAAGTATCAACAGCAGCACCAGCAGTTTGGCCCGACTGAAGAGGGACACGGCTCGCTCGGCGGAGGGCTGTTTCCCGACGTGGAGGTAGTCGGTGTTGTTGCTGTTGTTGCAGAGGTGCGGCAGGAGCAGCCGATGGTGGTGGTGGAAAATGCGAAAGCAATTCAGCAAACTTGTTATCGAGCTTTATTTCAAACGTCTTCTCCATGCCATCTATCTTCTCCATGGCCTCTTCAAATCTGTTTATCACATCTTGCACCTGTACACTCATCATTTGCTGAAACGTATCATGAAGCTCCTTGTTCGTCAAGTTCTCCCAGTCAGTCTCGTCGGATTGTGATCCTGGCATGGCTAGCAGCAATAAAAACACACAAGAATATGATCCTACAGACTACTAACAAGTGGTGGTGGTGGCGGGTGTCACAAATCCGTTAAGCAAATCTCAAATTCTTACCAGTTCTTACCCAGCAGCAGGCGGTGATCGGCAACCGTTATAGTCAAAACTCTCAAAAGCTTGGATAGAGCGATTGCCAGGGAGAGTCAAACGCACGACGTAGATGTATGTGGAGCTGGGAAGGCTTATAGTGTGGTAGCAAAAAGGGTCAGCAATAATCAATTCAGAGATGCAAAGTTGAATAAACGCTCAACGACGGTACTGTGCTGGTCCTAGGCTAGACCGTGCTAGAGACGCGAGCCTAGAACACTAACAAAATCACGGCGCTGCACGTAAATAAGGGAAAAGCACACTCTGGAACTATTTTTTTTCGCTCTTTTTTTGCGCTCTTTTTTTTGCGCTCCTCTTTTTTTGCGAAAAATCACTATAATGGCGAGTGTCTCAAAACTCTTCCCTCGTCAAACTGATAGGATGGGCACGAATTTTTTTTTCACTTTTTTTTTGGAAATCAGGGCAGCGACGACGAAAAAGTGCGACAAAAAATCACTGATGGCACGTGGCTCAAAAGACTCAGAAAAGCCTAAAAATACGATAGGGAAAACAAATTTTGCCCGTGAAAATTTTGGCCTAAAAACTGCCCGGGGGTCTCCAGACTCTTTTTTTTCGAGACCTACGTAGGCAAGGAAACACGAATCAGAATTTAGATTGATCTCAAGAACAAACCTAATATGAGAAGAACTCGGATTGGTGGTGGATATATGGTTGTGGTATATGGCAGCGGTGGTGGTATATGGTAGCGGTGGTGGTATATGGATACAGATTGGTGGTGGTATATGGATATGGATTGGTGGTGGTATATGGATATGGATTCAGAGCGGTGGCGGATAAGCAAAAGTGGTAGATGGGCGATGATGATGGTGCGGCGGCGGTGTGACAACTTATGACCAGAACTCGAAACTCTAAAAGACTAGACTCTAAGACCAGCAACTTGACACGACGATGCAACCGCAAATTCAACAAAGCAAAAACCCTAAAAAGATTATGAAAAGGCTCAGATTGGTTCGGATATGATGAACTAACCCTAAAAAATTTTTGTGGCTTTTTCGTGGACTGTAGTTATGAAGAACAGACTCGATCTAATCTATGAAAAACTATAAAATCTCACCGAGCAACCTGGAAATCTGATACCACTTGATAGAGGCGAGGGTCCTGATGTTTCAATGAGATGGTGGCTATCGTTTTCTGTGGGAGTCGACTTTGACGATCCGACTACGAACGTGCGAGACGTCGCGCCTTAGCAATCGCTAAACCAACTTCCGAGGGTTATTGACCACGCCGGAGCACGATCAACCTGACCACGAGGGTCTGTTTCCTGCGAGCAAACGAAGAACAAGCAAGAAACTAAGATTGCAATCTGGATATTGCGAATATAAGATGAAAGCTTTATTGATCAAGGTGGGGTTCTGTGACGTCTTGGTCTGGTCGTTGGACACAAACGAAGTACGCGAAGTTGCAGCTATGGTGAACTTTTGATCTAAACAAAACCCAAAGTCTAAACGACGCCCTAAGGGCTGTATATATGGAGGAAGAGGGGGGAATTTCGTGGCCCTTGAGGGTGGGGTCCGAAACCAACCCTAACTCTTGTTTCCCCACACATACGGACTCTAAAAATAGCCTATACTTAAGTATTTCGAAATTACATGGGCCTGGCCCATTAATAAGGTGACGCAGCACCTAGAATAGCCTATGGACGAATATTATGAAGTGACATCTTGTATATTTCGTCCAAGGCTTCATGCACTCCTTATGGCGGCTTTAAAGTCCTGAAATCATCACTTGTAACTCCGTTCTTGATCCCCTTGCACATGACATCAACTCCATGTGTGTTCTTGCTCCAATGTTCATCCTTCTCCAAGCTAGGCCCTTCATTTGTAAGCAAAACAAATGTACCCAATTTAGGCAGCATCATAATCTCATGAACATTAGAATCATTACCAAGAAACGAAAGTACCTGGTAATTTAATTGGCGTGCGCAAGCTCTAGTAATTGGTCCAGTATATGTAACAGTAGGGGCTGTGGGTGTAACAATGGTATTGATGTCCTCATCAAAGTCCATGCTAATGTCTTCCCATGGTTGGTATGGAATTGGTAGACGCATATAAAGGCCATGAGATTGAGCTTTGGACTTACTTTGCGACATGTAGAGCAACAGTTGGTGAAGCGATTGACGTCGCGAAACATCTTTGGCCAAAAGTAGTTCTTCGAGAGCATGGCGAACGTCTTGTCGCGTCTGAAATGTCCCATTGAGCCTCCTCCACGAGATTCCTGCAAAAGCAACAAACGAAGAGAAGACTTGGGGATGCAAAGATTGCTAGCTCTCATAAGATATCCATCTTTGACGTAATAGCGTTCCCAAGAAGTGTGCATCAAACACTTGCCATAAGGAGTAGCAAAAGTAGGGTCATGCTCATAAAATTCTTTGATATGCTCGAAGCCAATGACATCTAACTCAAGTTGTGTAACAAGCATGCATATGCGGGAAAGAGCATCCGCTACAATGTTTTCCTTACCTTTGACTCAATAAATTCACTCCATTTAGCATGGCAGTTGTTCAATTTGCTTTGACCCTTAAGGTACTTGAGAGTCTCATGATCGGTATGAATGATGAACTCATGTGGGCGAAGATAGTGTTCCCATTCATGCAAAAGGTGGACTAAAGCATATAGCTCTTTGTCATAGATGGGCTAAATGGGATGCGCTCCGGAAAGTTTCTCACTAAAGTAAGCTATGGGGCGCTTCTCTAGCGTTAACACACCTCCTATGCCATTACCACTAGCATCGCAATGAATCTCAAAAGGCTTGTCGAAGTTGGGTAAAGCAAGCACGGGAGCGTGAGTAAGCAAATTCTTAAGCTCATTGAATGCGGTATCTTGGGATGGCCCCCAAACAAACGACGCACTCTTCTTGCTCAAAGCATGCAAAGGCGAAGCAATGGTGCTAAAATCCTTCACAAAGCGACGATAGAAACCCGCAAGGCCAAGAAAGCTACGCACTTGATGCAAATTGGTTGGTTGTGGCCAAGTCTTAATAGCATTAATCTTGGACTCATCAACATGAACACCCGTAGGGGAAACAACAAAACCCAAGAAAACGAGCTTGTCAACACCAAAAAGGCATTTCTCCATATTAGCATAGAGTTGCTCTTTTCGAAGAGTTTGCAAAATGGTTCGAACATGGGTGACATGATCTCTAAGAGATTTGTTATAAACAAGGATATCATCAAAGTAGACCACAACAAATATACCAATGTAAGGGCGAAAGAAATGATTCATAAGACGCATAAAGTGCCCGGTGCTTCGGAAAGACCCATAGGCATGACTAACCACTCATACAAACCAAACTTGGTTTTGAAAGCGGTTTTCCATTCATCACCCTCTTGTATGTGGATTTGATAGCAACCACTCTTGAGATCAATTTTCAAAAAGATAGTGGCACCACTAAGTTCATCAAGCATATCATCTAGGCATGGAATGGGATACCTATAGCGAACGGTGATAGCATTGATAGGTCTACAATCGGAGCACATGCGAAAGCTACCGTCATGTTTTGGCACAAGAATGACCGGGACGGCACAAGGGCTCAAACTTTCACGCACATGTCCATGGTCTATGAGATGATTTACTTGCCTTTGTATTTCTTTGGTTTCTTCGAGGTTGACGCGGTATGGAGCTTTGTTCAGAAGCAGTGCTCCGGGGATGAGGTCGATGCGGTGCTCAATGCCTCGTAGTGGAGGTAGTCCTGGAGGTAGCTCGTCGGGGAAAACGTCGTGAAATTCCTGCAAAAGAGAAGATAACACTAGAGGAAGACTGTGAGAAGTGTTAGTTTGTGGTGCATAGTCCTTGCACACAAGGACGTAGTGTAGGACATTATATGGGTTCTCACACACTCCTCTTATCTCACTTTTGGTGGCAAATAGGACTAGGTTCTTCTTGTCGCTCATCGTGGAGGTGTTTGATTTGGGCTTGTGGCGCTCACTCTCGTTTTGGTGGCTCGCTCTCTCATTATGATCTCCACGATGGGTGGCTTGCTTGTCAACGATCACTTGACTTGGCGACATTGGACGGAGGACGTACTCCTTGCCCTTTGAGGGAGTCCTGGATTGGGGGGTATCCGGACAGCCGGACTATATCCTTTGGCCGGACTATTGGCTATGAAGATACAAGATTGAAGACTTCGTCCCGTGTCCGGATGGGACTCTCCTTGGCGTGGAAGGCAAGCTAGGCAATACAGATATATAGATCTCCTCCCTTGTAACCGACTTTGTGTAACCCTAGCCCCCTCCGGTGTCTATATAAACCGGAGGGTTTACTCCGTAGGACAACATACAATCATACCATAGGCTAGCTTCTAGGGTTTAGCCTCTACGATCTCGTGGTAGATCAACTCTTGTAATACTCATATCATCAAGAACAATCAAGCAGGACGTAGGGTATTACCTCCATCAAGAGGGCCCGAACCTGGGTAAACATCGTGTCCCCCGCCTCCTGTTACCATCCGCCTTAGACGCACAGTTCGCGACACCTACCCGAGATCCGCCGGTTTTGACACCGACATTGGTGCTTTCATTGAGAGTTCTACTGTGTCATCACCATAAGGCTTGATGGCTCCTTCGATCATCGGTAGCGATGTGGTCCATGGTGAGGTTTTCCTCCCCGGACAGATCTTTGTATTCAGCGGCTTCGCACTGCGGGCCAATTTGCTTGGCCATCTGGAGCAGATCGAGAGCTATGCCCCTAGCCATCAGGTCAGATTCAGAAACTTAAACTACACTGCCGACATCCACGGAGACTTGATCTTCAACGGATTCGGGCCCATGTCAGGTGCGCCACACAGTCATGACGAGCACGACGTAACTCTGTCGTCGGACAGTGTTCGGGAGATCGCATCTGCAACTACTCCGACCTTCAATCCGGAGAAAATTGCGCCATCCAAGGACGGAGGGATAGACCCCGCCATGGAGGCTGCACTCTTAGTAGCGATGGAGCCGGATACTGACTTCACCCCTTACGAGAGCCGTGTCACCAAACCACTGGATTCGTCTCCGGCCACGGACTCTGAACCGCCTGCATCTGTGCCCATCGAATCCGACTGGGCGCCGATCATGGAGTTCACCTCCGTGGATATCTTTCAGCACTCACCTTTCGGCGATGTGCTAAATTCATTAAAGTCTCTCTCCTTGTCAGGAGAACCTTGGCCGAACTATGTCTGGCTAGAATGGGATACGAACAACGAAGAAATTCGCTGCCCGGCCACCACCCACTTAGTAGCTACTATCGACAACTTAACCGACATGCTCAACTTCGACTCCGAAGACATCGACGGCATGGACAAAGATGCAGGAGACGAACAGCAACCAGCGCCCACAGGGCGCCGGACAGCCACTTCATCACATGACATTTACATGGTGGATACACCCAAAAAGGCAATGGCAAAGACACAGCAGAGGATGGCCCCTCCAAGAAGCAACCCAAGCGCCGACGTCAGCGGCGCCGCTCTAAGTCCCGCCATAGCAAAAAACAGCGATAACAGCGCAAGAGAAAATAACACTCCAGTCGACTCCAGAGGAAACGATGACCACATTGCCCCGGCGGCAGAGCACGATGAAGCTGCAAGCGGCGAACATAGTACAGATCCGATGTCCGAACACGGCGACGCCGAGTATAAACCTCGTCAAACCCCCTCTGGGGAGGAAAACAGTCCGGACGAAGATGCACACATCATCCCAGAAATGCGCCTGGAGCAGGAGAACCTCTGCCGAAGGCTTATTGCCATAGCGAGGAGTCTGAAGAAGCAAAAGCAAAGGCTTAAGGCCGCACAAAATACACTCAACAGCAGGTGGAACAAAGTGCTCGACAATGAAGCAAAGTATGCTGGAAATTACCACACAAAGAGCTATCCAAAGCGCAAGCTGTTGCCTGAATTCGACGACGAGGCCTTAGAGCCCACACAGCCAATAAATGAAATGGCCAACCGGCCGGATCCCCACCACCTTGTGACCGCGATAGAGCGGATAACAAATACGCACATAAGTCAACACACGATGTACATGAGGACTTGCGCCAAAAATCTAGTACGACCAGATCCATTTATGGACCTAGGAAGCGTGCTCCGGCACAAAATCAAAACCAAATACCACAACCATCCAAACGCCACGGTACATCCAAGTATAGGGGTGCCGCACACCCCCTATGTTTCACCGATGAGGTGCTGGACTACGAATTCCCAGAAGGATTCAAACCAATGAACATAGAGGCGTACGACGGGACCTCAGACCCTGGGGTCTAGATTGAGGACTTTATCCCCCATATCCATATGGCTCGCGGAGACGATCTCCATGCCATTAAATACTTGCCCCTCAAGCTTAAAGGACCAGCTCGGCACTAGCTGAAAAGCCTCCCTGAAAACTCAATTGGAAGTTGGGAGGAGCTCGAGGACGCTTTTCAGGCTAATTTTCAAGGGACGTACGTCCGACCTCCAGATGCAGACGATTTAAGTCATATAATTCAACAGACCGGAGAGTCTGCCCGAAAGCTTTGGAACAGGTTTCTCACGAAGAAGAACCAAATTGTCGAATGTCCAGATGCCGAAGCCTTAGCAGCTTTCGAACACAGCGTCCGAGACGAATGGCTCGCCAGACACCTCGGCCAAGAAAAACCGAGAACAATGGCAGCCCTAACAAGCCTCATGACCCGCTTTTGCGCGGGCGAAGACAGCTGGTTAGACCGCAGTAGCACCAGCGACCCAAGCACATCCGAAGTCAGGGATGGCAATGGAAAACCACGACACAATAAAAACAAGCATCGAAATAAAGAAGATAGCCCAGATAATACGGCGGTAAACGCCGGATTCAGGGGCTCTCGGCCAGGCCAGCGGAAAAAGCCTTTCAAAGACAGCAGAGACGGACCGTCTGGCCTAAACAAGATTCTTGACAAACTATGTCAGATTCATGGCATCCCCGATAAACCTGCAAATCACACCCACAGAGAATGTTGGGTCTTCAATAAGGCAGGTAAGCTAAACGCCGAACACAAGGGGGGGAGACACCAAGCGAAGACGAGGACGAGCCTCACCAACAAAGCACTGGAGGACAGAAAAAAATTCCCACCAGAGGTTAAAACAGTCAACATGATCCATGTGACAAAGAGGAGAAGCAAACATGCACTCCGAGACACACGCGCCATAGAGCCCGTCACCCCTAGGTTCAACCCCTGGTTGGCCTGCCCGATCACTTTTGATCGCGAGGATCACACGACAAGAATCCGGCACAAAGGATTGGCTGCCTTGGTGTTAGACCCAATAATAAATGGATACCATCTCACACGAGTCCTCATGGACGGCGGCAGTGGTCTAAATCTGATATATCAGGACACAGTCAAAATGGGGATAGACCCGACAAAAATAAGCCGCCGTACTACTACCTTTAAGGGAGTAATACCAGGCCTAGAGGCCCGCTGCACGGGCTCTCTATTACTAGAGGTTGTATTCGTTTCTTCCGACAACTTCCGAAGCGAAAGGTTAACTTTTTACATCGCTCCATTCCGAAGTGGCTATCAGGCACTACTCAGAAGGGCGGATTTCGCTCATTTTAATGCAATCCCGCATTACGCTTCTCTCAAGCTTAAGATGCCCGGTCCACGTGGCACCATCATAGTTAGCGGAAATACTGAGCGTGCTCTACACGCGGAAGAATGTGCGGCGGCTTTAGCCGTCGAGCACTAGACGGCCTCACCAACCAGAAAAAATGACAGGTCGTCAAGACCACGGACACGGTTACATGAGATTGGTTTGATGATCAAGCCCTCCTAGACGGTACCAGGGGCTTCTCGCGTGTAATCAGGGCTAGTTCGGCTCAACTTGACTTATCTTGAATTTTAATGGTTTATTGATAATAACCAATTTTCTGGCACGGCAAATTTCACCTAAGTTCTTCTCTTTTACAGGTGACAATCGTGCTACACCCGTCCAGGACACGTCACAACAGAGACATAGGCGCAGACGTGCAACAGGGACCCGCTCAAAAGTTTCTTTTTAGATTAAGACCCCGCGTAAACCTTTTTTACTGTCTCTTGTTGTTCACATCCTCCGGATACTCAATACAACCGAGAAGGTTGCTGACGATTGGCATGTGACCACGTCAGGATATTGCATGTACCTGGACACCAGGGGTTTATTATTAAGGGCATTATTCAGCCCGGCATATGTTATAAAGACCGAATACCTTAGGGAGTGTTCAGCGTCGCGAGTTTGGCCTTATATGCATCAGCTCCGAATCATGTCTTTGGTCAAATGTTGGGTCTGCCCGGCTCCCATGTTTTGGTACCTTACGTTCCGCTATATCGGCTAAGATAGCACTGGGAGAACTACTGCAACTGTGTCCTGGTTCATCCGGATGAGCACCTCAGTAGAGAAAGCCGAAAACTGACTGTCATGATATAGCGCGAGACTGGTCAACCACTCGATGACTCAGTGAAATCTTCAGGATTCCTCCGCATTAACAAAGGGCCGTTTCCCGGTCATGTACATACGCGCCCCATATTCGGACGAGCGCAGAAGTACCAGTGGCTATATAGTAGCCCCACCGTCAAACTCCTATGGCTAAGTGAAAGTGTTAAAGCAATATAGTCTGATTGTGATAGAGGCTAAGGTGTCCCGATGTTTCGATGAGATGGTGGCTATCGTTTTCTGTGGGAGTCGACCTTGATGATCCGACTACGAACGTGCGAGACGTCGCGCCTTAGCAATCGCTAAACCAACTTCCGAGGGTTATTGACCACGCCGGAGCACGATCAACCTGACCACGAGGGTCTGTTTCCTGCGAGCAAACGAAGAACAAGCAAGAAACTGAGATTGCAATCGGGATATTGCGAATATAAGATGAAAGCTTTATTGATCAAGGTGGGGTTCTATGACGTCTTGGTCTGGTCGTTGGACACAAACGAAGTACGCGAAGTTGCAGCTATGGTGAACTTTTAATCTAAACAAAACCCAAAGTCTAAACGACGCCCTAAGTGCTGTATATATGGAGGAAGAGGGGGGAATTTCGTGGCCCTTGAGGGTGGGGTCCGAAACCAACCCTAACTCTTGTTTCCCCACACATACAGACTCTAAAAATAGCCTATACTTAAGTATTTCCAAATTACATGGGCCTGGCCCATTAATAAGGTGACGTAGTGATAGAGGCGAGGGTCCCGATGTTTCGATGAAATGGTGGCTATCGTTTTCTGTGGGAGTCGACTTTGACGATCCGACTACGAACGTGCGAGACGTCGCGCCTTAGCAATCGCTAAACCAACTTCCGAGGGTTATTGACCACGCCGGAGCACGATCAACCTGACCACGAGGGTCTGTTTCCTGCGAGCAAACGAAGAACAAGCAAGAAACTGAGATTGCAATCCGGATATTGCGAATATAAGATGAAAGCTTTATTGATCAAGGTGGGGTTCTGTGACGTCTTGGTCTGGTCGTTGGACACAAACAAAGTACGCGAAGTTGCAGCTATGGCGAACTTTTGATCTAAACAAAACCCCCCAAGTCTAAACGACGCCCTAAGGGCTGTATATATGGAGGAAGAGGGGGGAATTTAGGGGCCCTTGAGGGTGGGGTCCGAAACCAACCCTAACTCTTGTTTCCCCACACATACGGACTCTAAAAATAGCCTATACTTAAGTATTTCGAAATTACATGGGCCTGGCCCATTAATAAGGTGACGCAGCACCTAGAATAGCCTATGGACAAATATTATGAAGTGGCATCTTGTATATTTCGTCCAAGGCTTCATGCACTCCTTATGGCGGCTCTAAAGTCCTGAAATCATCACTTGTAACTCCGTTCTTGATCCCCTTGCGCATGCCATCAACTCCATGTGTGCTCTTGCTCCAATGTTCATCCTTCTCCAAGCTAGGCCCTTCATTTGTAAGCAAAACAAATGTATCCAATTTAGGCAGCATCATAATCTCATGAACATTAGAATCATTACCAAGAAACGAAACTACCTGATAATTTAATTGGCGTGTGCGAGCTCTAGTAATTGGTCCAGTATATGTAACAGTAGGGGCTGTGGGTGTAACAATGGTATTGATGTCCTCATCATCCTCCCCTTCTTGAAATGAAGTCGTCCTCAACGGAAGCGCATCTTCCTTACCCAAATAAGGCTTCAAATCTGCAATGTTAAAAGTGGGACTAACCCCAAAATCTACAGGTAGCTCAAGTTTATATGCATTATCATTTATTTTCTCTAACACCTTAAAAAGACCATCAGCACGTGGCATTAGCTTTGATTTGCGCAGATTAGGAAATCTATCTTTACGCAAATGTAACCAAACAAGATCTCCAGGCGCAAACACAACATGTTTTCTACCCTTATCTCCAGCAAGTTTATATTTAGCATTCATACGCTCAATGTTTTCCTTAGTTAACTCATGCATTTTTAAAATCAATTCAGAACATTCTTTAGCATCAAAATTAACCTTCTCTGAAGATGGAAGAGGCAACAAATCAATAGGTGCACGAGGTAGGAAACCATACACAATTTCAAAAGGGCACATCTTAGTAGTAGAATGCAATGAACGATTATAAGCAAATTCAATATGAGGCAAGCATTCTTCCCACATTTTCTTGTTATTCTTCAAAACAGCCCTAAGCATAGTAGACAATGTTCTATTGACTACTTCAGTTTGTCCATCAGTTTGGGGGTGACAAGTAGTACTAAAAAGCAGCTTAGTCCCCAACTTAGCCCATAAACATCTCCAAAAGTGGCTAAGAAATTTAGTATCACGATCTGAAACAATAGTATTTGGCACACCATGTAAGCGAATAATTTCACGAAAGAACAAATCAGCAACATTAACAGCATCATCGCTTTTATGACATGGTATAAAATGTGCCATTTTCGAGAACCTATCCACGACAACAAATATGCTATCCCTCCCCTTCTTTGTTCGAGGTAAACCTAAAACAAAGTCCATAGATATATCCTCCCAAGGAACACTAGGTACAGGCAAAGGCATATATAAACCATGAGGATTGAGTCGTGACTTAGCTCTTTGACATGTAGTGCAGCGAGCAACAAAACGCTCAACATCCCATCTCATCTTTGGCCAAAAGAAATGTGTAGCAAGTATATCCTCCGTCTTCTTGACGCCAAAGTGTCCCATTAATCCTCCTCCATGCGCCTCCTGCAACAACAAAAGACGAACGGAGCTAGCTGGAATGCATAGCTTGTTAGCACGAAACACAAATCCATCGTTAAGAACGAACTTGTTCCAAGTTCTCCCTTCCTTACAATTCTGCAATACATCTTTAAATTCAGCATCATGAACATACTGATCTTTGATGGTCTCCAAACCAAATATTTTAAAGTCAAGTTGTGAAAGCATAGTATAACGATGAGACAAGGCATCAGCAATAACATTTTCTTTACCCTTCTTGTGTTTAATGACATAAGGGAAAGTCTCAATGAATTCAACCCATTTAGCATGTCTACGGTTCAGTTTTGCTTGACTTTTAATGTGTTTCAAAGATTCATGATCAGAATGTATAACAAATTCCTTGGGCCATAAATAATGTTGCCATGTTTCTAAGGTCCGAACAAGAGCATATAATTCTTTATCATAAGTAGAATAGTTCAGACTAGGCCCACTCAATTTTTCGGAAAAGTATGCAACAGGTTTTCCATCTTGTAATAACACACCTCCTAATCCAATTCCACTAGCATCACATTCAAGCTCAAAAGTCTTATTGAAATTAGGAAGTTGGAGTAAAGGAGCATGTGTCAACTTATCTTTCAATACCGTGAAGGCTTCTTCCTGTGCGATACCCCAAACAAAAGGCACATCCTTCTTTGTAAGCTCGTTGAGAGGTGCAGCAATGGTGCTGAAATCTCTCACAAAACGCCTATAGAAACCAGCGAGGCCAAGGAAACTCCTCACTTGTGTGACCGTTTTGGGCTGCGGCCAACTCTCAATAGCTTCAATCTTGGCTTTATCAACTTCAATTCCCTGTGGAGTAACAACATAGCCAAGAAAAGATACTCGGTCGGTGCAAAAGGTGCACTTTCCAAGGTTTCCAAACAAACGTGCATCACGTAGAGCAATAAAAATAGCACGTAAATGTTCCAAATGTTCCTCCAAAGATTTGCTATAAATCAATATGTCATCAAAGTAAACTACCACAAATCGTCCAATGAAAGCACGTAAAACTTCGTTCATTAACCTCATGAAAGTACTAGGTGCATTAGTTAACCCAAAAGGCATGACTAACCACTCATATAATCCAAACTTAGTTTTAAATGCTGTTTTCCATTCATCTCCCAATTTCATACGAATTTGATGGTATCCACTACGCAAATCAACTTTGGAGAATATTGTAGAGCCACTCAATTCATCAAGCATATCATCTAGCCTAGGAATAGGATGATGATAACGAATAGTAATATTATTATGCCTCTACAATCAACGCACATACGCGACGTACCATCCTTTTTCGGCACTAAAATGATAGGAACAGCACAAGGACTAAGGGATTCGCGTATATAACCTTTGTCGAGCAGTTCTTGTACTTGACGCATAATCTCCTTCGTCTCCTCTGGATTGGTACGGTATGGTGCACAGTTGGGTAGCGAAGCACCGGGAATTAAGTCAATTTGATGCTCAATCCCTCGAATAGGTGGTAATCCCGGTGGCACGTCTTGTGGAAAGACGTCAGCGAACTCCTGCAAAATGTTAGTGACAGCAGGGGGCAAAGAGGAAGGCACGTCCTCGAATGAAAATAATGCCTCTTTGCACACAAAAGCATAGCAAACAGATTTGCTGAAATCTAGCTCATCAATATCAGATTTGGTGGCAAGTAAACATGCACTTTTCAATTTAATTTCAGAAACAACAGTAGATGGTTTATTATTAGACTTCATTTGGTGCTCAAATTCTTTTGCCACAATCTGATTTTCACTCTTATTTGTCTCCTGTTTTGCTTTATTAGCTCTATAATATCATCTTTCAAAATGGAATCAGGAGTCATAGGAAGCAAAGTAATATTTTTATCGTTATGAACAAGAGTATACTGATTGTTTCTACCATGGTGTATAGAATTTTTATCAAATTGCCATGGTCTACCAAGTAATAAGGAACATGCTTGCATAGGTACCACATCACAATCAACATAATCAGCATATGTAGAGATACTAAAATGCACACAAACAGTACATGTTACCTTAACCTTGCCGCTGTTGTTGAACCATTGGATGTAGTAAGGATGTGGATGTGGTCTTGTGGTGAGAGATAGCTTCTCCACCATCTCCATGCTAGCCAAGTTATTGCAGCTCCCTCCATCTATGATGACGCAAACAGAACATTCCTCCACAACTCCCTTTGTATGGAACAAATTATGCCTCTGATTTTGCTCAGCTTGTGTAACCTGCACACTCAAAACACGTTGAGCAACTAAACATTCATACCTGTCAGCATCTTCACGAGCCATGTATTGCGTCTCATGATCAGAATCGTCTCCACCGTGTTCTTCACGTGTAATAAGAGCCAAAGTCTCCTCATCATAGTCACTAGCAGACTCATACCCACCATCCTCAGTAACAATCATCACACGCTTAGATGGGCATTCTCTCGCATAATGACCTCCACCCTTGCAACGTCGACAAATAATATCATGTGTTTGCCCTGTTGATGCCATGGATGAAGAAGAGCTCTTTGCAGGGCCAGAAGGTGTGCTCTTGGCAGATAGTGGTGATTGTGCCTGCTTTATTGTATCACGGTTGGAGGTGGCAGCCGACGGAGGCGCCGGTGTAGCAGAACGTGTGGAAGTAGATGATGCACGTGGTGTCCATGATGAAGGTCGACCTGCAGAAAAGTTAGTCCGCGCCAATGCCTGTCGATCCTGCACTTCACGTTCAGCTTTACAAGCAAGATGGAATAAACGAGTGATATTAGTATACTCCTTATACTCTAGAATCGTCTAAATATCTCTATTTAATCCACCCACAAAACGTTCAAGCATAGCTTCATTCTCCTCAACAATACCACATCTAATCATGCCAGTTTGTAATTCCTGATAATATTCTTCTACAAAAATTTTCCCTGTCTTAAGCGCTGCAATTTTTGAAGTAATTCACGTTGATAATATGGTGGAACCCAACGAGTACGCATAGCAGTTTTCAAAGCAGCCCAAGTAGCCGGAATAGGATATAATCTACAATGCTCAGACCACCAAACACATGCAAAACTAGTGAATGCACAAACAGCAGCAGGAACACGTCTCTCCTCGGGATATTGTAAACATGTAAATCGTTGTTCAGTTTCTAACTCCCAAGTAAGATATATATCAGGAACATATCTACCCTCAAATGGTGGAATATTCAATTTTAGTTTAGGGAGATGGTCATGATCTCGTACCTGAGGGTGAGCCCTACCATTGCCATTATTTGCATGTGGACGACCTGGTGGTTGCTGTGCTGGTGGTGGCACGTAGTTCTGATTTTGATCAACCTCATCCTCATAATCTCCCACATAATCATCCTCCTCCACATCAGCAGTAGGAGCCATAGAAGTATCAACAGCAGCACCAGCAGTTTGGCCCGACTGAAGAGGGACACGGCTCGCTCGGCGGAGGGCTGTTTCCCGACGTGGAGGTAGTCGGTGTTGTTGCTATTGTTGCAGAGGTGCGGCAGGAGCAGCCGGTGGTGGTGGTGGAAAACGCGAAAGCAATTCAGCAAACTTGTTATCGAGCTTTGTTTCAAACATCTTCTCCATGCCATCTATCTTCTCCATGGCCTCTTCAAATCTGTTTATCACATCTTGCACCTGTACACTCATCATTTGCTGAAACGTATCATGAAGCTCCTTGTTCGTCAAGTTCTCCCAGTCAGTCTCGTCGGATTGTGATCCTGGCATGGTTAGCAGCAATAGAAACACACAAGAATATGATCCTATAGACTACTAACAAGTGGTGGTGGTGGCGGGTGTCACAAATCCGTCAAGCAAATCTCAAATTCTTACCAGTTCTTACCCAGCAGCAGGCGGTGATCGGCAACCGTTATAGTCAAAACTCTCAAAAGCTTGGATAGAGTGATTGCCAGGGAGAGTCAAACGCACGACGTAGATGTATGTGGAGCTGGGAAGGCTTATAGTATGGTAGCAAAAAGGGTCAGCAATAATCAATTCAGAGATGCAAAGTTGAATAAACGCTCAACGACAGTACTGTGCTGGTCCTAGTCTAGACCGTGCTAGAGACGCGAGCCTAGAACACTAACAAAATCACGGCGCTGCACGTAAATAAGGGAAAAGCACACTCTGGAACTTTTTTTTTCGCTCTTTTTTTGCGCTCCTTTTTTTTGCGAAAAATCACTTTAATGGCGAGTGTCTCAAAACTCTTCCCTCGTCAAACTGATAGGATTGGCACGAATTTTTTTTTTCACTTTTTTTCGGAAATCAGGGCAGCGACGACGAAAAAGTGCGACAAAAAATCACTATGATGGCACGTGGCTCAAAAGACTCAGAAAAGCCTAAAAATACGATAGGGAAAAAATTGCCCATGAAAATTTTGGCCTAAAAACTGCTCGGGGGTCTCCAGACTCTTTTTTTTCGAGACCTACGCAGGCAAGGAAACACGAATCAGAATTTAGATTGATCTCAAGAACAAACCTAATATGAGAAGAACTCGGATTGGTGGTGGATATATGGTTGTGGTATATGGCAGCGGTGGTGGTATATGGTAGCGGTGGTGGTATATGGATACAGATTGGTGGTGGTATATGGATACGGATTGGTGGTGGTATACGGATATGGATTCAGAGCGGTGGCGGATAAGCAAAAGTGGTAGATGGGCGATGATGATGGTGCGGCGGCGGCGTGACAACTTATGACCAGAACTCGAAACTCTAAAAGACTAGACTCTAAGACCAGCAACTTGACACGACGATGCAACCGCAAATTCAACAAAGCAAAAACCCTAAAAAGATTATGCAAAGGCTCAGATTGGTTCGGATATGATGAACTAACCCTAATTTTTTTCTGGCGTTTTCGTGGACTGTAGGTATGAAGAACAGACTCGATCTAATCTACGAAAAACTGTAAAATCTCACCGAGCAACCTGGAAATCTGATACCACTTGATAGAGGCTAAGGTGTCCCGATGTTTCGATGAGATGGTGGCTATCGTTTTCTGTGGGAGTCGACCTTGACGATCCGACTACGAACGTGCGAGACGTCGCGCCTTAGCAATCACTAATCCAACTTCCGAGGGTTATTGACCACGCCGGAGCACGATCAACCTGACCACGAGGGTCTGTTTGCTGCGAGCAAACGAAGAACAAGCAAGAAACTGAGATTGCAATCGGGATATTGCGAATATAAGATGAAAGCTTTATTGATCAAGGTGGGGTTCTGTGACGTCTTGGTCTGGTCATTGGACACAAACGAAGTACGCGAAGTTGCAGCTATGGCGAACTTTTAATCTAAAGAAAACCCAAAGTTTAAACGACGCCCTAAGGGCTGTATATATGGAGGAAGAGAGGGGAATTTCGTGGCCCTTGAGGGTGGGGTCCGAAGCCAACCCTAACTCTTGTTTCCCCACACATACGGACTCTAAAAATAGCCTATACTTAAGTATTTCGAAATTACATGGGCCTGGCCCATTAATAAGGTGACGCAGCACCTAGAATAGCCTATGGACGAATATTATGAAGTGGCATCTTGTATATTTCGTCCAAGGCTTTATGCACTCCTTATGGCGGCTTTAAAGTCCTGAAATCATCACTTGTAACTCCGTTCTTGATCCGCTTGCGCCTGCCATCAACTCCATGCGTGTTCTTGCTCCAATGTTCATACTTCTCCAAGCTAGGCCCTTCATTTGTAAGCAAAACAAATGTATCCAATTTAGGCAGCATCATAATCTCATGAACATTAGAATCATTACCAAGAAACGAAAGTACCTGGTAATTTAATTGGCATGCGCGAGCTCTAGTAATTGGTCCAGTATATGTAACAGTAGGGGCTGTGGGTGTAACAATGGTATTGATGTCCTCATCAGATTGTCTCGTTCGCTGTGCTACCACCTCCTTAATGGACCAAGACATTGGATCAAGTGTGAATACGCGTTTTTTGCGAACAACCCCGCATTATATGCATGGGGGCGGAAGCCAACGACTGCAAACTTTCAGGTTATATACATATATACATAAACGGCCGCACAGGAGGCATCATAATACTTTCAGGCAAAAGTATAAACACAGCCTTGATGACTCAATAGAACATTGTGCTTGCAATGGGAGTACATGTCACTAGAACATAATATTCTTCGAGCACTGAGCCTGTATCGAACGAGCGCCTTCAAGAACTTCTTCAAAGTAGTGCTCGGCAGCCACTCGGCCCACGGCCGAACCTTGTGTTGTAATAGTGGTGGCCTCCATCTCTACCCAGTATGTCTTGACACGGGCAAAGGCCATCCGCGCACCCTCTATGCACGCCGACCTCTTCATAGCGTCGATGTGCGGCACAACACCAAGGAATTGTTTCACTAAACTAAAGTAACTATTCGGCCTTGGCCCTCCCGGCGACAGATGATCCACAACGGACCTTATGGCGAGTCCGGACAACCTATGGAGCTCGGCCCACTCGGCCATTCGCTCATTCAACAGCAACGGACGCACTGGAGCATGGAACTGTGACCAGAACAGCTTTTCCACTTCGCGATCTTTCTGATCCTTGAAGTACTCGTCCAAATCAGCATCACTTGCCTCCAAATCCACGTAGGCATCCGCCGAACTCCATAGTTGATCAAGAGGAGCATACTTCGGATCTCCGAACTTAGTCTGCAACAAGAAGGGCTTCCCAGCCACGATATCCGCAGCATGATGCAACTCCTCCTTCGTCGCTCTGATTTTAGAGAGGGCTTCCTTGGCTGCTACCATGGCCTTTTCCAGGTCCGTCGCCTGCGCTCGGATTTCTTTTTCAAGAAGCTGGTAACAGTCAACGACATCTTTCAACTCAATGGCCATCTTGGCTATCATTTCCTTGCTCTGGCGATGTGTGGACTGTTCGGCCCTCAGCTCTTTGACCGCCTTTAGAGCGGCCGCATCGCTATTCATTGCTTGTTCCTTGGCTCGGGCAAGCTCTGCCCGAAGGGTCTCCACGGTGGCAGCTCCATCTGCAGTCACAACATAGTAAAGATACTGGCATCATGCTCCTCTTACTATGCGTTGATCACCGGAGAAATCACTTACCATGTGCCTTGTCAAGCCGCTTGTTGACAAGCACGATGTCGGCATCGGTCGCATCAAGTTGCCGCTTTAGCTCGGCAAACCCATCAGTCCGGCTAGCCACCGGATGTTCAACCACCTGCACATAAAGGTTGCATGGTTATTACCTAGGACTATGATCCTCTGTTTGCCGCCGTTTTCGATGACAACCAGTGTCTCAGGGGCTACTCTCTGCATAGGGCACACCTAACGTGTGCGGTACCGTCAAAAAAATACACTATTTCACGTACCTCAAAGCCTTTCAGCAGACTCATAAAAGCTTCATGCAATCCGCTTTCAGCGGATGAAATCCTTTCAACTACCGTACTCATTAGTGTGCATTGTGCTTCTGAGATGGCCGCTTGCTCCAGAAGATCCTTCAGTATGTTCGACCGCACACTATATGGTTTCGGAATCTTTCTGTTGCTCTCTTTAGGAGCCGAATACTGAGGACTCCGGGTAGCCAAGGGATTACCCCCTCGCCTTGGCGGATCAGGAGAAACCCGCCGTGACGACACTTCAGGGTCGCCCGCCTCATGAGGCGGGGTGGCAGGGGGAGGTGTTTCGCTCTCCATCATCTCCGGAAGAAGATCCCCCGAAGACGAACTCTGTCGAGAAGGGCTACGATCCGAACTACAAGATATAAGCTTCGGTTATTGTCTTCAGAAGTAAGGTAGGATATTTTCACTACTAAGTACTTTTTGATTACTTACAGCTCGGTAGAGGGCTGATTCCCTTGCGGACACTGTGCGGCAAGGGTACCCCTCGGGGCAGGACCCTCTAGCGAAGATTTCTTCCCTCATTTGGAAATCTCTGTTTCCGGATCTTCAAAGGTGGTCCTCTTCCTTCCTCGGGGAGAGGGAATGTCAGATTCTTTTCCCTGGTTATCCTCTTTCGCGGAGGCGCTCATTCCCCCGGTTGGGACGAGTAGTGAGTGAGGCTTGCTTTCGGCCTCTTTATTCCCCCTTTATCTTCCTTCGAGGGCACCTGATAAGGCTCCGGCTCCAGCATTTTGTCTAGTACTGGATTGGCCAAGCCCTCGGGAAGGGGGACCGAACACCTGATCATCTTCGCCTTTGTTATCCAGTCCTGGTCAAAAAGCAACTTCTCAGAATGATGTTATGATAAATAAGAGAAACAATGTGTTCGACCATGGAATTACTTACTTGGGTATCCGGGATATTACAGCTCAGACCCGCATCCTCGGTGATATCTGGACACTTTATTTGTGGTCCGAAGAACAACTTGTACATCTCCTTGAGCGTCATGCCGAGGAAGTGCTGAATGATTTGCGGTCCCTCCGAGTTAAACTCCCACAAACGGAGAGGACTACATTTGCAAGGCGGGACCTGGGAAACTAGCATGACCTGCATCACTGTGACCAGGTTGACGTCTCTCTCAATGAGATCTCGGATGCGACTCTGCAATATCGGCACATCCTTTACTGGACCCCAGTTTAGCCCCTCGCTGATCCATGACGTCGGTTGTGGTGGGGGGCCGAGCGAAAAGTAGGGGCGGCTACCCACTTGGCACTCCGGGGAGCTGTGATATAAAACCACTCCCGCTGCCACAAACTGGACATATCTGGGAAGGAACCCTCTGGCCATGAAGCATCAGCGCTTTTGCTTATTACGGCACCTCCGCACTCTGCGTGCCGCCTCTCAATCATCTTCGTCTTCACATTGAAAGTCTTGAGCCACAGGCCGAAGTGAGGGGTAATGCGAAGGAAGGCCTCACATACGACGATGAATGACGAGATGTGAAGGAGGGAATCCGGGGCCAGATCATGGAAATCCAGCCCATAATAGAACATGAGCCCCCTAGCAAAGGGATCCAGAGCGAGGCCTAGTCCTCAGAGGAAGTGAGAGATGAACACAACACTCTCTTTTGGTTCGGGAGTGGGTATGACCTGCCCTCGGGCGGGCAGCCTGTGCGAAATTTCGGCGGTCAGATATCTGGCCTCTCTTAGCTTCTTGATGTCCTCCTCTGTGATAGAGGAAGGCATCCACCGACCTTGAAGGTTGGATCCGGACATGGTTGAAGGTCCGAAGCGCCTGACCTGAGCCTGGGGTGTTGGAACTCGAGGCGGGGGAAGGATTTGATTGAGCGCGAGAGGAAAAAGGGACAGGTCTTGGCCTCTTTATAAAGAGGGTGAATAGCAAGCGTCCTCCTCGCGTCCGTTTTGGACTCGCCTAAAATCGAGGAGTCATGCCAATGGGCACGAGTGGGTTACCCATGTCCGTATTGATGAGAATCCCGTAATAAGGGGGACACGATCTCTGCTTCGACAAGACGTTTTAAGAAAACCGCCTCGCGATATGTGCGGTGCTGGTTGAGAAAAACGGTTCAAATAATGACCGGGCCATGACGTGACGTCATGCTGTCAAAACATGTCAGCAAATTATATTTGTGGAAATATTATTCTCTCTACGGTGGTATGTGGAAATTATTTTGCAGGGCCGAACACTATCCTTGGGTCCCAAATCTTCTATGGAGTATTCGGAGGAGGAACCCGCCTTGCAATGCCGAAGACAAAACTGCGTGTCGGACTCATCGTCATTGAAGCCTGGTTCGTGGGCTATTGAGGGAGTCTTGGATTAGGGGGTCTCCGGACAGCCGGACTATATCCTTTGGCCGGACTGTTGGACTATGAAGATACAAGATTGAAGACTTCGTCCCGTGTCCGGATGGGACTCTCCTTGGCGTGGAAGGCAAGCTAGGCAATACGGATATGTAGATCTCCTCCCTTGTAACTGACTTTGTGTAACCCTAGCCCCCTCCGGTGTCTATATAAACCGGAGGGTTTAGTCCGTAGGACAACATCCAATCATACCATAGGCTAGCTTCTAGGGTTTAGCCTCTACGATCTCGTGGTAGATCAACTCTTGTAATACTCATATCATCAAGAACAATAAAGCAGGACGTAGGGTATTACCTCCATCAAGAGGGCCCGAACTTGGGTAAACATCGTGTCCCCTGCCTCCTGTTACCATCCGCCTTAGACGCACAGTTCGGGACCCCCTACCCGAGATCCGCCGGTTTTGACACCGACACCCTTCATCTTGAAGATGTAGTGGTTCGTTCAGCCATTGTGGATGACTCCTCTATCGAATTGCCATGGGCGTCTAAGAGAAGATGGCAAACGGTCATTGGAATGACGTCGCACTCCCAGGTGTCTTTGTAGGCTCCAATTTTGAAGGAGACTTGTACTGGTGCTCGACTTGGATGGTTCCGGAGTCGCTAAGCCATTGCACTTTGTATGGATGTGGATGCTTCGTCTTGGGAAATTGGAGCTTGGAGCAAAGTTCTTCACTTGCGAGATTATGACAACTCCCTCCATCGATGATGACCTTGACGGATCGTCCATTGATTGCGGCCTTGGTGTGGAATATGTGGCATCATTGGTCTTCTTCTTGGTGATGTTGGAGAGTCAATACCTTGGAAAAAACAAGGGCTGGACTTGAATCTTCATCGCAAAAGGCTTGTTCCTCTTCATCGTTCACTTGCTGGTGCATGGCGACTTGCTCGATGGCGTCCATTTCTTCTTAACTCATTGAGTCGTAAGTGCCGTCGTCGTTGAGGATCATGGTCCGCTTGTTGGTGCACTCATAGGACTTGTGGCCTCGGCCTCCGTATGTGAAGCATTTGAAGGAACTTGTCTTGACGGGCTCATCGGTTGGAGTGGATGATGATGAAGCTCGCGGCTTGAAGTTGCTCATAGTAGGAGGATGACTTGGAGTTGATGAAGCTTTCTTGGAACTCGACTTGTCGATGTTGTTAGTAGTAGGCTTTGTAGTCGGAGTTGGAGTCGTTGAAGCTTGGTTGTTGGAGAAGCCGTAGGACTTCGATGAGTACTTGGCATACTTGAAATCATCTTGCACTTGGCGTTCCGCTTTGGTAGCTTGATGCACTAGCTCGATGAGGTTCGAGTATGGTTGGAAGTCGGTGATCTTCTTGATAGGATGGTTGAGTCCATTCAAGAAACGTGCCATTGTTTTCTCATCGTCTTCCGTGACATTGGCTCTTATCATGGCAATCTCCATCTCCTTGTAGTACTATTCAACGCTCTTGGTTCCTTGCTTGAGTAGTTGGAGTTTCTTGAAGAGGTCGTGATTGTAGTAGGTAGGCACGAAGCGTGCTCTCATGACATCCTTCATTTGTGCCCAAGTAGTGATGGGTGATTCACCTCTTCCCTCTCGGCGCTCTATGACTTGTTCCCACCAAATGAGGACATAGTCTTGGAACTCAAGGGATGCCATCGCGATCTTCTTCTCTTCTTCATAATTGTGCAAACGGAAGATCTTGTCAACTTTCAATGCCCATGAAAGATATTCTTTGGGATCGTTGCTTCCATTGAACTTAGGCATGGTGAACTTGATCTTTCCGTAGCGTTGTTCTTCATTGTGTTGTGGTCGGGGATGATGACGCCCGTGTTGTAGATGATTGTCAAGCTCATGTCGCTCTTGGTGAGGAGGGTTGTCAACTTCATGTTGCTCTTGTCGTGGAGGATTTCCATTGTCGTCTCGCTCTTGATGAACTTGTTATTCTTGGCAAGCTTGTGGAGGAGCTTGTCGAGCTCGAGGAGAAGCTTGAGGAACTTGACGATGCACGCGAGCTTGAAATCTCCGTTCTTGAATTTCTTCGTGAAATGCTTCTTCTTGTTCTCGAGCTTGTCGGCCTTGGTTGGCTACGGATCTACTTGAATCTTGGAGGGCTTGTTGCGCCGCAAGTGCTTGAGCTTCACGGAGTTGTTCTTCTTGGCGTTGTGCCTCAGCGTCTTGTGCAACTTGGTGTAGACACGCTTGCTCTTCTCGTCATGTTGGCGTTGTCGTTGCCGTTCTCGTGCTAGCGCAAAGGGCTCTTGAGTTTGACGTTGTCGGCGCTCTTGAGAGTCAGTGTCGCGTAGGGGATTGAGGCTTGCTTGACAATCGTTGAGCGCGGCTCTCCGAAGAGTGTTTGATGTTGGTGTACTTGAGCCGGAGAGTGTGAAGTCAGAGTGTTGGCTTGAGCGAGTCCTTCTTGATGAAGACGAAGTGGAAGAAGAGCGGTTGAGCAACAAAGCGCGAATTTCGTCCATCCTTGCGTCATTCTCTTGCTTGTGATCGTTGAGCTTGTGGTCGAATTAGTCCCTTGTACGTTGCTCGGAAAGTCACAAGTCGGCGGCAAGGTTGTCGATGCGTTCACTCATAGCTTGTTGCTCTTGATGCAAAGCACGTTGTGCACCAAAGAGGTGACTCTTGGTGACGTAGGAGTTCATGTTGTCATCATGCTCAATGAAGACTGGGTTGGTAGAAGTACTTGGACTATCCATCATTCCAAGACAAATTTGAGTGGTGGAAAGAGAAGAACGAATACCAAATGTACCTTGACCGAAGTTGAAAGTGGATCGCTGATCACTCCAATGTAGGACAAGGAAATAACACAATTGGTACTAGCTCTTGTCGGTTTCTGACACCTACACAAGTAAAATCTTTTGGTGGAGCTTGGATAGGATGGTGGCAGAAAATTTCATGCAATTGTAAGTGAGCTTCAATAATGTTGGAAAAGATTCGCAAGATGCAATGTAACAAGTAGACCAAGCATATAAGGTACACGGAAACACACACGCAAAAAGATAAGTTGGGTTGGGCAACCAAGGATGAGCCAAAATGTGGAATCCACAAAAATGCTCTTGTTGCACAACACTAGAGAGACGCTAGCACGATTGCACAATAGGCGGATACAAGAACTTGTGCACAACCTACTTAGCAAACATGCAACGACTTCTATCCCAAGTATGCTTTATGCAAGGTGTTGCTATGATATGATCCAAGATGATCGAGTATGACAATCTTAATGTTGTATGATGCTATGGTTCTTGCTTAAATGCTCTTTTCTTATCTTTCCTCTTTGCTTAAAAGCTTGCTTGGCTCTTTGATGTTGGAGCTCTTTTATCATGAAATGCTTGACGAACCAAGATAGCAATTGTGTATGCGATGAAAACTTTGTGACACAAGAGATGATACCAATATATGCAACAATGATATATGGATGATATGAGAAGTATGATCACTAATGTGCAAAAGTCTCTTTGCCGGCAATACTCAATGGCTAGTCTCGATGGGTAAGCAACACAAAGGAGTAAGGCTATGATGGGTATCAATGTAATGGCAAGAGTGATATGTCCAATACCAAGACGAGGTTACCGGTCTTGCTTTCGGTATGGTGTCAAAATGGTGGCACGAATACGAAGGTGTAGTCGAGGTGGTCGTTGTTGATGACGCGTCCGTGGCGAAGATGAGCGGCGGTGATGTCGATGTAGAACCGTACCTAGATAGCCGAAACACAAAAGGATACGGAACCACAACTCAAATTCTCAAAACTCGAAGGGGCAACACGTGTCGGAGTGCGAAACGGTCCAAAATGGTGGTGGTATGCGGAAGTGGGGATGGTGTATAGTGGTAGGAGTGCGTTTGCGGAAATGTGGAGCGTGGTGGTGACTATACTGAAAAATATTCAGTTTCGTCAGGGTCGGTCGGATGTCCGGGCTAGGCCGGTCATCCAGTCGTCGTCGGACGTCCAGGCTGGGTCGGACGTCCGGTGCCTGGGTGATTTTCGGGCACGGGATGAACAGCTAGGGTTCAAGGTGGAGATGGCGAAAATTGTCAAATCGGGAGGATTTTGTGGATGGAAAGGGTGGGGAAAGGGGGGAAAGCTAGATCCACTCAAAACAAAGCAAATCCACGGATCCAAACCAACAAAATCTCAACACATGAAAAAATCACAAAAAATATTTGGGGCTATTTTGGTGGGCATTTTCGAAATTGGGGAAGAACACAACAAAACTAGGCAAGAAAACAACGAGGGGAGGCTCCGAAATCGTGATCAACGTGGCTCTGCTACCAAGATGATGTAGGGTAGGAACCCTTGGGGCCAATCTTTCAAGATAGGAGAGGATCCCGCGAAGAACACGAAGAACGCGAGGAGGGAAATGAGGAAATACATGAGGGAAACACAAGAGAAACACTAAACCAACAAGAACAAGTTACACATGTGCTAGATCCTTGAATACATAGGGTTCAGACGGTACACAATCAACCAAGGACGATACAAGGGTAACGGTCTTCTCCGTGAGGAAGTCTTGATGTTCTTCCCTAAAGAGGGGTCTTGAATCCAAAGGGATCTTCTCCGAAGAGGTCGCGGTCTCTCACGAAGACTAGATCCGATGTGGATGAGCGTAGCTCTATCTCTCAAAACGAGCTAAACCAACACTAACCCTAGCTTGAAGGAATAGGTGGAGTATTTATAGTCTTAGTGCAAAAGAGGGGGGCGAAGGGGTACATGGGCTGCGGCCCAACACGAATCAGCACACAGGCGTCGGACGTCCGGGGGTCACCGGTCGTCCAGAGGCTCGCGAGGGTCCGGACGTCCGGTGCCTGTCGGGAGTCCGTAATTTTAGCTCGGGTGTGCTTCGGTCGGACGTCCGGTCGGGGTCGGACGTCCGGGCGTCGTCGGTCGTCCGAGGGGCTCCGAAAATCCGTAGATTTGGCTCGGGTGCGGGGGCGTCGGTCGTCCGAAGAGGGCCGGACGTCCGGAGCCTGGAGGTCGTCGGACGTCCGGTCCAGGCCGGTTGTCCGTAGCCTGTAGCTTCCTCTTCATCATTTCTTCTTCTCCGTCTTCACGTCCATCTTCCTATTCCTCTTCTCCTTGCTCCTTAGCTTCTCCATGGTACCTGAGCATGCACAAAGTATCCATATGAGGTAGTAGCCATGTCTCATGTGTATCAAAGTGGAAATGTGAGAGAATAGATGTCACCTCGGTTTCAAGAGCTCTTGCACGTGCTCGTGTCATGGGTCCTAGAGGTGTCATTGGAGATGTAGTTGGGTCCATGGGGATGGTCTTGGGATGCTCCGCATCACTCTAGTCGAGGTAGGAGGTGTTGAAGTCGAAGTAGGGGTAGCTTGAGTGTATGAGCCGTAGGTCTTGGATGAGTAATTGGTATACTTGAAGTCTTCTTGTACTTGTCGTTTCACCTTGGTCTCTTGATGAAGTAGCTCGAGAAGGTTGGAGTAAGGCTGGAAATCAGCAATCTTCTTTATCCATTGGTTGAGGCCGTTCAAGAAGTGCGCCATTGTTTGTTCATCATCTTCTTTGACATTGGCTCGTATCATGGCAATCTCCATTTCTTTATAGTATTCTTCCACCATCTTCGTGCCTCGCTTGAGCAGTTGCAACTTGTTGAAGAGATCTCGTGTGTAGTGTGTAGGCACGAAGCGTGCTCGCATGACGTCTTTCATTTGTGTCCAAGTTGTGATGGGTGGCTTGTACTTCTCGCGATGTCTCTTTATCACTTGTTCCCACCAAATGAGGACGTAGTCTTGGAACTCGAGGGATGCCATGGCAATCTTGTTTTCCTCGTCGTAGTTGCGAAGATGAAATATCTTGTCGACTTTAAATGCCCATGAAAGATATTCCTCGGGGTCGTTGCTTCCAGAGAACTTGGGCATGGTGAACTTGAGCTTGCCGTAGCAGAGTTCTTCATCATAGTGACGATATTGATTTCGTTTTCGGCAAGGAGGAGGGTCGTCGCACACTTGCTCCGCTTGATGTTGTTCTTGGCGAGGAGGAAGATCGTTCACGTGGTTGCATTCGTGGCGTAGTGGAGGGCGTGGCATGTGTTCACGGTCATGCCTTTGTTGGTTGTCATCACGTCGGACAGCTTGTTCTTGTATTTCCTGGCATAGAGCTTCCTCTTGCTCACGTACTTGCTGACTGCGGTGGGCAACGGCTCGAGTGGACTCTCGGAGCGCGTCTTGATCCGCTTGAGCTTCAGCTTCTCGTCGTTGTTGTTGTACTCGAAGTGCTTCGGTGTCTTGCTCCTCTTGGTGTTGGCGCGCCCATTCTTCCTCTTCTTGACGTTGACATTGCCTTTCTCGTGCTTGTGCAAAGGTAGCTTGGTTTTGGCGATGTCGATGTTATTGTGCTAGAAGTTGCTACTGAGGATCGATGATGTGAAGAGTATTGCGATTTTCTTTATGGTCTTGGCATGCGACTCGTCGAAGAGTGTTAGAAGTCAGAGTACTTGAGCCGGAGATGGTGTTGTTAGAGTGTCAACTCGAGCGGTTACATCTTGAGTAGGACGATGAGGTAGAAGAGCGGTTGACCAACAAGGCACGAGCCTCGTCCATTATCGCATTGCTCTCGTGTTTTTGTTCGTCGAGCTTGTTGTCGAAGTAGTCTCTTGTATGTTGCTCGGAGAGGCATAAGTCGATGGCGAGATGGTCGATGCGGTCGCTCATTGCTTGTTGTTCTTGATGCAGCGCTAGTTGTGCACCAAAGAGGTGTTGCTTGGTGACGTAGGAGGTCATGTCGTCGTCTTGCTCGATGAAGAGTGGGTTGGTAGAGGAACTTGGCCTATCCATCATGTGAAAGTGGTGGTGAGTAGGAAAATGAGAGAACAAAACCAAAGTTACCTTTTCCGAAGATTGTGGATGTGACAAGTATGATCCTATGTGACGCTTCAATAGGAGAATTGGTACCGGTTATTGTTTCTCATACCTACAAATAAAAGGCTTAAAAGGCTTATGGAAGAGCTCGGTTAGGAAGAGGCACAAATGATTCAAGCAAATGTTATTCAAGATATCAAAAAAGTTGAGAAGATTTACAAATGGCAAGTACAACAAATAGATCAAACCCAAGGATAACACTGGGTACACATAGAAGATAAATGGGATCCGCACAACCAAGGGGTGAGCTCTAAGATGTGAAACAATGGAGAATGCTCTTGTTGTACGGATACTAGAGAGATGCTAGCTCGATTGCTCTAACGGGCTAGATACGCTAGTGCACCAACCTAGGAGAGAAATGGGTCGTCTCACTATCCCAACTATGCTTATGTATGTATGAACCAAGATGATAGACTAGGTAAAGTGGCTCAATGCTATTGCTTACAAGCTCTTGCTTCTCTTCTCTTTTGCTTAAAAGCTTTTTTTACTATGCCACAATGCTTGATATGTGAGCCACAATGCGAGATTACAAGTAGTACATGCATGCGAGAGACGTAACACTAATGGTGCACTAAGGCGTGGCCCGACAATACTCAACAAGCTAGTCTTGATGGGTAAGCTACGCAAAAGAGGCTCAAAGCTATCAAGGTAATGGCAAGGGTAAGACAATGGTGCCGTCGAGGATACCGTCCATGGTTTGTCGTCGATGTGGAGTCTGAGTCAATGATGAGTGGCGGTGATGATAATGTCCAAACGCGCCCAAGTAGCCGAAACACCTTAGGACACGAGGTAAACCACAACCCAAACTCAAACAACCACGAGAAATATTGCGGAAGAACACAAGTGGTGGTGGGATGTCAAAATGATGCGAAAAGGAACATGGCCAAAAGTCTGTGGATGGTCTGTGCGCACGGGGTAAGTGAGGCTCATGTGCATGAGGTCTCGTGTACATGCGGCCCTGATGGCCCGTGTGCATGAGGTCCCCTGTGAGCGAATGAACTGCTCCAGATCCGTGGGTATTTCCCAATTTGAGGCCAAATTCGATGGAGGGGTGCGTGGGGAAGATGGTAGGGGGTAGATCCACTTGCCAAACACCAAATTCATGGATCAAAACAACCAAATCTCACAAGATCAACAAATTGCAAGAAAATTTTTTGGGGCTATTTTTGGTGGGGGTTTTCGGATTAGGATGAAAAACAACAAAATCAAGCTAGATAGTGGAGGGTAGGGACTCCAAGATGTGAATCAACCTTGCTCATGATACCAAGATGTTGTAGGGTGAAACGCTAAGATGGATCTTTTCACAATTGGAGGGGGAAAAGGGATATGAACACCAAGAACACAAAGAGGAAATCACTCCAACAATACCCCATTACACATCCACTAGAGTAGCAACACAAGATCCAATAAGTTCACAAACACAATCAAAACAAAGATACAATGATAGAGTTCTTCTCACTCCTAAGAGATGAGGTCTTGAAGGTAGTCTTCTCCTTGTGGAGGGCTTTGAAATCCACAATGATTCTTCCCTAAAGGGGTCTTGATCCACAAGAGGGAAGGTAGAAGGAGCAAAGCTCACAAATATCTCATTTAATACTTTGCTAACCCTAAACATGGTCCTAGGTACGACTTATATAGCCTTGGGTTTGAAGTAGATAAAAGGGAGGCGAAGAGGCAATCTCAGCCGGCCATCCTGGGAGGTCCGTGCGCATGGTACACGCCCGTGCGCATGGGGTGCTACAGTCATAGCTCCTAGTGTAGCCCGTGGTCACGGGGTCTCGGGGGCCCGTGCGCACGGGGTCCCTAGGACTTCTTGTCCAGCTGCGGTTCGGCTTGTTCTTGATCCTTGGTGGCTTGGGTCACTTCTCCTTGGACTTGGTGTTACTCCTTAGCTCCTTGGTGATGTTCCTCTTCATACCTAATGAGCTATAGAGTATTTGGGTGAGGTAGCAACCAAGTTCCATTTGTATCCATATGCAAGTCAAGTAGGAAGGAGTTCGCCTCGGTTTCCAATGCACGTGCTCTAGCTCTTGTCATAGGTCTACGTGGGGCTTGATGTGTTGATGTAGAATCCATGGGGATGATGGAAGGATGCTCCGCATCAAGGTGCCACATCATATGGGACTCCAACAACAAGACGGTGACAAGAAGTTCGAGCTAGGGCCATCCCCTTTGGTACGAGGCTAACCCGGTGTAGGCCGATCTTTCATGATTGGAGTGGATTCCCTCGAAGAACATGATGAACACGGGGAAAAACGGGGAGAAATCACAAGGGGAAACACTCAAGAACAAGTCCAATAACACATCCACTAGACAATAAAACACACAAGATCCACAAGGTACATGAACAAGAAAAGGAAAGATAGAAAGTAAAGTTCATCTCCATGAGGAGGTCTTGATGGTATCCTAGATGGATCTTCCCGTGAGGGGTCTTGAATCTAAGACAGATCTCCGTACAGGCCGCGGTCTCTCTCGGTGCAGTAGATCCGGATGGATGAGCAAAGATCTATATCAAATGAGCTAATCCTTTACTAACCCTACAAAGGAGGTGGAGGTGGTCTATTTATAGTCTAAGCCACGAAGGGGTCAGTGGGAGACATATACAAGGCCAAAGGCCTGGCCGCACACAGGCAGTGTCAGAAGTCCGGTCGCTCGGGGGGGTCCGGTCGTCCGGAGGGCATCAAACTTCCAACGTTTCTTCTCTCGACTGGTGGCACTGGTCGTCCGGTCGGCGTCGGTCATCCGGCCACTGGGACTTGTCGGACGTCCGATGGTCGTCGATCGTCCGGCCGCTGTAGTGTCTTCGTCTAGCTGGGTGGAGGGTGTGTCGGATGTTCGGTGGACGCCGGTTGTCCGGGCACTATAGAGTGTCGGACGTCCGGTGGCACATCGGTCGTCCGGCCGCTGTAGACTCCGCAACTCCGTCTTCTTCCGTCTTCGCTTCCACGCTTCCCTTGTGGATGGTGTAGTTGTTCCTTGGCGCTTGCACTCCTCCTCGTTGTCCGGAGTGTTTCGACAATACCTATGTATGCACACGAGAAGAGTGTCAAGTAGTAAACCATCCTCGAAGGGGTCAAGTGAACACGTGTAAAGGAGATGATTCACCTTTGTGTATGTGAAGTAGTTGTCACACCTGTCACTTGCCAAACAGACTCTTGACATGGTGATGTCCGTAGGATGCTCTGCATCATCTCCCCCCCCCCCCCCCCCCGTGGGAAAGATCTGACCTCGGACCGAAAACCAAATCACCATGGGAAAGAGATGGCTTCATCGTGTAGAAGTGGACGTTCACCAAGTACTCATCATCTTCAAGCTTGCAAGGGGCACTCTCCAATGTCGCGCCATCTAGTGATTCCTTCAAAACGGGTAAAGGCAACAAACACTTGGAAAAACAAATGTGGTTAGCATTAGTGCAAAAACAAGCATTCAAGTGATGATTCACCCAACAAGTATCGTCATCAAGCATAGCGAAAGGTGTGACAAAGGATTGTGACATGGCATATAAGCACATAAATCGAGCACAAGCAAAGGCATCATGGGGACAAGTATGCAATGGTGAGGTAGAGATGCAAATATGTTTGACAAGAGAGCAAGCACCTACCTCAAGTATAGAGGAAGCATTCATAATTTGTTCAGCGAAAGGTCTATGGTAGGCATAAGAATCATTCACAGCACATGGGTCAAGTGCAAGACAATCCAAGCATAACATGCATAGTGTGTGGTGAAAATCGTGTGGCACTCAACACAATAGAAAGAGCAATTGTTCATCATGTGTGAGGCAATCAAGTCAATCATGTGACATGATGAGGACATCAATACCATTGTTACACCCACAACCCCTGCTTCTATACATACTGGACCAATTACTAGAGCTCGCACATGCCAATTAAATTATCAGGTACTTTCATTTCTTGGTAATGATTCTAATGTTCATGAGAATATAATGCTGCCTAAATTGGATACATTTGTTTTGCTTTCAAATGAAGGGCCTGGCATGGATAAGAGGGATGAACACTGGAGCAAGAACAAGCATGGAGATGATGGAATGCACAAGGGGATTAAGAACGGAGTTACAAGTGATGATTTCAAGACATTGAAGCCACCATAAGGAGTGCATGAAGCCTTCGATGAAATATACAAGATGCCGCTTCATAAATTTCGTCCAGAGGCTATTCTAGGTGCTGCGTCACCTTATTATTGGGCCAGGCCCATCTATTTTTGAAATACTTAAGTATAGGCTGTTTTTAGAGTCCGTATGTGTGGGGAAACAAGAGTTAGGGTTGGTTTCGGACCCCTCCTCCAAGGGCCACGAAATCCTCCCCCCCCCCCTCTTCCTCCATATATACAGCCCTTAGGGCATCGTTTAGACTTTGGGATTTTTTTAGTTAAAAGTTAGCCATGGCAACTTCTTGTACTTCATTTATGTCCAACGACCAGACCAAGACCGCTTACGGATCCCCACCATTATCAATACTTCATATATATTCGCAATATTCAGACTGCTTTATCATATTCTTGCTCGTTCTTTGATTGCTTGCAGGAATAGACCTTCCTAGTCAGGTTGACCATGCTTCTAGCATTGTTAGTAACCTCAGGATATTGGTTTAGCGATTGCTAAGGTGCAACATCGTGCACATTTGTAGTCGGATCATCAAAGTCGTCTCCACCAAATCGATAGTTATCATCTCATCGAAAGATCGGGACACCCTCGCCTCTATCAAGTGGTATAAAATTTCTAGGTTGCTCGGTGAGATTTATAGTTTTTCATAGTTTGATCGAGTCTGTTCTTCATACCTATAGTCCACGAAAAAGCAACAAAAAAATTAGGGTTAGTTCATCATATACGAACCAATCTGAGCCATTGCATAATCTTTTTAAGGTTTTGCATTATTGAATTTGCGGTTGCATCGTCGTGTCTAGTTGCTGGTCTTAGTGTCTAGTCCTTTAGAGTTTTAAGTTCTGTTCACAAGTTTTCATGCCGCCACTGCATCATCATCGTCACCACTGCCATATACCACCATCGTTGTCACCGTTGCTGTATACCACCATCGCCATCATCGCTGCCAGATATCACCTTCGTCATCACTGCCACCATATACCACATATCCACTGCCACCACGATAATACGAGTCCACCTCCATCATAGATTCGCCACCAGTCCGTGTTCCACCACCCTAGATATATCCGCCACCAGTCCGAGTTTCCACCAGATTCATCTCTGCCACCAGTCCTAGTCCGAGTCCATTATTTTTTGCTTTGTTTTTGGTTTCCAGACCACACGATACTTTGAGTCGTGACCAAGTCGAACTCCCCAACTTCCGTGCAATCCGCAGTAGAAAAATAGTTCCAAACTCCAAAAAAAGTGGAAAAAAGTGAAAAAAGAAAAAAATTCAGAGCGTGCTCCTCCCTTGTTTACGTGCAGCGTCGTGATTTTGTTAGTGTTCTAGGATCACGTCTCTAGCACGGTCTAGCCTAGGACCAGCATAGTACTGTCGTTGAGCGTTTATTCAACTTTGCATCTCTGAATTGATTATTGCTGACCCTTTTTGCTACCATATTATAAGCCTTCCCAGCTCCACATATATCTACGTTGTGTGTTTGACTCTCCCTGGTAATCGCTCTATCCAAGCTTTGAGAGTTCTGACTACGACAGTTGCCGATCACCGCCTGCTGTTGGGTAAGAACTGGTAAGAATTTGAGATTTGCTTGACGGATTTGTGACACCCACCACCACTTCTTGTTAGTAGTCTGTAGGATCATATTGTTGTGTGTTTCTATAGCTGCTAACCATGGCAGGATCACAAGACAACGAGACTGACTGGGAGAACATGACGAATAAGGAGTTGCATGATAAATTTCAGCAAATGATGAGTGGACAGGTGCAAGATGTGCTAAATAGATTTGAAGAGGCCATGGAGAAGATAGATGGCATTGAGAAGACGTTTGAAACAAAGCTCGATAACAAGTTTAATGAATTGCTAGCGCGTCTTCCACCACCGCCACCGGCTGCACCTATTGCACCTCTACAAAAACAACAATAATGGCGCCTTCCAAATCAAGTGGGACGAGCACATCGCGTTCCCATTGACCCTGGGCAAAATTCTAGTGCCGCTATTGATGCTTTTGTAGCTCCTACTGCTACTGTAGAGGTGGAGGACCATTACGAGGACGAGGTTGATCAAAATCAAAACTACATGCAACCACCAGCACCACCACCACCAGGTCGTCCTCAGGTATATCTTCGCAACGGTAGGGCTGCATCACCACCTGAGGTACGAGATCATGACCTTTTTCCTAAACTGAAGTTGAATATTCCACCATTTGAGGGTAGATATGTTCCTAATATATATCTTACTTGGGAGTTAGAAACTGAACAACGTTTTACATGTTTACAATATCCCGAGGAGAGACGTGTTCATGCTGTTGTTTGTGCTTTCACTAGTTTTGCATCTGTTTGGTGGTCTGACCATTATAGATTATATCCTATTCCAGCTACTTGGGCTACTTTGAAAACTGCTATGCATACTCGTTGGGTTCCACCATATTATCAGCGTGAATTACTTCAAAAATTGCAGCATTTAAGACAAGGAAAAAATTCTGTAGAAGAATATTATGAGGAATTACAAACTGGCGTGATTGCATGTGGTATTGTTGAGGAGAATGAAGCTATGCTTGCACTTTTTATGGGTGGATTAAATAGAGAGAATCAGACCATTCTAGAGTATAAGGAGTATAATAATATCACTCGTTTATTCCATCTTGCTTGTAAAGTTGAACGTGAAGCGCAGGATTGACAGGCATTGGCATGAACTAACTTTTCTGTAGGTCGATCTTCATCACGAACACCACGTGCATCCTCTACTTCCACTGCACCAGCACCTCCATCAGGTGCCACCTCCAGGCATGATACAAGAAAGCAGGCACAACCACCACTATCAGCCAAGAGCACACCTGCCGGGCCTGCGCAGAGCTCTTCTTCTTCCATGGCGTCAACATGGCACACAAGTGATATTATTTGTCGTCATTGTAAGGGAAGAGGACATTTTGCGAGAGAATGCAAATCTCAGTGTGTGATGATTGCTCGTGAGGATGGTGGGTATGAGTCCGCTAGTGACTATGATGAGGAGACTTTGGCTCCTATTACACATGAAGAACACGGTGTAGATGGATCTGATCATGAGACGCAAGACATGGCTGCTGAAGATGCTGGCAGGTATGAATGTTTAGTTACTCAACATGTTTTGAGTGTGCAGGTTACACAAGCTGAGCAAAATCATAGGCATAATTTGTTCCATAGTAAGGGAGTTGTGAAGGAATGTTCTGTACGCGTCATCATAGATGGAGGGAGATGCAATAACTTGGCTAGCATGGAGATGGTGCAGAATCTATCTCTCACCACAAGACAACATCCACATCCTTACTACATCCAATGGTTCAACAACATCGGCAAGGTTAAGGTAACACGTACTGTTCGTGTGCATTTTAGTATCTTTACATATGCTGATTATGTTGATTGTGATGTGGTACCTATGCAAGCATGTTCCTTATTACTTGGTAGACCATGGCAATTTGATAAAAAATCTGTACACCATGGTAGAAACAATCAGTATACTCTTGTTCATAAGGACAAACATATTACTTTGCTTCCTATGACTCCTGATTCCATTTTGAAAGATGATGTTGATAGAGATAATAAAGAATAACAAGAGCAAAATAAGAGTGAAAATCAGATTGTGGCAAAAGAATTTGAGCAACAAATGAAGCCTAATAATAAACCATCTAGTGTTGCTTCTGAAATTAAATTGAAAAGTGCATGTTTACTTGCCACCAAATCTGATATTGATGATCTAGATTTTAGCAAATCTATTTGCTATGCTTTTGTGTGCAAATAGGCATTATTTTCATTCAAGGACGTGCCTTCCTCTTTGCCTCCTCCTGTAACTAACATTTTGCAGGACTTCGCTGACGTCTTTCCCCAAGACGTGCCACCGGGATTACCACCTATTCGAGGGATTGAGCATCAAATTGACTTAATTCCCGGTGCATCATTACCCAACCGTGCACCACATCGTACCAATCCAGAGGAGATGAAGGAGATCATGCGTCAAGTACAAGAGCTGTTCGACAAAGGTTATATACGCGAATCCCTTAGTCCTTGTGTTGTTCCTATCATTTTAGTGCCGAAAAAGGATGGTACGTCGCGTACATGCATTGATTGTAGAGGCATTAATAATATTTACTATTCGTTATTGTCATCCTATTCCTAGGCTAGATGATATACTTGATGAATTGAGTGGCTCTACAATATTCTCCAAAGTTGATTTGCATAGTGGATACCATCAAATTTGTATGAAATTGGGAGATGAATGGAAAACAACATTTAAAACTAAGTTTGGATTATATGAGTGGTTAGTCATGCCTTTTGGGTTAACTAATGCACCTAGTACTTTCATGAGATTAATGAACGAAGTTTTACATCCTTTCATTGGATGATTTGTGGTAGTTTACTTTGATGACATATTGATTTATAGCCAATCTTTGGAAGAACATTTGGAACATTTACGTGCTGTTTTTATTGCTCTACGTGATGCACATTTGTTTGGTAACATTGGGAAGTGCACCTTTTGCACCGACCGAGTATCTTTTCTTGGCTATGTTGTTACTCCACAGGGAATTGAAATTGATAAAGCCAAGATTGAAGCTATTGAGAGTTGGCCGCAGCCCAAAACGGTCACACAAGTGAGGAGTTTGCTTGGCCTCACTGGTTTCTATAGGTGTTTTGTGAGAGATTTCAGCACCATTGCTGCACCTCTCAACGAGCTTACAAAGAAGGATGTGCCTTTTGTTTGGGGTACCGCACAGGAAGAAGCCTTCACGGTATTGAAAGATAAGTTGACACATGCTCCTTTACTCCAACTTCCTGATTTTAATAAGACTTTTGAGCTAGAATTTGATGCTAGTGGAATTGGGTTAGGAGGTGTGTTATTACAAGATGGCAAACCTGTTGCATACTTTTCTGAAAAATTGAGTGGGCCTAGTCTGAACTATTCTACTTATGATAAAGAATTATATGCTCTTGTTTGGACCTTAGAAACATGGCAACATTATTTATGGCCCAAAGAATTTTTTATACATTCTGATCATGAATCTTTGAAACAAATTAAAAGTCAAGAAAAACTGAACCGTAGACATGCTAAATGGGTTGAATTCATTGAGACTTTCCCTTATGTCATTAAACACAAGAAGGGTAAAGAAAATGTTATTGCTGATTCATTTTCTCATCGTTATACTATGCTTTCACAACTTGACTCTAAAATATTTGGTTTGGAGACCATCAAAGATCAATATGTGCATGATGCCGAATTTAAAGATGTATTGCAGAATTGTAAGGAAGGGAGAACTTGGAACATGTTCGTTCTTAACGATGGATTTGTGTTTCGTGCTAACAAGTTAGCATTCCAGCTAGCCCCGTTCGTCTTTTGTTGTTGCAGGAGGCGCATGGAGGAGGATTAATGGGACACTTTAGCGTCAAGAAGACGGAGGATATACTTGCTACACATTTCTTTTGGCCAAAGATTTGACGAGATGTTGAGCGTTTTGTTGCTCGCTACACTACATGTCAAAAAGCTAAGTCACGACTCAATCCTCATGGTTTATATATGCCTTTGCCTGTACCTAGTGTTCCTTGGGAGGATATATCTATGGACTTTGTTTTAGGTTTACCTCGAACAAAGAAGGGGAGGGATAGCATATTTGTTGCCGTGGATAGATTTTCGAAAATGGCACACATTATACCTTGTCATAAAAGCGATGATGCTATTAATGTTGCTGATTTGTTCTTTCGTGAAATTATTCGCTTTCATGGTGTGCCAAATACTGTTGTTTCAGATCGTGATACTAAATTTCTTAGCCACTTTTGGAGATGTTTATGGGCTAAGTTGGGGACTAAACTGCTTTTTAGTACTACTTGTCTCCCCCAAACCGATGGACAAACTGAAGTAGTCAATAGAACATTGTCTACTATGCTTAGGGCTGTTTTGAAGAATAATAAGAAAATGTGGGAAGAATTCTTGCCTCATATTGAATTTGCTTATAATCGTTCATTGCATTCTACTAATAAGATGTGCCCTTTTGAAATTGTGTATGGTTTCCTACCTCGTGCACCTATTGATTTGTTGCCTCTTCCATCTTCGGAGAAGGTTAATTTTGATGCTAAAGAACGTGCTGAATTGATTGTAAAAATGCATGAGTTAACTAAGGAAAACATTGAGCGTGTGAATGCTAAATATAAACTTGCTGGAGATAAGGGTACAAAACATGTTGTGTTTGCACCTGGAGATCTTGTTTGGTTACATTTGCGTAAGGATAGATTTCCTAATTTGCGCAAATCAAAGCTAATGCCACATGCTGATGGTCCTTTTGAGGTGTTAGAGAAAATAAATGATAATGCATATAAACTTGAGCTACCTGCAGATTTTGGGGTTAGTCCTACTTTTAACATTGCAGATTTGAAGTCTTATTTGGGTGAGGAAGATGAGCTTCCGTCGAGGATGACTTCATTTCAAGAAGGGGAGGATGATGAGGACATCAGTACCATTGTTACACCCACAGCTCCTGCTGCTATACATGCTGGACCAATTTCTAGAGCTCATGCATGCAAATTAAATTATCAGGTACTTTTGTTTCTTGGTAATGATTCTAATGTTCATGAGAATATGATGTTGCCTAAATTGGATACATTTGTTTTGCTTACAAATGAAGGGCTTGGCATGGATAAGAGGGATGAACACTGGAGCAAGACCAAGCATGGAGATGATGGCATGCGCAAGGGGATCAAGAACGGAGTTACAATTGATGATTTTAGGACTTTGAAGCCACCATAAGGAGTGCATGAAGCCTTGGACGAAATATACAAGACGCCACTTCATAAATTTCGTCCAGAGGCTATTCTAGGTGCTGCGTCACCTTATTATTGGGCCAGGCCCATGTATTTTTGAAATACTTATGTCTAGGCTGTTTTTAGAGTCCGTATGTGTGGGGAAACAAGAGTTAGGGTTGGTTTCGGACCCCTCCTCTAAGGGCCACGAAATCCCCCCCCCTCTTCCTTCATATAAACAGCCCTTAGGGCGTCGTTTCGACTTTGGTATTTGTTTAGTTAAAAGTTAGCCATTGCAACTTCGTGTACTTCGTTTATGTCCAACGACCAGACCAAGACCGCTTACGGATCCCCACCATTATCAATACTTCGTATATATTCGCAATATTCAGATTGCTTTATCATATAATCCTACTCGTTCTTCGATTGCTTGCAGGAATAGACCTTCGTGGTCAAGTTGACCGTGCTTCCAGCATCGTGAGTAACCTCAGGAGATTGGTTTAGCGATTGCTAAGGCGCAACATCGTGCATGTTTGTAGTCGGATCGTCAAAGTCGTCTCCACCAAATCGATAGCTATCATCTCATCGAATGATCGGGACACCCTCGCCTCTATCATGACAAGCAATTGGACATGGCATATGTGAAGAAATGATATTGTTACAACCAAGCATATAATAGGCGCAAGTAATCCACAAGTCGGATGCAACACACAAGGCATATATATCATGATGCATGGAAATATGAAAATGGCAAGTCAAAGCAAGATCTCTAACAAATGTGCAATCAAGTGGTCCAAGATGGCCAATAAGTCTCATGGTGCAAGCAACACAAGTGGTATGATCCGCAATATGCATGCTCATGGTTTGGCGGTTCTCAAAAGAGAATGATATCACCTTGAAAGCATGTCCTTGTGCGTCCTTCACAATGACGAAGCACAAGGAAGTAAGATGTAGAAGCATCGTGGTAGAAGGTGGTTCGCTCTCCAGAGCTCGAATGGTCAACTCACATGAAGTGGAAGTCGACACAAAGTCCAAGTTACCTACGCATGCACAAAACAAAGCAAAGAACGTATGTGCATGGTAGATAAACACATCATCCATCATGATGGTTCTCTTCTCTTGCACATAACCATTAGAAACACAAGCGCATGAATAATATGATTCAACAGTGGCTATATTCATGGCACTAGGTATATGGTGCAAAGAGGTAAGACAAGCATGCTTCACAAAAAATATGTGAAAATCTCCAAATATATGTGAGAAAGCTATCGGGGCAATCTCATTAGCAAGGCTAAATGCATCGTTGCACTCAATACATGGAAAATCATGTAGCACGAGAGAGGCAACATATGGAGATATATGAGAAGAAGCAATAACAATCATGTGCAAAGCATTGTAATGGTTGTCATCAACCGCATGACAATAAGCAAGTATGGATCATTGGTGATGCAACAAGGCAAGCAATCATAGTAATCAAGTCGTGCAAGCTAGTAGTGCGAAGATGCAACATACTAGAGGAAATCATGGCAATCATGTCATGTGAGCAAATAATAGGCATAGACAATGCACATAACATATCACAAGCACGAACACAAAGCACGATCATAGTATCATCATAGGGATGGGTCACAAATGGAACATGGCAATAACTCGCAATATCTCCACCAGGCTTACAAATACACATGCAACTAGGAGAATCAATCATCGTGTGTAATGCAAAGCATGGGTCACAAATGCATGGCAAAGGCATAGGAATGAGCATATCATGCAAAGTGAACATGACAAGATGGGCATAGAATAAGTAATGGAAAATAACCCATAACCATGTGAGGGCCAAGTAGAAGAAATGTGCGAAGTCTTTGTATGAAGAGAGAGGTGGGAAAGACACTCCATGGGATCCCAAATCATCGTTGCTCTCTAGAGCTTGTTTTGTCAACTCATGGGATTGTGAGGTTGACAAGGAAGCATGGGTACCTACGCAACAAATACACAAGTGAAAGCAATTGTGTGTGTAGTAAATGTACACATCATCCATCATGATGTGTATGTGCATCTGTGAATTAGCACAAGATAAGCATCGCTCAAGGAAATTTGATGGATGGTATAAGAACATGTCATCCATCACCAAAGAATAGTTATTGTGTAGAACACGATGGGGACACAAATTGAGCGTGCAAGCATGTGGCATAACAATAGCATGGTTATTCATGGGGAGCATATGGTGCACACAAGTATGGGGATCATGCAATGAATGGGATGGATCAAAATCTCCTAAAATGTATGAGGAAACTATGGGGTTCTCCTCATGAGCAATATCGAAAACATCATATGGAGAAAATGAACAACATCCAAAACAATGCATATCTGTAGCTAGGTGGTCATGGCATGGCATATGAGATAAATGATGCAAAGGGAGTATATTAATATCATCACAAGAAAAACAAATGCCAATAGCTGTCGGGGGTGTCATGCGACATATGCCAACGGATGGCTTATCATGGAGGGGGCTAATGATACGTCCCCGGTGCCAGGAAACAGGATAAGGTGCAAACATGCCCGCCGGCAAATCTTACCCAGGTTCGGGGCTCTCCTAGGAGATAACACCCCTACTCCTGCTTTGTGGGATCTCCGCATAATCACTCAAGCAACAATGGTTCCTACAAGCTTGCTCCTTGAGTTGTTTCTCTAGAGGGGGGAGAAGAGCACGGCTAGCCCTAGCTTACTCCCTCTATCTTTGTGTGTGCTAAGTTACTATGAGGCTGAACCCTTTGCATGGGCGCCCTAGGGGTTTATATATGCTTACCCCCCAGGGGTATAATGGTAATCCAGCCTAGTGTAGGACCCAGCTGTCAGTGTCTTGTGGACGTCGGCTTCTCCGCTGACTGCTAGGGCCCGCCGCCTGGTGGGCCCCGCTGGCTGTCTTGTACTTCGCCAACAGGCCGTGCCCGCCGTCTACGGGTCCTGCCGGCTGCTCATTACTGTAGCAAGGTCGCTGATGATGTGAGCTTTGTCAAGGGAGCATGGCTACAGTACCCGCCGCCTGGCGGGCTCTCATTGTAGCCATTTCCCGTCCCTTGTAATTAATGGCACGCAAACTCTGAGGAAAGGGCGAAGGCCGGCTGCTGGGGGCCGGCATTCCACCTGCCGGCTGGCGGATCCCGCCGCCTTCTGGCTTCTCACCAACAAGTACGGCCCGCCGTCTGGGCCGTACCGACAACTTGGAGTGGGAGCATGGCCTTCTCTGCCATGGGTGATGTCACAAGAGGCGTGGCAATAGTGCTGCGCCAGGCAAGGGATGTCCGCCCAGTACATCGCACTGTAGCCTCACTCAGCCCTGGATTCGGGGGGGGGGGGCAGGCATCGCTGTAGCCACACCCTGTCTCGTCGCCATAATGTGGTGCAAACATTGAGGCCGTCCGGTGGCCGCCTGCTAAGAGCCGGCCCACCGCGGGGCCGTCTTCTTGAGGGCCGCCGCTCTTGAGTAGCCGGTCATTCGGACCAGCTGGCCTTGAGGAGGCGGCTCGTTGTCTTCGAGGCTTGAGGGGCGCAGCCGGCCATGATGTCTTGAAACACCATGGTAGGCTGATGAGGCTACCCATGGTCATTCACTTCGACAGTAGTCCCCGAAGCTGGTGGGGTGCCTCTGCTAGGCAGGCGAGAAGCCTCAGCAACTTCCTACCCTGAGTGATCTGACGGTCTGGCTTCGTCCGGCTTTCGAGGCACCGACTGGAAGGAGCCGGATGGTGCACCAGCCGGGCACCAGGCCGGCCGCCTGCTGCCCATGCGCCACACGACGCCAGCATTCTGGGCGTTCATGCCATCCCATGTGCGTGACGAGACGTCGCTGCAGGCCAGGCCCGCCACTACCGAGCCTCGGCACACGTGTGGATCTAGTGCGACCGAGGCAGCCGGTTGCTATTCCAAGGCGTAGTAACTACACGTAGTTACTGCGCGGTAAACGCGGGGTCATGGGGTCGTGGGCGCAGTTAATCCCATGACTCCCACGTTCTTGCCCCCTCGGCTTCGCCGTCTGGGGCTATAAGTAGGGGGGGAGGGAACTGGCAGACGCACATGCGCCCTCCCCCTTCTTCCTCCTTTCTCTCCTTGCTGCTGCCGCCGCGCCCCTGTCTCTTGCCTGAGTGCTGCGGTAGCCCACCACCGTCCAATGCATCCTTCCTACAGCGTCGCTGCTTCGCCGTATGCTTGCCAACTCATCGTCATCGCGCGCCGTCCGTGAATCCTCATGGCACTAGCCGGGACTTGGGATGGCTCCAACGTCGATGAGGACCACATCGCGTTCCTCTGCCAGATGCGACGTCTGCCCGGCAAAGGCTTCGTGGAGGCATGCCCAGCCCGAGATAGAGATCTCGCCGACGCCGCGGGAAGGCGAGCGGGTCATCTTCCGCTCCCACTTCATCCGCGGCCTCAGCTTGCCGGCGAGCAACTTCTTCTGCTCCTTCCTCCGTTTCTACCGCCTCCAGCCGCACCCTGACGCCGAATACGGTGGTGCTGCTGTCAGTGTTCGTCACCCTCTGCGAGGGATATCTTGGCATTCCCCCCACCATCGAGTTGTGGGGGGGGGGAGTTCTTCTACTCCAAGATCGAAACCGCGGCCAAGAACGAGGCGGCCCAATGCGGCGCCTTCATCGCAGTAAGGCGCCCGGGAACCGGCAACTCCTTCCCAGCCATCAGCTTGACGTAGTCTGTGAAGTTGTGGCAAAAATTCTACTTCTACGTGAAGAACATGCACCCAGAGCACGACTTCGTCAACCTGCCGGCCTATCAAGTCGGCCCGCCGGCTGAACCCCGCCACAACAGGACATTCAAGCTGAAGAAGCTGTCGGCTGCCTCTGTGGCCGCCATCGCCCGGCTTGAGGAGATGATGGAGTTGGAAGGCCTCCAGGCCTCAGACCTGCTGACTGCCTTCGTGGCGCGCCGTGGCGGATGTGCGCGAAGGAGTCCTGCCTTCGTGGCGCCTTCAGAGTCGGCCTCATCTAATCAGTCGGATGAGTGGGCACCGCGACCCGTGCCGGATGTGCGCGAAGGAGATGCCAGATGTGGAGGTGGCCCTTCTGGTCAACTACATCTCAAACTGCAAGCTCTCGAAGGGGGAGTGGCAGTTCGGCAAGCGGCCGTACTCCCGAGCCAACCCTCTGCCTGCCGTAAGTCTTCCCCTTTCTCTTTTCTTCTTTCTCTTGTGCCGGGTTTTGGTTTCACCGGCTGATCAGCCGGCCACTTGTGCAGATTCTTTCGTCCCAGCAGGCGGCTGATGCCTTGGAGGAGGGCCAAGAGTACCTACCGGACAGGTCTAGGAGCGACATGGACGACCCCGATTTGGGAGCGGCCACCTTGGAGGACGACGGCACAGGCGGCGGCGGTGGAACAGGCAGGTCCGGGGGAGGCAGCGTCGAGACGTGGCTAGACGACGAGGAGGAGCTCGAAGCGCGTCGTCCCCGTGGAGTTGACAAGGCGGGCGCGAGCTCGTCAGCTGCGCCTGGTGGTGCGCAGAAGTGTCGGGCCGCTGTGCCACTTTTCGAAAGCCGGCCCAAGAAGCTGAAGAATCCGACTACCACGACCAAGCGACGAGAGGCCGCCATTAAGGCGGCCCAATTTCAATGGGCTCTGAAGCAGCCCCCAGTGGTGTTCATGTAAGTTTTCAACCCCCACAGAGTTTCTTTTTTGCCTCTTTTCTTGTGAATTTTCTTCTGAACTTCCTTCGCAAAACTCCTTCTAAGTTTGTCTTGTTTGAGTAGAGCCCCGCTCTCTCTTGAGCGGTCTGCCTCCGCCTCCATCGTCGTGGGGGACGGAAAGCTCGGCCAAGACCCTCCACATGGACCCGCTCGCCGAACTCCAGCCGGCGATGAAGCGGAACGCACAGGAGGCGCGTGAAGTGCAGGAGGAGGCGGAGCGGCAGAAGGCGGCAGCGGCCGAGGCGGCGCGAAAGGAAGCTGTTGCGGCCGCCAAGGCCCAGGCCGACGCCGCAGCCAGGGATCGGGCGGAGGTGATCGCCATGGCCCAGGCAGAAAAGTCCATGCACAGCCAGGCACCACAATTTGTCATCCCTCTGCGTCGCATTACCGGCGCCAAAGGTCCAGGTGCCGGCTAGAGGAGCCGGTGACGACCAAGCGGCCCATGGGGGCCAAGAAGGCGGCGACGTCATGCTAAGGGCAGAGGCGCCTCAACCAGCGCCGGCATTTCCGTCACAAGGCCACCAGCTGGACACGCCGTAGGAACCTCTAGCCGGCGGCGAGCTGGTGGTAGGATCCACCCCCGCGGCCCACACACCGACACGCCGGCGCGCGGTGAAGGCAAGATCAGCACCACGGTTGTAGATGATCGAGGCCGCGAGCTCTCGGCCCCCAAAGCAGAAGCAACCAGCGTCGTTCCGCCAGAGTGGATGCTAGGAGGCGGGTCTGGCATGCTGAACAGGGCATCGCATGACATCCAAGCCCAGCTCCAAGCCCAGGGTGAAGCCCTTCAGCAGTACACGAAGGCATTTGTGTCGACGCGCGCGGCCATCCGGGTACGTCTGCTGACCGCTTGTTTGACTCTTATATATTTTTTTGAAAATCTTCTATGAACATCTTCCGTGGGGGCGCACCAGTGCACCCACTGGGTGTAGCCCCCGAGTTCCGGGCCAGCTACTGAGCAAGTGGCTCGGAACTTAAAGGCAGGTTCCGAGTGCTAACCTTCTTTCTTTTGTCGTTTCCAATGCAAGACTATCACAATATCCGCGCGGCTACCCACAACTCCCAGGTCCGGGAGCTTGCCAGGCGGAATCATGAGCTAGCCGAAAGCTGGAGTGAGTACCTTGTTCCTTGTTCACGCGGGGGCGCGCCAACGCACCCGCGGGTGTAGCCCCTGAGATTCGGGCCGACTACTGAGCAGTCGGGCCGGATCTTCTAGCAGCTACGCTTTTCCTTTGATGTTTTCTTGACCGTATGCTCTTTTTTGCTTTCTGCAGGAGCCAATGCCACCTTGCAGCAATAGCTGGGCGAGGCCCAGACCGCGTTCCGTGCCAAGGAGGTGGAGCGCAGCAAGGCGGAGCTGGAGCGCGTCCGCCTGGCCAAAAAGCGTTCTGACCAGGCGAACAAGCACAAGGCGGAGCTCGACAAGCTCAAGGAGGCGGAGGAGGCCCTTGAAGCCGAATTCGAGACTGAGCTCTCAAAGTGGGTGGACAAGGAGAAAGCTCTGACCGATGGCTATGGTGAGATCGAGGACATGCTCGATGGTAAGTCGTTTTTTTCCTTCTTCTGTCTGCCGACTTGCCTTACAAGCCGGCCTATGACTTTATGCTTGTTTTTTGTTTTTGCGCAAAATACTTTCCTGGTCATGCCGTTCCATAGGCCAGGCCATCGAGGCTTGCCGCGAGGAGCGAAGGCTGGCTAGCGTAGAAATCGCGCCCAATGCCCCGCGGACCCTTGCCAAACTGCTCTTTGGCATCCAAGCTCATCTCTAGCCGGCACATCAGGCGCTTCGCCGTTTGCAGCGCACCGGGGCCCAGGTGGTCTCTGCCCTCTGGCCAGGTACACCAGCCCTGCGCACGCCCAACCAAACCTCTGACTGGTTGTAGGTGGCCGTCAGCCATCTTGAGGCGTGGAAAGGCTCTGCAGCCCGGGCAGGCGCAAGGTGGGCCCTAGAATTCGTCAAGGGGTGGTACCCTGGTCTGAACTTAGCCCAGCTTGCCACCCTCTGAGTTGAGGCTGCCGAAGAGCTGGCGGTGGTGGCGCCCGACCTCTATCGCCGTGCCGCAGCGATAGCTGAGTAGACAGACACCAACGTTTTCCTCCTGGAGCTGACCAAGGAGGGCGAGGAGGCGCCACCCAACTAGTTCGGGCTGAACCCGGAGGAGGGCGAGGAGTCGGTGGAGGTGATCACCTCCAGCGACGAAGGCGAGGAAGAGGAGGATGAGGACGATGAAGAGGACATGCCGGATGGTGAAGACGATCGCCAGCCTCAGCCTAACCTGGCTTCGACCAACGGGCGGCACACCGACGAGCCGACTGCTACTGGAGCCGATCAGGCCGAGACCACCCAAGCGGCCTCTCCACCACCCAGAGCCTCGACCTCCGCCGACCCCTCTGATCCGGCTGCTGCTCCCTTGGCCTAGGCGGCGAATCTATCCTTTTCTTTTCCTATCTTGTAATCTTTCGAACAATATTGTTAAGGTTCCGCGGTTCAACCTGCTGGGGGTGTATTCAAACTTTGTTGAATGTCGGCCATGGGCCTTTAAGTAAATTACTTTTGCCGATTCCCGACTTTTCTTTCTCCTTTTGCTCTTTTGGCTTTTTTCCTTGCTGCCTTCCCTTAGCTGTCGTCTTGCCGGCCGGACAGCTGCTCTGCGGTCTTTGGCCGGGTCAAGTATATGGCCGCTTTGGGAAGGCAAGTACTTAGCCGTTTGTAGAGCGTAGGAAGTTAAGTTTTTAGAAACTGGCCGGCCGGCTGCTCAACAGCCGGCCGGCAAGGCAAGGAGCCGACTTGGCCTATGCGAATGCTTTTGGTCCTTAGCCATTTTTCATGTGGGCACCGTTTCCCGCCTTTAACTCTTGCCAGCCGGACAGTCGCTCTACAAGCTGCAGCTGATGGCAAGAGAAGGCCTAGGTGCTGACACACTACTTGTTCGACTGCAGGAAGCGTTGACATAATAGAAGGTGGCAATCCCCCGGGCCGACTGGTCGAGCCCGGTGCCGGACAGGAATAATAAAAAGATACATTCATAGGAGCAGAACTTATCATATAGATAAAGAGGGTAGCCCCCGAGTGCTCCTCGAGGGACCCGATGTCTTAGTGCTTAATACAAAATCTAGCGTGGTACATACTACATCAACTATAAATTTTTTCGGAGGAGGTTGGCATTCCATGGACGCTCCGATTCCTTGCCAGAGTCATTTCTCTTGCGCGCTCTAGGCTTCTGTGCATCGATCAAGTAGTAGGAGTCGTTGCCCAATGCTTTGCTGATGATGAAGGGGCCTTCCCATGGGGCTGAGAGCTTGTGCTGACCAGCTGTTCGTTGGATCTGCCGAAGCACCAGGTCTCCCTCTTGGAAGGATCTTGACTTGACCTTCCGATTGTGGTATCGGCATAGGCTCTACTGGTAGATGGCGGACCGGCAGAGTGCTAATAGCCGGCCCTCTTACAGCAGACCGACGTCCTCTTCTCGTGCCTCCTTTGCTTCTGCCTCCGTGTACATGGTGACGCGAGGTGAGTCGAACTCAATGTCAGTTGGAATGACAACCTCGGTCCCATATACAAGGAAGAAAGGAGTGAAGCCGGTAGATTTGTTCAGCGTGGTGCGCAGGCTCTAGAGTACGGCCGGCAGCTCGTCAATCCAGCAGCCGACTGACCGCTCCAGGGGCTCGACCAGTCGGGGCTTGATGCCGGAGAGGATGAGTCCGTTTGCTCGCTCCACTTGGCCGTTTGACAGCGGATGGGCAACGGACGCTAAGTCTAGTAGGATGCCCTGCGTCACGCAGAAACGAGCCAAAGCTCCTTTGGCAAAATTTGTGCATTATCAGTGATGATGTTGTGCGGCACACCGTACCGGACGGTGATATCTGCGATGAGGATCACAGCAGTCAGACCGTTCAATTTCTTGATTGGCTTTGCTTCAATCCATTGGTGAATTTTTCCACAGCCATAAGTAGGTGGGTCATGCTGCTGCGTGCCATCTTGAACGGTCCCACCATGTCCAACCCCCACACGGCAAAGGGACAAGTGAGGGGGATGGTCTTGAGTGCAGAAGCCGGCAAATGTTGCTTGGAACTGAACTTCTGGCACCCTTTGCAATGCTTGACCAACTCCTTGGCATCTTCCAAAGTAGTCGGCCAAAAAAAACCATGGCGGAAGGCTTTGGCAACAAGGCTTCTGGAGGCCGCGTGGTGGCCGCACTCGCTTTGGTGGATATCTTTGAGAATTGCTTGGCCCTTTTCTGCTTCTACGCAGCGCTGGAAGCCTCCAGTCACGCTGCGTTTGACAAGCTCTCTGTTTACTGTCGTGTAGGCTCCTGCCCAACATTGCACTTGCCAGATGTCAGGACCCCGACTCGATGCCACATAGGTCTAGCATGTAACACCTCATATCACTTTGCGGCCTCACGCACGGTATTCCCACGGGTGTCGCCTTACCTTTGCCCGGGACCGTTTGCGTCTTTTGGCACACGTATATGATAGTGTCGCTAGCACCCATATGATAAGGAGCCCGGGCTGACATGGCTAGTCGTAAACCCAAAGTGGCACAGACTTACAGGGACAGGCATCCATGACCCAGCATCGAACGTGTCGGTCATCAGCGAGTGAATCCAGGCTGTAGCACTGGGCTAGCAGGACTCCGGTGAACCGGGCTGTAGCGGGCTAACAGGACTCCGGTATTCATCGCGTGACATTTCCCCGAAGGGACAGACACAGGAACGAAGAAGGACACATGCCGGCCAGCCTAAGTGTTCCGGAGCAGTAGCAAGCTACCATGGCTCAGTGGAAACACTAGGAGACATTTCCCGGTAAGAGAGGCTACTAAAGATAAACAACTAGATGGTCAGATCCCACACATACCAAGCATTTCAATAACATACACACAATATGCTCGATATGTGCAATACAACATGGCATCACAACATGACTCTACGACTCAAGTAATTATTCAATAGGCTCCGAGGAGCGAGATATTACAAACATGGGTCTCATGACCCAACACTCAGAGCATACAAGTCAAAGCACAAGCGGAAGCTATCATGTCTGAGTACAGACATCTATAAATGAAAAAGGCTGAGAAGCCTGACTATCTATCAGATCCTGCCGAGGGCACAAGATCGTAGCTGAGGTATCAAGCTAAACGTCGAAGTCCACGCGGAACTACTAGCGAGACTGAAGTCTCTCTGCAAAACATAAAATAGGCAAACGTGAGTACAAATGTACCCAGCAAGACTTACATCAGAACTATCTACATATGCATCATTATCAACAAAGGGATGGTGGGGTTTAACTGCAGCAAGCCAGCTTTGACTCGGTGGCTATCCTAAACTACGACTGCAATGTAACTCTTTGAGGTGGCGCACACGAGTCCACATATTCACCATATCAATACACCACTATGGATCCGCTCCCGTCTCCCTACGAGAACGCCATCCATAGCACTCACGCTTATCTTGCGTATTTTAGAGTATCCACTTTCACTTGTCTATGAACTGATATAAGCAACCCAGAAGTCCTTTTCCGCGGACACGGCTATTCGAATAGATATAGGTTAACCCTGCAGGGGTGTACTTCTTCACACACGCTCTCACCACTTACCGCCGTTTACACGACATGTACTCGGCAACCTTCAAGCGGAAGCCCAACGTGGGTGTCGGCCACGGCCTACCTAAACACTCAAGTCTCTAGTCCAGGTTTATCGCCTATTCGGGTTCCATCCATGAGGAGATCCGGCCGGAGTTTCGCTCACAGCCCCAAACGATGTGAACAGGGTTCCGTGACACCAAACGGGTGCCCGGTTACACCGTGCCACGTGCCTACCGCATCACAGCCCACCCCTACGGTCAGCGCTGCGCACGGCCTCCAGCATACTACAAACACCAGAAACTACTTGCAACTCCTGGACAGAGGACAAGGGTGATTAAGAAGCCGAGAGGGTCCATTGGTTTCGGGCCCAATGCGTGGTAGTAGCTGAATCATGGATCACAAACACAGAACTCAGTTCCTGAGGACGGCTGCAATGAGACAACCCACCATGTACTCCTACATGGCCTCTCACCGCTACCTTTACCAAATCGTGTTCACACACTTAGCTCACACACAGTAGGACATGTTCACACACCTCTGATTCATCCCCGATGAATCAGACCTGACTCAACTCTAAGCAGTAGCAGGCATGACAAACAAACATGAATGAGTAGGCACAACAGGGCTCAAACAACTCCTACTCATGCTAGTGGGTTTCATCTATTACTGTGGAATGACAGGTCATGCAAAGGATAAAGGGGTTCAGCTACCGCAGCAAGTAACAGATGAATCGTGTTGTCCTAATGCAGTAAAAGAGAGCAGGAGCGAGAGAGTAGGATTGTATCGGAATGAACAAGGGGGTTTTGCTTGCCTGGCACTTCTGAAGATAACATTGAGTCTTCATCAGTGTCAACGATCACATCATCGGTATCACGTCTATCGAGAGGGGACAAATACCGGCAACACAGAAGGGAACACAATCAATGCAATGCACAATATGATGCATGCTCATGACATGGCAATATGAATGTGTTTTGGGCTAATGCAACTAGCAACAGATTAAATGAAGTTGGTTTGAATATAAAATTCAAATTCAAACTCCATATGTGATTATTTAAATGCCCTTTAATTGATTTGTGCTAAACAGCATCTATAAGTTGTTCTAACATGCATGAAAATGGTACAGATGGATTCCTTGAATTTTTCTGATAATTTTTCATATATAAATTATTTAATTTGGAGTTACGGTTAATTTTCTATGATTTATTGAAGTTTTAGCTATTTTCTGAAATTTCAGAATTAAGTTAAATCCAGAAAATGAGTTATGACATCAGCACTGCGTCATGCTTGCATCAGCAAGTCAACAGGGCTGCCCCGGGTCAAACCTGACGTGTGGGGTCCACACGTCAGTGACACAGGGACTAATCCCGCGTTGACCCGGGCTGGTTAGCTTTGACTAAGCCCTGGGGCCCACTTGTCAGCGTCAGTAGGTGGGGGGTTAGTGACTAATTAACTAAGCCACGTCAGCCCGCCGGAGTTCTGGCCGGCGGCGACCATTAGCGCGGCGGCGAGAGTGGTTTTGGCCACTCCGGCGACCAAATGGGCCGCGGAGGGCATCTAGGAGGAGCTGGGGACGAGCCGAAGCTCCTGGTGGAGTCAGTTGCGCTCGGGGCGGCCGGAATCGGTGCCGACGGCGAGCGAGGCGGCGGCCGGAGCTCGGGTGTGCTCGGTTTCGGCGTTACACGGCACGGCGGGCGCGGCCGATGGGCTCTACGGGATGCTGGGGTCACCAGGAATACCCGGAGGCAACGAGCGCAGGCGGAGAAGCTCGGGAGCACGGAGCTCACCGGCCATGGCGGACGGCGGCTTCGGGTGCTCGTGGGGCGGCGGCTACAGGGCGCAATCGAAGGGGGGAAAGAGGGAGGGGAGGCGTAGAAGCTCACAGCGGTGCCGTAGAGGAGGTCAGCGAGCTCGGGGAGGTCCTAGCAGCGCTGAATCGACCGGAGGCGAGCTCGGGCGCTGGAGGTGGAAGACGACGGCGGTGGTGACGTTGCAGGGGCTCCCGCGGTGCGCTTCTCGGCGAGGAGGAAGAGGTGGTCGAGGAGGATCTCCTGGGCACTTCGGGGGAGCGAGGGAGGCCCGGTGGCCGCGGCGAACAGCGTCGGTGGCGACGGCTGCGCTCGGCACGAGAGGGAGAGAGAAACAGAGGAGGGGGAGAGCTCGGGAGAGAGTGAGGGGCGGTCGGGGAGGCGCGTGGCGTCGTCCGGGGCGTCGCTGGGGAGGCCAAGGAGGAAGCAGGAGGTGGCTAGGGGGGGGAAGCAGGAGGTGGCCGAGGCAGCGTCGGCGAGCGCCACGCCTCGCCTCTGCTCGTCCTCCTGGCAGAGGAGGAAGAGGACAAAGGAGGAGGAGGTGGGCTGGGCTGCGGGAGAAGCTGGGCCAGGCAGGTAAGCAGGTAAGCGGCCCAGGTGGCCTCTCTCCCCTTTTTTTCTATTTTGTTTTATCTTTTCTATTTCTGTAGTTTTGTTTTTGATTTGTTTTAATATCAAATCATTTTATAAAATCCTGGAAATAATTATGGGTGCTTTCTGAATTATTCCAGTGACCCTTATCAATTTCCAACATTTATTTGAGCATTTAAATTATTAATAGTATTTAAATGCCCAAAGTCAAATACAATATGATTTAATTCAAAAATCCAAAAATGACCTAAGGATATATTCATCATTTTTGGCAGTGGTTTCCACCTTAACCAGAAATCATGAACTTTTCTTAGGGGCCTTTTGGGTTTATTGAAAAGATTTTAACTCACCCTAGCTGAGTTGATTTAATGCTAGGGTTTGAACATCCCCATTTCAATTTTAGGCAAAATTTAAACATGATGCAACACATGACTAGCTAGCTCAGAGCATTACCAGAAGCTAGGGATGTGACAACTCACCCCCACTAAACAAGAATCTCGTCTCGAGATTCAAGCGTAGGGTAGGATGAAGGGGAAACGCAAACTAGTACAATCTTCACGATCCAGGGTGTTCTTCAAATGAACGTTGCTTGAACACCATCTTTGTCTTGTCGTCTTGCTCTGAGAACTTCAGCTAATCATGACAAGAAGAGGAAAGGAAAACTCTAGAACAAACGATCTTCGAGAAGACCGAACAACTTAGGATCAACTCATGGGATGAGATATAGCAACATCTCTTGAGCTGAGAGACGAAGCACAGATCCGAAGAAATGGAGTAAGACAAATGACGAGGGTTCGCTAAGTAGACAACAATTCCAGACTTAAGAATGTGGCGATCGGTTGTCAACGTAGCGAGGAGTTGGATTGCCATGATACCACAACGAGGCATCTTAGGGATGGTGACTCGTAGATATATCCCCTTAAGTGGCAAAAAGAATTACCTTTGATTCAAGATCATTGAAACTCTTTATACCAGCCTAAGGCAATCACAAGCAATCGATTGGCGGGGTCGGTAGAATGGCATACTCGGACTTGGATGATGTGGATTACCTTGTTGAAGACAACGCAATGGATGAATTTACTTATCACCGGAAATGGAAGGGACCCATGGTAGAATGGCACATTGGCGGTGCAAGCTGGGAACAAAATGCAAATGCTGGGAATGATTCTAGTAACTGGGAAAGAAACCAACACTAGAGAGTTAATTCACTGTTTGAATAGGTCATAGCATTGTCGAGGGAACTGAGGGCAAACCCAGTTAGTGCCGATGATAACACGTAGCGCTTGTGCGTGTTCTCAAGAACTTGAGCATTTCCACAATCATCAAGGTTTTACCAACATCCGTGTCAAGGGTCCGGTAACACAACTTACTACCATGATGAATGGTGATGGAGGATGCAGATGCAAAGGAAGATAACACCTTCTCAGATTACACCTTAGCGAAGCCAAGGAACAAAATCTGGATGATCGACCGAGAGACATTTAGCACTCCGCTTCTAATGTTCTCCTTGATGTGCTAGTGTATCCCATTCATAGATACGGTTTGATAACTAGAACATCAAGTAAAGGTCGGACTTCGGGATCTCAGAAATCCATAGGGGCAACTAGGGAGTAAATCCTACGAAATCCCTATGGGGGGGTGGCCAACTTCATCAATCAAGATATTATAATAACAGGTCTTCCGGCTGGGTGTGTTGGCCATGACATCCACTTTATCGGTTATCGCGAGACCAATATTATAGTTCTTGGGAAATGTTCCAACCATCATATCTGCCTGAGATTCAGATCTGGTTGGTGTCAGGATATTCCAGACTCATCGAGTCTAGGAAGAAAAACGAAAGTTTGCAACACAATCGACGAGATGACGTTGCGAGATTCTCGGAAGATGAACTACGATAGCAAGCTGCAAAACATGAGCTGGTTCTGCTACAAACATGTGAACACGTTGTCCCAGACAAGCATGACCACGTGGTAGTCTTACAATAAAACACTACCGAGTTCTGGTTGGGAACCATCACCGTGGATAACGAAGTCCTTGCATAAGTCATATGATTAGCTCTTATGAAGGAACTTCTTCCCCTTGAACAAATCAATCAGTGGCTTGGTGTGCTCGGGACACATATGGAATGAAGGTTGCAAGTCTCCAAACCACAGAATACTTCGCACGTGTGCATGACTAATTTGGAATGATTCCAGGAAAACAAAACAATCTTCCTCAAATTCATGGCGGCAACTTGCATCATATGCACATGAATTAGGGAAAATCACTACTTTCATTCAAACATATACTTCGTGAACGGGGCATGAAGAAAATGCTTTCAAAAGTTTCCAACACTAACTTAATGTTCAACAACATCATGGAAGAGATAAGCATGTTGTCAATGGGCTCAACAACAACTCATCGGAATTTCCATATCACTGGACTTCCACCATCGTGTGAACATGGTGATAGTATTGGTCAGACCAAAGATGTAATGGTGTATGCTCGAGGGATCAACCACGAATAAGACAACATTACGAGCATCGTTGGTACTGATTTGATTTGACGATAGCCCACACTCAAATCAAAGGATTGATAAGACAATAGGTCCAGCAACTGATCACAGGGACCAATCGATGAAGATATCATCTTTCTTCAACACACACTACACAAGAATATCCCTTTGGAACGAACTAAGTCAGGCAAGCTTTTATCTTCCAACCTTCCAAGTTATTGTTTAGCTTAACCAACTAGCTCAGGGATATCTAACACCGATTCTTGGAGAAGGATGGTTCACAAGAAACCAACTTGATCACGAGCTCAACATAGCGGTCAGGTGACAACCTGGTAATACTTCTGAGAAGATATTCAGAAAATCACGAGCCACCGGTATGTTACTAAGCTCGAGAACAATCTTGCTTTTCAGGGCAAGACGATATGATCAATAGAGCAAGAATTTGAAATAATCCCAACTCATCGATCGAGGAGTGAACCAGGAGAATGGACTAGGTAGCACGATCAATCTTAGAATGATGATTCAGTAACCAACACACTAAGAATAAAATTATTGTCCTTTAACTACCCAGCAACGAGGTTGCTAGGCGTATTGATTTCACACATCACAATTCATTTGTCGGTATTCCGGTTGCATCAACACGAAGACCGAGGAATGACTAATGACGGCAAGAAGTATCACTGTACCAGGAGTTCATAGGATGGGGTGCAATTCCTATAACAATCCCGATATAAAGATGGTAATACTCCAAGGTAGAACAGAACCAAAAGCTGGATTAGCAATTTGATCTGCGGAGCACAACTTCTTTGACCCAATCCTGGATATGGAAGAGGTACTGGAGTTTGTTTCTCCAAGTCATTCAGGACAGAATGGCTTGACGGACCACAAGAGTCATAGGCATCGATGAACGAACGCACGCATACTCTTGACTATCAATTGATAGACGAGGGTCAGAATGCAACTAAAGAGAACAACTCAAAGGAACATATAACTTTCTCAGTTGTGGATGCATAGATTAGTATGTCGAACCAAGTTCAACATATTTCTTCCGGATAACCCATGCAGAAAGGTAGAACTGGCAGAGTCACGATTTATGAATGGAGAACTCCTCAAGAGTACTCTAATTGTGATTTTTTGATCCAATAAACTTCTGCCATAATGGTTCATGGTATTTGGAAGAACGATATACCACGGACCTCGAGGACTATCGCAAAGTTACTAATATCCTGAAGGAACTAGCAAGCACTATCAACATGAAGTAAGTAGAGTGAATCTCGGGTTCAAAACCCAGAAACAGAATACCTACTACTAAGTAGCATCACGGGATGCTTTCGAGAATGATGGCCAGAATCATCACACTGGGAACACAATCATGGCTAAATTACTAGATGATCCCTAAGACACCCAGGGTCATAATAATATCTCCAACATATACGCCGAGGTAACAAAGTACCTCAACTCACCGATTTGTGTGATTAACCTGGCCTAAAAGACATTGAAACCAGAGGAAAAGGATTTGCAAATGCATCAGACTACTTAGTAACCTGGGATGACTCGGACAGCATAACGGCTGTAAATGCTCAGAAAAGATTTGAGACATTCACAAAATGGTGGCATAACCACTCAAAGGCACAATATCAAGGTTTCGAGATCAACAATTTAACATACGGAAGTAGTAGAAACTGAACTCAAGCTTAATCCATCAATTTATAAGTCTACGGATTAGTAACACGTGATCCTGGTAGATAGATGAGAAGACCTAGTTCTTAATCCCCGTAGAAGAGAAGATGATGACTCAGATCAGAAGGGCATAAGGTATAAGGAGTAAAAAGAGCCTTACGTTCCATCCCACAATCAATTCCCTTATATAACTAAAGAATTTCTAGACTCAACTTCGACCAGTTTGGCTTGGTAATCCTACAGGCAGTCAAGCTCTGATACCAACGCTGTCAGGACCCCGACTCGATGCCACATAGGTCTAGCATGTAACACCTCATATCACTTTGCGGCCTCACGCACGGTATTCCCACGGGTGTCGCCTTACCTTTGCCCGGGACCGTTTGCGCCTTTTGGCACACGTATATGATAGTGTCGCTAGCACCCATATGATAAGGAGCCCGGGCTGACATGGCTAGTCGTAAACCCAAAGTGGCACAGACTTACAGGGACAGGCATCCATGACCCAGCATCGAACGTGTCGGTCATCAGCGAGTGGATCCAGGCTGTAGCACTGGGCTAGCAGGACTCCGGTGAACCGGGCTGTAGCGGGCTAACAGGACTCCGGTATTCATCGCGTGACATTTCCCCGAAGGGACAGACACAGGAACGAAGAAGGACACATGCCGGCCAGCCTAAGTGTTCCGGAGCAGTAGCAAGCTACCATGGCTCAGTGGAAACACTAGGAGACATTTCCCGGTAAGAGAGGCTACTAAAGATAAACAACTAGATGGTCAGATCCCACACATACCAAGCATTTCAATAACATACACACAATATGCTCGATATGTGCAAATACAACATGGCATCACAAAATGACTCTACGACTCAAGTAATTTATTCATTAGGCTCCGAGGAGCGAGATATTACAAACATGGGTCTCATGACCCAACACTCAGAGCATACAAGTCAAAGCACAAGCGGAAGCTATCATGTCTGAGTACAGACATCTATAAATGAAAAAGGCTGAGAAGCCTGACTATCTATCAGATCCTGCCGAGGGCACAAGATCGTAGCTGAGGTATCAAGCTAAACGTCGAAGTCCACGCGGAACTACTAGCGAGACTGAAGTCTCTCTGCAAAACATAAAATAGGCAAACGTGAGTACAAATGTACCCAGCAAGACTTACATCAGAACTATCTACATATGCATCATTATCAACAAGGGGATGGTGGGGTTTAACTGCAGCAAGCCAGCTCTGACTCGGTGGCTATCCTAAACTACGACTGCAATGTAACTCTTTGAGGTGGCGCACACGAGTCCACATATTCACCATATCAATACACCACTATGGATCCGCTCCCGTCTCCCTACGAGAACGCCATCCATAGCACTCACGCTTATCTTGCGTATTTTAGAGTATCCACTTTCACTTGTCTATGAACTGATATAAGCAACCCAGAGGTCCTTTTCCGTGGACACGGCTATTCGAATAGATTAGGTTAACCCTGCAGGGGTGTACTTCTTCACACACGCTCTCACCACTTACCGCCGTTTACACGACATGTACTCGGCAACCTTCAAGCGGAAGCCCAACGTGGGTGTCGGCCACGGCCTGCCTAAACACTCAAGTCTCTAGTCCAGGTTTATCGCCTATTCGGGTTCCATCCATGAGGAGATCCGGCCGGAGTTTCGCTCACAGCCCCAAACGATGTGTACAGGGTTCCGTGACACCAAACGGGTGCCCGGTTACCCGGCCACGTGCCTACCGCATCACAGCCCACCCCTACGGTCAGCGCTGTCCACGGCCTCCAGCATACTACAAACACCAGAAACTACTTGCAACTCCTGGACAGAGGACAAGGGTGATTAAGAAGCCGAGAGGGTCCATTGGTTTCGGGCCCAATGCGTGGTAGTAGCTGAATCATGGATCACAAACACAGAACTCAGTTCCTGAGGACGGCTGCAATGAGACAACCCACCATGTACTCCTACATGGCCTCTCACCGCTACCTTTACCAAATCGTGTTCACACACTTAGCTCACACACAGTAGGACATGTTCACACACCTCTGATTCATCCCCGATGAATCAGACCTGACTCAACTCTAAGCAGTAGCAGGCATGACAAACAAACATGAATGAGTAGGCACAACAGGGCTCAAACAACTCCTACTCATGCTAGTGGGTTTCATCTATTTACTGTGGCAATGACAGGTCATGCAAAGGATAAAGGGGTTCAGCTACCGCAGCAAGTAACAGATGAATCGGTGTTGTCCTAATGCAGTAAAAGAGAGCAGGAGCGAGAGAGTAGGATTGTATCGGAATGAACAAGGGGGTTTTGCTTGCCTGGCACTTCTGAAGATAACATTGAGTCTTCATCAGTGTCAACGATCACATCATCGGTATCACGTCTATCGAGAGGGGACAAATACCGGCAACAAAGAAGAAATACAATCAATGCAATGCACAATATGATGCATGCTATGACATGGCAATATGAATGTGTTTTGGGCTAATGCGACTAGCAACAGATTAAATGAAGTTGGTTTGAATACAAGATTCAAATTCAAACTCCATATGTGATTATTTAAATGCCCTTTAATTGATTTGTGCTAAACAGCATCTATAAGTTGTTCTAACATGCATGAAAATGGTACAGATGGATTCCTTGAATTTTTCTGATAATTTTTCATATATAAATTATTTAATTTGGAGTTACGGTTAATTTTCTATGATTTATTGAAGTTTTAGCTATTTTCTGAAATTTCAGAATTAAGTTAAATCCAGAAAATGAGTTATGACATCAGCACTGCGTCATGCTTGCATCAGCAAGTCAACAGGGCTGCCCCGGGTCAAACCTGACGTGTGGGGTCCACACGTCAGTGACACAGGGACTAATCCCGCGTTGACCCGGGCTGGTTAGCTTTGACTAAGCCCTGGGGCCCACTTGTCAGCGTCAGTAGGTGGGGGGTTAGTGACTAATTAACTAAGCCACGTCAGCCCGCCGGAGTTCTGGCCGGCGGCGACCATTAGCGCGGCGGCGAGAGTGGTTTTGGCCACTCCGGCGACCAAATGGGCCGCGGAGGGCATCTAGGAGGAGCTGGGGACGAGCCGAAGCTCCTGGTGGAGTCAGTTGCGCTCGGGGCGGCCGGAATCGGTGCCGACGGCGAGCGAGGCGGCGGCCGGAGCTCGGGTGTGCTCGGTTTCGGCGTTACACGGCACGGCGGGCGCGGCCGATGGGCTCTACGGGATGCTGGGGTCACCAGGAATACCCGGAGGCAACGAGCGCAGGCGGAGAAGCTCGGGAGCACGGAGCTCACCGGCCATGGCGGACGGCGGCTTCGGGTGCTCGTGGGGCGGCGGCTACAGGGCGCAATCGAAGGGGGGAAAGAGGGAGGGGAGGCGTAGAAGCTCACAGCGGTGCCGTAGAGGAGGTCAGCGAGCTCGGGGAGGTCCTAGCAGCGCTGAATCGACCGGAGGCGAGCTCGGGCGCTGGAGGTGGAAGACGACGGCGGTGGTGACGTTGCAGGGGCTCCCGCGGTGCGCTTCTCGGCGAGGAGGAAGAGGTGGTCGAGGAGGATCTCCTGGGCACTTCGGGGGAGCGAGGGAGGCCCGGTGGCCGCGGCGAACAGCGTCGGTGGCGACGGCTGCGCTCGGCACGAGAGGGAGAGAGAAACAGAGGAGGGGGAGAGCTCGGGAGAGAGTGAGGGGCGGTCGGGGAGGCGCGTGGCGTCGTCCGGGGCGTCGCTGGGGAGGCCAAGGAGGAAGCAGGAGGTGGCTAGGGGGGGGGAAGCAGGAGGTGGCCGAGGCAGCGTCGGCGAGCGCCACGCCTCGCCTCTGCTCGTCCTCCTGGCAGAGGAGGAAGAGGACAAAGGAGGAGGAGGTGGGCTGGGCTGCGGGAGAAGCTGGGCCAGGCAGGTAAGCAGGTAAGCGGCCCAGGTGGCCTCTCTCCCCTTTTTTTCTATTTTGTTTTATCTTTTCTATTTCTGTAGTTTTGTTTTTGATTTGTTTTAATATCAAATCATTTTATAAAATCCTGGAAATAATTATGGGTGCTTTCTGAATTATTCGAGTGACCCTTATCAATTTCCAACATTTATTTGAGCATTTAAATTATTAATAGTATTTAAATGCCCAAAGTCAAATACAATATGATTTAATTCAAAAATCCAAAAATGACCTAAGGATATATTCATCATTTTTGGCAGTGGTTTCCACCTTAACCAGAAATCATGAACTTTTCTTAGGGGCCTTTTGGGTTTATTGAAAAGATTTTAACTCACCCTAGCTGAGTTGATTTAATGCTAGGGTTTGAACATCCCCATTTCAATTTTAGGCAAAATTTAAACATGATGCAACACATGACTAGCTAGCTCAGAGCATTACCAGAAGCTAGGGATGTGACACCAGACCGAGATCTCATCAGCCGGTAGCTCTCTGTTCACCAGGAATTTGCGGATGGCCTGTGCCCATGACGGTGCTTGAATTTCTTCTACTGCCACTATGGCCACTTGCACTAGGGTGGTTGGGCTGGGAGGTGGCGGGCTGGCTGCCGCTTGCTGCATTGTTGAAGTCTCCGGGCTGACTACTGCAGCCCCCGGGCCGGGTGCGACTGCTGCAGTCCTCGAGCCGCTTGGTGAAGTCCCTGGTCGGTTGCCACAGCCCCCGGGCCGGGTGCGGCTACTGCAGCCCCTGTGCCGCCTGCCGATGTCCCCGAGCCGACTGCCGCAGCCCCAGAGTCGGATCTGACAGCTTTGGGAGGAGCCGGCACGAAGATGGACTCGAATTCTGGAGAAGGTTTGATTGATGGCTTGCTAAGGCACTGAAGGGAGACGCCGGCTGGTATTGCTTGACGGGTCGAACCGATCCGTGCCAGAGCATTAACTGGCTCGTTTTCATTCCGTGGTACGTGAAGGAACTCGCACCCTTCAAAATATCCGCTGAACTGCTGAACCAGGAAGCAGTAACTATCCATGTTTGCATCCTTGGCATCCCAATCGCCAGATGACTGTTGGACTACCAAGTCGGAGTCACCGTAGCATAGGATCCAACGAATGCCAATTTCCTTGGCCAGCTGGAGACCGTGTACGAGCACCTCGTACTCGACCACATTGTTGGAGGTGGCAAAATGGATTTGCAATGTGTATTGGAGCTTGTTGCCTTTGGGTGAGGTGAGGACAACGCTGGCTCCCAAGCCGGTGCGCATCTACGAGCTATCGAAATGCATCCGCCAATAGGTGGAGTCCGGAGCTGGCGGTAGGTACTGGGTCTCGGCCCAATTGACGAGGAAGTCGGCCAGCGCTTAGGACTTGACGGCGGTGCGTGGCTGGTAAAAGATGGTATAAGGGGCCAACTCGACGGGCCCATTTGGCCACCCGGCCGGATGCATCTTTGTTGCCAATGATCTCAGCAAGCGGGGTAGTGCAAACAATAGTGACCGGGTGCTCTTGAAAGTATGGCTTTAGCTTTTTCGCCGCAAAGTGCACGCCATAGCACATCTTCTGGTAATGGGGGTAGTTCTGCTTTGAGGTTGACAACACTTCGCTCAAATAATATACAGGCCTCTGGACCGGCTGTGCCCTGCCGGCCTCTGGGCATTCTACCACCATGATAACGCTGACCACCCGGCTGGTGGCGGCAATGTAGAGGTACATGGGTTCCTTATCAGCCGGAGCCGCTAGTACGGGCAGCGTGGTAAACGTCTTTTTCAACTGGATAAAAGCTTCGTCTGCCTTGTCATTCCACTCTAAGTGAGTGGTTTTCTTCATGAGATGGTACAGGGGAAGAGCCTTCTCACCCAGCGACTGATGAAACGGCTGATGGATGCCAAGCAGCCGGTGAATTTCTGGACATCTCTCAGTCGGGTGGGTCTCTCCATCCTCTCGATGGCCTTGATCTTCATGGGGTTGCACTTGATGCCGCGTTCTCAGACCAGGAAGCCAAGGAGCTGGCCGGCTGGTACTCCGAAGACACATTTCTCTAGGTTGAGCTCGATCTGAAACCGACAGATTTTCAAAAGATTCCTTGAGATCTTCCAAGAGAGTGTCGCGCTTCTCCGTCTTCACCACAATATAGTCCACATAGACATGGGCGTTTCTGCCAAGCTGCTTGAGGAGGCACTTCTGCATGCAACGCTGGAACATGGCACCAGCATTTCTCAAGCCGAATGTCATGGTCAGGTAGAAGAAGGCTCCAAATGGTGTGATGAAGGTGGTCTTCAGGAGGTGATGAGGACATCAATACAATTGTTACACCCACAGCCCCTGCTGCTATACATACTGGACCAATTACTAGAGCTCGTGCACGCCAACTAAATTACCAGGTACTTTCGTTTCTTGGTAATGATTCTAATGTTCATGAGAATATGATGCTGCCTAAATTGGATACATTTGTTTTGCTTACAAATGAAGGGCCTAGCTTGGAGAAGGATGAACATTGGAGCAAGAACAAGCATGGAGATGATGGCATGCGCAAGGGGAACAAGAACGGAGTTACAAGTGATGATTTCAGGACTTTGAAGCCACCATAATGGGTGCATGAAGCCTTGGACGAAATATACAAGATGCCACTTCATAAATTTCGTCCCAAGGCTATTTTAGGTGCTGCGTCACCTTATTATTGGGCCAGGCCCATGTAATTTCGAAATACATAAGTATAGGCTATTTTTAGAGTCCGTATGTGTGGGGAAACAAGAGATAGGGTTGATTTCGGACGCCTCCACCAAGGGCCACGAAATTCCCCCCCCCCTCTTCCTCCATATATACAGCCCTTAGGGCATCATTTAGACTTTGGGTTTTGTTTAGATTAAAAGTTCGCCATAGCTGCAACTTCGCGTACTTCGTTTGTGTTCAACAACCAGACAAAGGCGTCACAGAACCCCACCTTGATCAATAAAGCTTTCATCTTATATTTGCAATATCCAGATTGCAATCTCAGTTTCTTGCTTGTTCTTCGTTTGCTCGCAGGAAACAGACCCTCGTGGTCAGGTTGATCGTGCTCCGGCGTGGTCAATAACCTCTCGGAGTTGGTTTAGCGATTGCTAAGGCGCGACGTCCTCGCACGTTCGTAGTCGGATCGTCAAAGTCGACTGCCACGAAAGCGATATCCATCATCTCATCGAAAGACGGGACACCTTAGCCTCTATCAACTGGTATCAGATTTCCAGGTTGCTCGGTGAGATTTTACAGTTTCTCGTAGTTTAGATCGAGTCTGTTCTTCATACCTATAGTCCACGAAAAAGCCACACAAAAAATTAGGGTTAGTTCATCATATCCGAACCAATCTGAGCCTTTGCATAATCTTTTTAGGGTTTTGCTTTGTTGAATTTGCGGTTGCATCGTCGTGTCTAGTTGCTGGTCTTAGAGTCTAGTCTTTTAGAGTTTCGAGCTCTGGTCATAAGTTGTCACGCCGCCGCCGCACCATCATCATCACCCCTGCCATCTACCACCACCGCTTCTCCGCCACCGCTTCGAATATGTATCCATATACCACCACAGCTGTCATATACGACCACCGCTGCCATCTACCACCATATATCCACCACCAATCCGAGTTCTTGTCATATTAGGTTTGTTTTCGAGATCCATCTAGATTCCGATTCGTGTTTCCTTGCCGGAGTAGGTTTCGAAAAAAAAGAGTCCGGAAACCACGCTCCGTTTAGGCCCAAAAATTTTCAAAAATGCATTTTTTCGAAAAAATTTCTGGCTATCCTATTTTTAGGTGTTTCTGAGTGTTTTGAGACAGGTGCCATTATAGGAAGTTTTTTTTGACCCGTTTCCAGTTTTTGGGTCCGGGCAGTCGAAAAAAAAAATTGGTCGAAAAAATTTCGTGCCCATCCTGTCAGTTTGAGCTAGGAAGAGTTTTGAGACACTCGCCATTATAGTGATTTTTCGCAAAAAAAAGCAGCGCAAAAAAAAGAGCGAAAAAAAATTCCAGTGTGCTTTTCCCTTGTTTACGTGCCGCGCCGTGATTTTGTTGATGTTCTAGGCTCGCGTCTCTAGCACAGTCTAGCCTAGGACCAGCACAGTACCGTCGTTGAGCGTTTATTCAACTTTACATCTCTGAATTGATTATTGCTGACCCTTTTTGCTACCATATTATAAGCCTTCCCAGCTCCACATACATCTACGTCGTGCGTTTGACTCTTCCTGGTAATCGCTCTATCCAAGCTTTGAGAGTTTTTGACTATAACGGTTGCCGATCACCGCCTGCTGCTGGGTAAGAACTGGTAAGAATTTGAGATTTGCTTGACGGATTTGTGACACCCACCACCACCTCTTGTTAGTAGTCTGTAGGATCATATTCTTGTGTGTTTCTATTGCTGCTAACCATGCCAGGATCACAAGCCGACGAAACTGACTGGGAGAACATGACGAATAAGGATTTGCATGATAAATTTCAGCAAATGATGAGTGGACAGCTGCAAGACGTGCTAAATAGATTTGAAGAGGCCATGGAGAAGATAGATGGCATGCAGAAGACGTTCGAAACAAAGCTCGATAACAAGTTTAATGAATTGCTCGCGCGTCTTCCACCACCACCACCCGCTGCACCTAACGCACCTCTCCAACAACAACAACAACGACTACCTCCACGTCGTGAAATAGACCTCTGCCGAGCGAGCCGTGTTCCTCTTGCGTTTGGCCAAACTGTTGATGCTGCTGTTGATACTTCGGTGGCTCCTGCTGCTGATGTGGAGGAGGATGATTATGTGGGAGATTACGAGGATGAGGTTGCTCAAAATCAGAACTACGTGCAACCACCAGCACCACCACCAGCAGGTCGACCTCAGGTATATATTCGTAATGGTAGGCCTGCACCACCACCTCAGGTAAGAGATGATGTCCATATTCCTAAACTGAAATTGAATATTCCACCATTTGAGGGTAGATATGTTCCTGATATATATCTTACCTGGGAGTTAGAAACTGAACAACGTTTTACATGTTTACAATATCCCGAGTAGAGACGGGTTGCTGCTGCTGTTTGTGCTTTCACTAGTTTTGCATGTGTCTGGTGGTCTGAACATTGTAGATTATATCCTATTCCAACTACTTGGGCTGCTTTGAAAACTGCTATGCGTACGCGTTGGGTTCCACCATATTATCAACGTGAATTGCTTCAAAAATTGCAGCGTTTAAGACAAGGAAAAAATTTTGTAGAAGAATATTATTAGGAATTACAAACTAGCATGATTCGATGTGGTATTGTTGAGGAGAATGAAGCTATGCTTGCACGTTTTCTGGGTGGATTAAATGGAGAGATTCAGACCATTCTAGACTATAAGGAGTATACTAATATCACTCGTTTATTCCATCTTGCTTGTAAAGCTGAACGTGAAGTGCAGGATCGACAAGCATTGGCGCGAACTAACTTTTCTGCAGGCCGACCTTCATCATGGACACCGCGTGCATCTTCTACTTCAACTGCACCAGCACCTCAATCAGGTGCCTCCTACAGCCATGATACAAGAAAACATGAACAACCACCATTATCTGCCAAGAGCGCACCTGCCGGGCCTGCACAGAGTTCTTCTTCTTCCAGGGCATCAACAGGGCACACAAGTGATATTATTTGTCGTCGTTGTAAGGGAGGAGGTCATTATGCGAGAGAATGCAAATCTCCGCGTGTGATGATTGCTACCGAGGGTGGTGGATATGAGTCCGCTAGTGACTATGATGAGGAGACATTGGCTCTTATTACACGTGAAGAACATGGTGGAGATGATTCTGATCATGAGACACAATACATGGCTCCTGAAGACGCTGACAGGTATGAATGTTTAGTTGCTCAACGTGTTTTGAGTGTGCAGGTCACACAAGCTGAGCAAAATCAGAGGCACAATTTGTTCCATACCAAGGGAGTTGTGAAGGAACGTTCTGTGCGCGTCATAATAGACGGAGGGAGCTGCAACAACTTGGCTAGCATGGAGATGGTGGAGAAGCTTTCTCTCACCACAAGACCACATCCACATCCTTACAACATCCAATGGTTCAACAACAGCGGCAAGGTTAAGGTAACACGTACTGTTCGTGTGCATTTTAGTATCTCTACATATGCTGATTATGTTGATTGTGATGTGGTACCTATGCAAGCATGTTCCTTATTACTTGGTAGACCATGGCAATTTGATAAAAATTCTGTACACCATGGTAGAAACAATCACTATACTCTTGTTCATAAGGATAAAAATATTACTTTGCTTCCTATGACTCCTGATTCCATTTTGAAAGATGATATTAATAGAGCTAATAAAGCAAAACAGGAGAAGAATAAGAGTGAAAATCAGATTGTGGCAAAAGAATTTGAGCAACAAATGAAGCCTAATAATAAACCATCTAGTGTTGCTTCTGAAATTAAATTGAAAAGTGCATGTTTATTTGCCACCAAATCTGATATTGATGAGCTAGATTTCAGCAAATCTGTTTGCTATGCTTTTGTGTGCAAAGAGGCATTATTTTCATTCGAGGACGTGCCTTCCTCTTTGCCTCCTGCTGTCACTAACATTTTGCAGGAGTTCGCTGACGTTTTTCCACAAGACATGCCACCGGGATTACCGCCTATTCAAGGGATTGAGCATCCGATTGACTTAATTCCCGGTGCTTCACTGCCAAACCGTGCACCATACCGTACCAATCCAGAGGAGACGAAGGAGATTATGCCTCAAGTACAAGAGCTTCTCGACAAAGGTTATATACGCGAATCCCTTAGTCCTTGTGCTGTTCCTATTATTCTAGTGCCGAAAAAGGATGGTACATCACGTATGTGTGTTGATTGTAGAGGCATTAATAATATTACTATTCATTATCGTCATCCTATTCCTAGGCTAGATGATATGCTTGATGAATTGAGTGGCTCTACAATATTCTCCAAAGTTGATTTGCGTAGTGGCTACCATCAAATTCGTATGAAATTGGGAGATGAATGGAAAACAACATTTAAAACTAAGTTTGGATTATATGAGTGGTTAGTCATGCCTTTTGGGTTAACTAATGCACCTAGTACTTTCATGAGATTAATGAACGAAGTTTTACGTGCTTTCATTGGATGATTTGTGGTAGTTTACTTTGATGACATATTGATTTATAGCAGACCTTTGGAAGAACATTTGGAACATTTACGTGTTGTTTTTATTACTCTACGTGATGCACGTTTGTTTGGTAACCTTGGGAAGTGCACCTTTTGCACCGACCGAGTATCTTTTCTTGGCTATGTTGTTACTCCACAGGGAATTGAAGTTGATAAAGCCAATATTGAAGCTATTGAGAGTTGGCCGCAGCCCAAAACGGTCACACAAGTGAGGAGTTTTCTTGGCCTCGCTGGATTCTATAGGCGTTTTGTGAGAGATTTCAGCACGATTGCTGCACCTCTCAATGAGCTTACAAAGAAAGATGTGCCTTTTCTTTGGGGTACCGCACAGGAAGAAGCCTTCACGGTATTGAAAGATAAGTTGACACATGCTCCTTTACTCCAACTTCCTAATTTTAAAAAGACTTTTGAGCTTGAATGTGATGCTAGTGGAATTGGATTAGGAGGTGTGTTATTAAAAGATGGCAAACCTGTTGCATACTTTTCTGAAAAATTGAGTGGGCCTAGTCTGAATTATTCTACTTATGATAAAGAATTATATGCTCTTGTTCGGACTTTAGAAACATGGCAACATTATTTATGGCCCAAAGAATTTGTTATACATTCTGATCATGAATCTTTGAAACATATTAAAAGTCAAGCTAAACTAAATCGTAGACATGCTAAATGGGTTGAATTCATTGAGACTTTCCCTTATGTCATTAAACACAAGAAGGGAAAAGAAAATGTTATTGCTGATGCATTGTCTCGTCGCTATACTATGCTTTCACAACTTGACTTCAACATATTAGGTTTGGAGACCATCAAAGATCAATATGTGCATGATGCTGATTTTAAAGATGTAATGCAGAATTGTAAAGAAGGAAGAATGTGGAACAAGTTTGTTGTTAACGATGGATTTGTGTTTCGTGCTAAGAAGCTATGCATTCCAGCTATCTCCGTTCGTCTTTTGTTGTTGCAGGAGGCGCATGGAGGAGGATTAATGGGACACTTTGGCGTGAAGAAGACGGAGGACGTACTTGCTACACATTTCTTTTGGCCAAAGATGAGATGGGATGTTGAGCGTTTTATTGCTCGCTGCACTACATGTCAAAAAGCTAAGTCACGACTCAATCCTCATGCTTTATATATGCCTTTGCCTGTACCTAGTGTTCCTTGGGAGGATATATCTATGGACTTTGTTTTAGGTTTACCTCGAACAAAGAAGGGGAGGGATAGCATATTTGTTGTCGTGGATAGATTCTCGAAAATGGCACACTTTATACCATGTCATAAAAGCGATGATGCTGTTAATGTTGCTGATTTGTTCTTTCGTGAAATTATTCGCTTGCATGGTGTGCCAAATACTATTCTTTCAGATCGTGATACTAAATTTCTTAGCCACTTTTGCAGATGTTTATGGGCTAAGTTGGGGACTAAACTGCTTTTTAGTACTACTTGTCACCCCCAAACTGATGGACAAACTGAAGTAGTCAATAGAACGTTGTCTACTATGCTTAGGGCTGTTTTGAAAAATAATAAGAAAATGTGGGAGGAATGCTTGCCTCATATTGAATTTTCTTATAATCGTTCATTGCTTTCTACTACTAAGATGTGCCCTTTTGAAGTTGTGTATGGTTTCCTACCTCGTGCACCTATTGATTTGTTGCCTCTTCCATCTTCGGAGAAGGTTAATTTTGATCCTAAACAACGTGCTGAATTGATTTTAAAAATGCATGAGTTAACTAAGGAAAACATTGAGCGTATGAATGCTAAATATAAACTTGCTGGAGATAAGGGTAGAAAACATGTTGTGTTTACACCTGGAGATCTTGTTTGGTTACATTTGCGTAAGGATAGATTTCCTGATTTGCGCAAATAGAAGTTAATGCCATGTGCTGATGGTCCCTTTAAGGTGTTAGAGAAAATAAATGATAATGCATATAAAGTGGAGCTGCCTACAGATTTTGGGGTTAGTCCCACTTTTAACATTGCAGATTTGAAGCCTTATTTGGGTGAGGAAGATGAACTTCCATCGAGGACGACTTCATTTCAAGAAGGGGAGGATGATGAGGACATCAATACAATTGTTACACCCACCGCCCCTGCTGCTATACATACTGGACCAATTACTAGAGCTCGTGCACGCCAACTAAATTACCAGGTACTTTCGTTTCTTGGTAATGATTCTAATGTTCATGAGAATATGATGCTGCCTAAATTGGATACATTTGTTTTGCTTACAAATGAAGGGCCTAGCTTGGAGAAGGATGAACATTGGAGCAAGAACAAGCATGGAGATGATGGCATGCGCAAGGGGAACAAGAACGGAGTTACAAGTGATGATTTCAGGACTTTGAAGCCACCATAATGGGTGCATGAAGCCTTGGACGAAATATACAAGATGCCACTTCATAAATTTCGTCCCGAGGCTATTATAGGTGCTGCGTCACCTTATTATTGGGCCAGGCCCATGTAATTTCGAAATACATAAGTATAGGCTATTTTTAGAGTCCGTATGTGTGGGGAAACAAGAGATAGGGTTGATTTCGGACCCCTCCACCAAGGGCCACGAAATTCCCCCCCTCTTCCTCCATATATACAGCCCTTAGGGCATCGTTTAGACTTTGGGTTTTGTTTAGATTAAAAGTTCGCCATAGCTGCAACTTCGCGTACTTCGTTTGTGTTCAACGACCAGACAAAGGTGTCACAGAACCCCACCTTGATCAATAAAGCTTTCATCTTATATTCGCAATATCCAGATTGCAATCTCAGTTTCTTGCTTGTTCTTCGTTTTCTCGCAGGAAACAGACCCTCGTGGTCAGGTTGATTGTGCTCCGACGTGGTCAATAACCTCTCAGAGTTGGTTTAGTGATTGCTAAGGCGTGACGTCCTCGCACATTCGTAGTCGGATCGTCAAAGTCGACTGCCACCAAAGCGATATCCATCATCTCATCGAAAGACGGGACACCTTTGCCTCTATCAGGAGGTCTGCCGGGTTCAGCTTGATCTGATGATATATCCTGAGTAGGCATCCAAGAAACTCAACAGCTCGCATCAGGCTGAGGAGTCTATCACTTGATCAATTCGAGGCAAAGCAAATGGATCTTTTGGGAAAGCTTTGTTGAGTCTGGTGTAATCAATGCACATGCGCCACTTGTTCTTCTTCTTCAGTACAAGGACTGGGTTGGCAAGCCACTCTGGAAAAAAAGCACTTCCATGATGAAGTCGGCTGCCAGAAACCGGGCTATCTCTTCACCAACAATTCTACTCTTTTCCTCCGACAGTCGGCGAAGGGGTTGTTTGACTGGTTTGGCATCTTCTCTGACATGTAACTTGCGCTCGACAAAATCCGTTGGAACAATCGGCATGTCCTTGGGAGACCATGCGAAGATGTCCTTATTCTCACGGAGGAAATCGACGAGCTCACTTTCCTATTTGCTATCAAGGTTGGCACCTATGACAGCATATCTCTCCGGGTGCTCAGGGTCCCAAGGGATCTTCTTTGTTTCTTTGGCCGGCTGGAAGGAGCCCTGGGTCTCTGAATCTTTGGGCTCTAGGGACATGTCCGGCTGCTTGCTGGTCATGGCCACCACCTGGTCCAGGAGCTTCTTCTCTGCAGCAATCACAAGGGACTCGGCCAGCCGACTGCTGGCCGCGGCACAATCGGCTGACTTCTCATAGTCTCCAGATATAATGATAATGCCCTTGGTTCCTGGCATCTTCATCTTGAGGTAAGCATATTGTGGCACCACCATGAACTTGGCCAGAGCCGGCCGGCCCAGGAGTACATGATAAGGGCTTTCGAGGTCCACCACCTCAAACAAAATTGCTTCGCGGCAGAAGTGATCCTTGTCTCTGAAGATGATGTCTATCTTGACGTTGCCAATCGGTGAGCAGGACAGGCCAGGCACAATACCATGGAAAACAGTCCAGCTGGGCTACAGTTGCCTCTCTTTAATGCATAACTTTTCCATGGTATCACATATAGAATGTTGATGCTGCTGCCGCCATCTATCAGAATCCGGGAGGAAACGAGCGGCTCGCCTCTCTGCTACAAGAGTGGCATCCAGCACCAGAGCATAGGAGCCCGGAGATGGCATCACCCCGGGTGGTCAGCCCGGCTCCACCTGATGGGCTTCTCAGACCAATGCATGAATTCAGGAGCGCTTGAAGCGACGACGTTCTGATTGTCCGTCACACTAATGAATACGACATAAGCTCCATGTTCTTTAGGGTAATCATCTTGTATGGCGCCGACTGCTGGACGGGCCGCCGGTAGCTAAGGAGGAGGTGGTGGCGGGCCAGCAGGCAGAGGGGGCAGCAATCCTTCGCCCTTGGAGATTCTGGTGAGCCAATGTCACTTCCGGGTGATGTGGTTGGACGGCTTCGTGCCGCTGTGGAACTTGCAGGGAGCATCAAGTGTCTGCTCGTAGGAGAAGGCCGGCAACCAAGCAGGCTTGCCTCCCTTCTAGCGCTTGGGGAGTGGTTGCCCTTCAGGTTGTTGGTCTTCGACTGTTGCACTTGCCGGCTGGTGGAAGCCGGTTGCGGGGCTTTGCACTTGTTGTCGTTTGGCTGCTGGCGCCGACTACCATCTCCAGCCAGTGTGCGAGGAGCCGGAGGGAGCACCTTCCCAGAAGCGTCCACTCAGAGCTCCGACTTCATGGAGGAGTCGACAGTGGCATACTTGTCTGCTTTGATCAGTAGTTCGTTGAGTGTGGACGGTTCATCACAGAGAAGCCGATGCTTGAGCAAGGTGCCCACTCTGCACCCAACGGTGAAGTACTCAATTGCATGGACCTCGTGCACTCCTTCGTAGGAGTTGCACAGTTCAGTCCACTGTGATAGGTAATCGCGGGTGGAATCGTCTGGGCCTTGAATACATAGCGAGAGCTGGTGGGGCTTGGGAGGCCGCTTGTAGGTGCTGGTGAAGTTGCGAATGAACACTTCGTTGATATCTACCCAGTTGTTGATATTGTAGGGCTTGAGGCTGTTTAGCCATGTCCGGGCTGTGCCCTGGAGCATGAGCGGGATGTACTTCACGGCAACACGCTTGTTGCCATTTGCTATGCTGACGGCTGTGGAATAGTCCACCAGCCAATCCTCCGACTTCACGGAGCCGTTGTACTTGGGCGTGTCCCTTGGGAGTGAGAACCCTTTGAGAAAGGGCTCATCACGAATGCGGGGGCCAAAGCAAGGCGGACCCATTGCATCTTCTTCTTCTAGCGCTAAGGATCTAGCCAGGCGGTCGATCTGGTGGCGAGCGTCGTTCTCCCTGACTTCTCGGCGGCCCGGCCGGTCGCCGAGAGTCGGATGATCAACAGGCGGCGGGGAAGCGCCTCTCCCTTCGAGGAGGCGGCGACGGTGGATCGTCACCCCGTCTTTCAACTGCTCGTGGTCAGCCGTCTTGGTCGCCCTCGATGGTGATGCGAGTCCAGCCGCGGCTGTCGACCGACTCCTTGTCTCGTCTGTCGCAGGCGCCACCTATCGGTGTCCGGGAGGTTGCGCCATGCTCTTGGCAAAGGGGCAGATTCTCAACCCGTTGGTTAGGCTCCTCGGCGTGAAAACTGGCTTCTTGCTGCGTGGCAGCTGCGTCGATAAGCTGTTGAACGTGCTCCGTCATGTAGCGATGCTCGTCGCCCTCCAGGTGGTCTAGCTCGTCTGCTGCCTCCTGGGCAGCACGTATGTTCTCCATAGGCGTAGCATAGACTAGGCGGTCTACTCCAAACATGTTGCCGACGGCGCCGCCTTGCTGCCTGCCCGTGACTGCGTGGCTAGGCCCAGCAACAGCCGGCATGCCGCCAACAGCAAGATCAACCTCGCGCTGGAAGGCCTCGGAGAGGCATCTCATGGTACCCAGTTTCTTGGCGTTCTCCACGGGTGAGATGCGGCAGGCTTCCAGCATCTCAGCATCCGCATCCGCCGCAATGGGTGTGGACAGGTCCCGCATTGCCGCCTGCAATGGGTCCTGGCCGACTCTCCTAGAAGCCCCATTGTGGCTGATGACAAGCACCTCTGTGATGGTGCTGCCACCGCTCTCTGCGCGAGGAAGCGGGTCGTCGATGACCACCACGTTGGTGGGGAAGGAATCGGAGGAAACCGTGTCGGTGTCGACAAGCATCAGATTGGTGGAGCCAACCGACTCCATATCAGTGGTAGGCTCGTTGGCGATGTGAAGCTTGCCGAGAAGGTCGACGAAGCAGCTCTCGGAGCAGGCTGCTCCCACGTCGGGCGCGGGTTCAGTGGAGAGGCGAAGCTCGCCAACAAGATCGGCGAGGCTAGCCGCCGTGCAGGCGACTTTCGCGTCGTGCAGCGCATCGGTGCAAACGCCATCGGGCGAGCCGGGCTGGTTGTGCTCGCGAGGGAGGAACATGGTTCCTGTCCAGAAAAGATCTCTGGATGACGGTGCATCTAGCCCCACGATGGGCGCCAAATATCGGGGGTGTCGTGCGACATATGCCAACGAATGGCTTATCATGGAGGGGGCTAATGATACTGTAACGCCCATGATGCGGCTATATCTCCCACGTGTCGAAGCACAACTTAGAGGCATAACCGCATTGTAAGCAATGTCGCAAGTGGGGTAATCTTCACACAACCCATGTAATGAATAAGGAAAAGAGGTACATAGTTGGCTTACACTCGCCACGCCACACAATAGTATAAATATCATTACATTCATCCAGATACAATCAAGGTCCAACTACGGAACCAAAATAAAGAACAACCCCAAATGCAACAAAGTCCCCGATCGCCCCAACTAGGCTCCACTACTGATCGTCTGGAAAGGAAACGTAGTATCGTCCTGAGTCCTCATCGAACTCCCACTTGAGCTCAGTCCAATCTCCTGGAATGGTATCATCGGTCCCTGCATCTAGTTTTGGAAGTAATCTGTGAGTCACGGGGACTCAGCAATCTCACCCCCTCGCGATCAAGACTATTTAAGCTTATAGGTAGGGTAAAAGGTATGCGGTGGAACTGCAGCAAGCACTAGCATATATGGTGGCTAACATACGCAAAAGAGAGCGAGAAGAGAAGGCAAAGGCACGGTCGATAAACTATGATCACAAAGTGATCCTAGAACAACCTATGTTCAAGCATAACACGAGACCGCGTTCTCTTCCCGGACTCCGCCAAAAATAGACCATCACGGCCAGACACTCTCTTGATTCATTTTAATTAAGTTAAGTTTCAGGTTTTCTACAACCGGACATTAACAAATTCCTATCTGCCCATAACCACGGGCACGGCTTTCGAAAGTTCAAATCCCTGTAGGGGTGTCCAAACTTAGCCCATCACAAGCTCTCACGGTCAACGAAGGATATTCCTTCTCCCAAGACAATCCGATCAGACTCGGAATCCTGGTTACAAGACATCTCGACAATGCTAAAACAAGTCAAGCAAGACCACCCGAATGTGCCGACAAATCCCGATAGGAGCTGCACATATCTCGTTCTCAGGGCACACCGGATAAGCAATCCGTACAACTAAAACCAGCCCTCGAGTTTCCCCGAGGTGGCGCTGCAAGGGGTTCTAGTTTGGACCAACACTTAGAGGAGCACAGGCCCGGGGGTTCAAAATAAAGATGACCATTGAGTCCGCGGAACCCAAGGGAAAAAGAGGCTAGGTGGCAAATGGTAAAACCAAGGTTGGGCCTTGCTGGAGGAGTTTTATTCAAGGCGAACTGTCAAGGGGTTACCATCATAACCCAACCGTGTAAGGAACGCAAAATCAAGGAACATAACACCGGTATGACGGAAACTAGGGCGGAAAGAGTGGAACAAAACACCAGGCATAAGGCTAAGCCTTCCACCCTTTGCCAAGTATATAGATGCATTAAAGTAGACAAGATATAATAGTGATATCCCAACAATAAACATGTTCCAACAAGGAAAAAACTCCAATCTTCACCTGCTACTAACAACGCTATAAGAGGGGTTGAGCAAAGCGGTAACAGAACCAAACAACGGTTTGCTAGGACAAGGTGGGTTATAGGTTTGACATGGCAATATGGGAGGCATGATAAGCAATTGGTAGGTATCGTAGCATAGGCATAGCAATAGAGCGAGCATCTAGCAAGGAAAGATAGAAGTGATTTCGAGGGTATGGTCATCTTGCCTGCAAAGTTCTCCGAGTTGACGTTAGCTTGATCGTCGTAAGCGTACTCAACTGGTTCCTCGATCACGTACTCGTCCCCCAGCTCTACCCAAAGCAAGAACACAAACAAAAGGAGACACAATCAACCACATGCAATGCACAAACAACATGATGCAAAACATGGCATGATATGCGGGATGTGATATGCGATGCATATGCATGCTTCGGAAAGGAAGATTGAACCTGGCCTCAACTTGGAAAACCAAGAGTTCCACTGGAAAGATGAGTTGATTTCGGTCGAAATCGATATAAAGATCACCGGAATCAGATGCACGGTTTGCAAATGGCAAGGAAAACAAATATGGCACCGATCTGCGATTAACAGCATGAAGCCATCTAAATGCATCAATAACAACAAGCTACTGCACTCTAACATAGAAAAAAATACGTGGCAGGGATCCACTCAAGATGCTTGACAAAATATGAACACTGAGCTACGGTGATAGAGTCAGGGTGTCCCGATCTTTCGATGAGATGATAACTATCGATTTGGTGGAGACGACTTTGACGATCCGACTACAAACGTGCACGACGTTGCGCCTTAGCAATCGCTAAACCAACTCCGAGAGGTTATTGACCACGCCAGAGCACAATCAACCTGACCACGAAGGTCTATTCCTGCAAGCAATCGAAGAACAAGCAAGAATATGATAAAAGCAATCTGAATATTGCGAGTATATATGAAGTATTGATAAAGGTGGGGATCCGTAAGCGGTCTTGGTCTGGTCGTTGGACACAAACGAAGTACACGAAGTTGCAATGGTTAACTTTTAACTAACAAATCCCAAGGGAAAAGCTACTAGATGGATCTACTTATATAGGAGCAAGGGGTGGCGGCCTAGGAGGTGGGAGGACGTCCCAAGGCAGCCTAAAACTAATCCTAGGTCGTACAAGGCCAATGGGCCCAAGTGGAGGTGATGCAACACCTTTGGACTTGTTGTTTGACTCGGATTCTGCTGCAACGTCTGATTGTTTCGTCGATATCTCAATGCTCCGGACGAATTTGAAGGTGAATCCAATTGGGCTGCAAAGAGCACGAAATCTAGAATCCAACAAAAAAAGAATCACCCAATTCGGAGTCCGTATGAAAAAGTTGTTGGCGTTTTGAGTCAGGTATGTCTGTGCAGTCCGAATCTGAATCCAGAACGTGAGAGACTTGGACTCTATCTTCTCTTGGCGCAAAAGTGACGTGAGAGAACTTTTTGAACAGCACTTAAACATCTCTTTCTCCCTTATCTTCATATGTGAATTGTACAAATATCACATACACCTGTAATTAGACAAAACACAAAAGTGTGTGAAGTATTTTTGTTCTGAATAACATAAATAGATTATTGAATAGTTTGCACTAGAAATCACCTGCCAAATATGCATGTATACAATATTTTTGGTCGTATCCAAGGTAGTCATGTCCTCATCATCCTCCCCTTTTTGAAAACAAAGCCGTCCTCGGCGTTGCATAATATGAAATGTGGCTAAGAAAAGAGACAAGGTATACATGTTGTATATGTATATGTCATCTATTTTTACTTTCCTTGATTTTTGCACATATGACACATGTATACATGAGTAACTTTCATATATCATAAAATATAAAGGCAAAATATTATCATAAGTAGAAGGCATGAAAATATTGCAACTCAGTTTGCACATATAAGTGAAGCTCCTATTCCTATCAAATGATTGACAATATTCATCATTAAACCATCCCAATATTGGTGAATAAACCTTACTTGCATCAACTTTACATGCTACAACATTCTTAAATAAGCAAACATGCAGTAAGTCATTGGACACAGAATCATCACCAAGATTAGAGGTCATATCAAAATGATTAAACATTGGTTCTTTTGCATCAATAGTTAATTCAATGGGTGCACTCAAAATTGTTGGTATTTCAGTTGTTTGATCACATGATGCATTCATGATAGTAACATGATTCTCTAAAATAGGTGGCGTGCTCAAATCAACAGGTAACTCAACACATGATTTATTTAAGTTAATTAGGGATGCATCATTCTCATGTGAAGTTATATCATCAATACCTTTACTGTTACCTTGTCGCAAAGACGTAGCTGATGTCGGTATGGACAATGACAATGTACCATACACTTGAGATGATGTCGCACTCACAATCTGAGGTGTGGCTGCTCTAGTAGGTGCAACGGTGGAGGAATCAACCGATGGTAGTGAGCATGAATTGGAATAGTAGTTGTTGTAGTCACCCAATGCATCCTCCTGTAACTGTCTCTCAAAGGTACAAGCACGAACATACATACCAGTAATGCAACAAGGAATATACCTAAATCTTGCCTGAATATCATGGTTCAAACCACCAAAAAATCTATTCATTGTATCATCCTCAGATTCTTCTATGTCACAATGATGCATATAAGATTTGAACTCTTGGTAGTAAGCATGAACAGTGTTATTGCCTTGTTTAAATTGTTCAAATTTGTGAAGCAATTCACGACGATAGTAAGGAGGGAAAAATTGTTGTCTCATTACATGTTTCAAATCTTTCCAAGTTGTGGGTTGGTTATCAATATTTTTCTTACAATGCACACTCCAGCAAACAGAAGCAAAGCCAGTAAATGCTCTAGTGGCAGCTCGTACTCTCTCAACTTCAGAAAAGTCATGGTTACTAAAAACTTGTTCTACTTCAAACTCCCAAGCTAGATAAATAGCAGGATTAAATCTACCCTCAAATGACGGTAAAGAGATAAGCTGACCATGTGCTTGTGTGTGTTGTCCCAACTCTCGTGATGGTGAAGATGTGTCCGTCGTCCAAGAACTTCTATCTCCAGAACCTGTCATGATTAGTAGAAATAGGAAACAAAATTCGAGAATAATGTTCCTATGAACTACTAGGATGTGGTCGTAAAGTGCTCACAGTAAGGCAAATATCAATATCTTACAAGTTCTTACCATGCGGAAGGTGGTGACAGGCAACCAGCGATGTCAAATAACTCCGAAGATTGTGTAAATCGATTGCCAGGGGAACGTATGTATACACGATGTAGAAATATGTGGAGCTGGGTTGGCTATATATGGTAGCAAAAGATTAGCAATAATCAATTCAAAGATGCAATGTTGAATAAACGCTCAACGACGGTACTGTGCTGGTCCTAGGCTAGACCGGACTAGAGACGTGAGCCTAGAACACTAATGAGGTCACGGCATAGCACAACTAGCATCAATGAAGGATAAGTAGCTCTGGACAGCAAGATATAAGTAAAGATCACAACGGCAGTAAAGATAATGATGAATAACAACTACCAAGCAGGATATATAACAACTCTCTCTCCAAATTTCCTCTTGAAAAGTTTGCTACTAACTCAAGCTTTCCAATGCAAAAAGAATCACTCAATTGCGAGGTGATATGAGGAGTCAAAAAATTCTAAAACTGGCTTGAAAAACTGGAATAAGTTGTGTTCGCGAACTTCGGAGGGCAAAAAAACCTATTTAGATGCCGATTTTGAGGTGAAAAATATTAAACTAGCTTCTGCAACTATTTAGATGCGTCTCGTCTCTAGCTTTAATTTGAGTACTCGCGGAGCCAAAACGGACGTCGTATGAGGAAGTTATGCCTTTTTTACTGAACAGTGCACAAAACAGATTTCAGTCCGAATTCAACTACGAGATTGAGTCTAGATAGATCCGAATTTTTTTTCTCTTTTTTTTCCTCACTCTTTTTTTTCTCTCTTTTTTTCTTTTTCTTTCTTTCCTTTTTTCTCTCTTTTTTTCTCTATCTTTCCAAGACAAACTAGATAAGATGCAGATTGGATCAGGCGAAGATGTGAATGACCTCAACTAGGATTATGACAATGGACAGTGCGTAGCACGTGGTGGAAATTGATGGATGAGATGATGGACAGCGGAAGGGATAATGATGCAGCGGCGACGTGACTAATGTGAACAGAACTCGAAACTCTAAAGGAACTAGACACTAAGACCAGCAACTCGACACGACGATGTAACTGATAATTCAATAATGCAAACAATGAAACGAAAATTACAAAGGCTCAGACTGGCTAGGACAAAGGATGAATAGATCTAACTCTTTTTTTGTGGTTTTTTTCTTGGACAATAGGTAAGAAAATCAATCTAATCTAGGGATGACTGGAAATTCTCACCGGGCAACCTGAAAACTAATACCACTTGGTGGAGTCAGGGTGTCCCGATCTTTCGATGAGATGATAACTATCGATTTGGTGGAGATGACTTTGACGATCCGACTACAAACGTGCACGACGTTGCGCCTTAGCAATCGCTAAACCAACTCCGAGAGGTTATTGACCACGCCGGAGCACAATCAACCTGACCACGAAGGTCTATTCCTGCAAGCAATCGAAGAACAAGTAAGAATATGATAAAAGCAATCTAATATTGCGAGTATATATGAAGTATTGATAAAGGTGGGGATCCGTAAGCGGTCTTGGTCTGGTCGTTGGACACAAACGAAGTACACGAAGTTGCAATGGCTAACTTTTAACTAAACAAATCCCAAGGGAAAAGCTACTAGATGGATCTACTTATATAGGAGCAAGGGGTGGCGGCCTAGGTGGTGGGAGGACGTCCCAAGGCAGCCTAAAACTAACCCTAGGTCGTACAAGGCCAATGGGCCCAAGTGGAGGTGATGCAACACCTTTGGACTTGTTGTTTGACTCGGATTCTGCTGCAATGTCTGATTGTTTCGTCGATATCTCAACGCTACGGACGAATTTGAAGGTGAATCCAATTGTGCTGCAAAGAGCACGAAATCTAGAATCCAACAAAAAAAGAATCACCCAATTCGGAGTCCGTATGAAAAAGTTGTTGGCGTTTTGAGTCAGGTATGTCTGTGCAGTCCGAATCTGAATCCAGAACGTGAGAGACTTGGACTCTATCTTCTCTTGGCTCAAAAGTGACGTGAGAGAACTTTTTGAACAGCACTTAAACATCTCTTTCTCCCTTATCTTCATATGTGAATTGTACAAATATCACATACACCTGTAATTAGACAAAACACAAAAGTGTGTGAAGTATTTTTGTTCTGGATAACATAAATAGATTATTGAATAGTTTGCACTAGAAATCACCTGACAAATATGCATGTATACAATAATTTTTGGTCGTATCCAAGGTAGTAATGTCCTCATCATACGGCTAATTCCCTCAATAGCAGGTTCAAACAAGCATGGCAAAAGTGCAAAAGATATCAGGTTACAGACTTAGTGAAAATAACAACATGTCAGGAATTTAACATCAGGAAGCAATGTTTATAGCAAGATAACAACATGCTACAGGAACATATCATGGCAAAGCAAGGCATGGAATTAAGCTACTCAAAGCATACAACAAAAGTCCCTTACTAACCATAAGCCAAAAGGGATCAGAACAAAAGTCCCGTACTGACCATAAGCCAAAAGGGATCAACAAAAGTCTCTTACTGATCCCTTTTGGCTTATGGTTAGTAAGGGACTTTTGTTGTATGCTTTGAGTAGCTTAATGCCATGCCTTGCTTTGCCATGATATGTTCCTGTAGCATGTTGTTATCTTGCTCTAGACATTGCTTCCTGATGTTAAATTCCTGACATGTTGTTATTTTTACTAAGTCTGTAACCTGATATCCTTTGCACTTTTGCCATGCTTGTTTGAACCTGCTATTGAGGGAATTAGCCATAGCTCAGTGTTCATCTTTTGTCAAGCATCTTGAGTGGATCCCTGCCATATATTTTTTTCTATGTTAGAGTGCAGTAGCTTTTTGTTATTGATGCATTTAGATGGCTTTGTGCTGTTAATCGCAGATCGATGCCATATTTATTTTGCTTGCCATTTGTAAACCGTGCATCTGATTCCGGTGATCTTTAATTCGATTTCGACCGAAATCAACTCATCTTCCCAGTGGAACTCTTGGTTTTCCAAGTTGAGGCTAGGTTCAATCTTTCCTTTCCGAAGCATGCATATGCACCGCATATCACATCCCGCATATCATGCATGTTTTGCATCATGTTGTTTGTGCATTGCACGTAGTTGATTGTGTCTCCTTTTGTTTGTGTTCTTGCTTTGGGTAGAGCCGGGGGACGAGTACGTGATCGAGGAACCACTTGAGTACGCTTACGAGGATCAAGCTAACATCAACTCGGAGAACTTTGCAGGCAAGATGACCATACCCTCGAAATCACTTCTATCTTTGCTTGCTAGATGCTCGCTCTATTGCTATGCCTATGCTACGATACCTACCACTTGTTTATCATGTCTCCCATATTGCCATGTCAAACCTCTAACCAACCTTGTCCTAGTAAACCGTTGTTTGGCTATGTTACCGATTTGCTCAGCCCCTCTTATAGCGTTGTTAGTTGTAGGTGATGATTGGAGTTTGTTCCTTGTTGGAACATGTTTATTGTTGGGATATCACTATTATATCTTGTCTACTTTAATGCATCTATATACTTGGTAGGTTGTAAGCCTCGGCCTTATGCCTTGTGTTTTGTTCCACTCTTGCCGCCCTAGTTTCCGTCATACCGGTGTTATGTTCCTTGATTTTGCGTTCCTTACACGGTTGGGTTATAATGGGAACCCCTTGACAGTTCGTCTTGAATAAAACTCCTCCAGCAAGGCCCAACCTTGGTTTTACTATTTTCCACCTAGCCTCTTTTTCCCTTCGGTTCCGTGGACTCAAGGGTCATCTTTATTTTAAACCACCAGGCCAGTGCTCCTCTGAGTGTTGGTCCAAACTAGAGCCCCTTGCAGCGCCACCTCAGGGAACTCGAAGGCTGGTTTTAGTTGTACGGATTGCTTATCCGGTGTGCCCTGAGAACGAGATATGTGCAGCTCCTATCGGGATTTGTCGGCACATTCGGGTGGTCTTGCTGGACTCGTTTTACCATTCTCGAGATGTCTTGTAACCGGGATTCCGAGTCTGATCGGATTGTCTTGGGAGAAGGAATATCCTTCGTTGACCGTGAGAGCTTGTGATGGGCTAAGTTGGGACACCCCTGCAGGGATTTGAACTTTCGAAAGCCATGCCCGCGGTTATGGGCAGATGGGAATTTGTTAATGTCTGGTTGTAGAAAACCTGAAACTTAACTTGATTAAAATGAATCAAAAGAGTGTGTGGCCGTGATGGTCTCTTTTCGGCGGAGTCCAAGAAGAGAACACGGTCTCGTGTTATGCTTGAACGTAGGTTGTTCTAGGATCACTTCTTGATCATAGTTTATCGACCGTGCCTTTGCCTTCTCTTCTCGCTCTCTTTTGCGTATGTTAGCCACCATATATGCTAGTGCTTGCTGCAGCTCCACCTCATACCTTTTACCCTACCTATAAGCTTAAATAGTCTTGATCGCGAGGGGGTGAGATTGTTGAGTCCCCGTGACTCACAGATTACTTCCAAATCCAGATGCAAGGACCAATGATACCATTCCAGGAGATTCGACTGAGCTCAAGTGGGAGTTCGAGGAGGACTCAGGACAATACTACGTTTCCTTTCCAGACGATCAGTAGTGGAGCCCAGTTGGGGCGATCGGGGACTTTGTTGCATTTGGGGTTGTTCTTTATTTTGGTTCCGTAGTCGGACCTTGATTGTATCTGGATGAATGTAATGATATTTATGCTATTGTGTGACGTGGCGAGTGTAAGCCAACTATGTACCTCTTTTCCTTATTCATTACATGGGTTGTGTGAAGATTACCCCACTTGCGACATTGCTTACAATGCGGTTATGCCTCTAAGTCGTGCTTCGACACGTGGGAGATGTAGCCGCATCGTGGGCGTTACAGATACGTCCCTGGTGCCAGGAAACAGGATAAGATGCAAACATGCCCGTCGTCGAATCTTACCCAGGTTCGGGGCTCTCCTAGGAGATAACACCCCTAATCCTGCTTTGCGGGGTCTCCGCATAATCACTCAAGCAACAATGGTGCCTACAAGCTTGCTCCTTGAGTTGTCTCTTTAGAGGGGAAGAAGAGCACGGCTAGCCCTAGCTTACTCCCTCTATCTGTGTGTGTGCTAAGTTTCTATGAGGCTGAACCCTTTGCATGGGCGCCCTAGGGGGTTTATATATGCTTACCCCCCAGGGGTAAAATGGTAATCCGGCCGGGTGTAGGACCAGGCTGTCACTGTCTTGTGGACGCCGGCTTCTCCGCTGACTGCTGGGGCCCGCCGCCTGGTGGGCCCCGCTGGCTATCTTGTACTTCGCTGACAGGCCGCGCCCACCATCTACGGGTCCTGCCGGCTGCTCATTACTGTAGCGAGGTCGCTGATGATGTGAGCTTTGTCCGGGGAGCGTGGCTATTGTACCCGCCGCCTGGCGGGTGCTCACTGTAGCCATTTCCTGTCCCTTCTGATTAATGGCGCACTAACTCTAAGGAAAGGGAGAAGGCCGGCTGGTGGGAGCCGACATTCCACCTGCCGGCTGGCGGATCCCGCTGCCTTCTGGCTTCTCACCGACAAGTATGGCCCGCCGTCTGGGCTGTACCGACAGCTTGTAGTGGGAGCATGGCCTTATCTGCCATGGGTGATGTCACGAGAGGCGTGGCAACAGTGCTACGCCGGGTGAGGGATGACCGCCCAGTATGTCACACTGTAGCCTCACTCAGCCCTGGGTTCGGGGGGCGGGGGCAAGCGTCGCTGTAGCCACGCCTTGTCTCGTCACCATAACGTGGTGCAAACTTTGAGGGCATCCGGTGGCCGCCTGCTAGGAGCCGCCCCACAGAGGGGTCGTCTTCTGGAGGGCTGCCGCTCTCGAGCAGCCGGTCGTTCGGACCAGCCGGCCTTGAGGAGGCGACTCGTTGTCTTCGAGGCTTGAGGGGCGCAGCCGGCCCTGATGTCTTGAAACACCATGATAGGCTGATGAGGCTACCCGTGGTCATTTACTCCGACAATAACCATAGGCTTGTCATCTATGCCATGTGTGCAAATTGATTTCATTTTAATGGCATATGTATAGCCACTAGGAAGAGATTGCAAATATGACAAATGTTTGATCTCATGCATAGCATATGACAAGTCAAGTGGATTATCAAACATGATGTGACCTAAAGAATTATTACAAGAAATTCTATCTAACATGGCATCACAACTAATAGACTCCACATGGCAATCATCATACTCATCATAAATGGGCAAGAAATCATCACATAAGGAAGTCTCACTAGCATGAAGCATGGTAATAGTTTGATCAACATCATGCAAGTAATCAATGTCAAGAATATCCACTAGTGGGACTAGAGCATCACCGTCACCTATGTTACCTTTGTCATTCCACTCAAGTGTTGTAGGTGAGGTGGGAAAGACCAAATGGTGGTCATCTTCACCGTGATGAAACCATGTGGGGGTACATCAAATTCCACCATGGCCATTGTCTTGTCCAAAGGAAGGACGTAGTCGTTGCGAATCGGCGTGTCATCATATATGGGACCTTGCACCAAATGAGAAGACACAATAGAGGTAGAGGTTAAGTCGTTAGAAATCATAGTGGCCTCACATGCCCTATCAACTATCACACTCTCTCTATGTGGTGGTTCACTCGGTCCCTCAAAATAGGTGCACTAAAAGTCACATATGGTGGAGTCACTCATCTCACTCAAGTGGTGGGGGTTGTGGCTCTCCTCACATAGGAATTGGGGCAACTCGTCATATATGAGGCTAGTGGTGAACTCACTCTCACTCTCAATATGGTGGCACAAGTCACACAAGTCATCATAATACATCGTGGTCGAAGGGAAAATCTCATGCTCAACCATCTCATCGTCATCACCGTGGATGAAGGCCGAAGATGGCACATCATCGCTCTTCTCCATGACCGAAGGGAAAATCCCATGCTCGATCATCTCGTCGCCGTCACTGTGGATGAAGGCCAAAGATGGCACATCATCACTCTTGCCTCCTAAGATGGAAGCATCATCCGGGCTCGCCACCTTGTTGCTCGCTTCCAAAGCTTGGTTCTTAAGGGTCTCCATAGTCGTACTCGTCACCGCACCGTCTTGAAAAAGAGTCGAAGTAGACTCGACATCATCAATGCCACAAAGAGGGATGGCAGTGAAGTCAAACTTGGAAGAATCATCTTGGAGCTCGTCGGGCTTGGACATCTTGGTGGTACTGTCCTCATGCTCGTTCTCATGGAGCTTGGTCATTGCAAAGTGAGCTTGGGGTGGAGAAGCCTTGGCCTTGGCCTTCATGAGTTCTTGTTCCGCCTTGAGAGCACCAATGTAGTTGTCGTTGAGGGACTTGTAGTTCTCGAGGAAGATAGTCTTGGAGATGTCATTGTTCAATACCATCATGAAGTGGAACTTCATCGAAATGGTCTCTTCCACGCCGACTCATCGCAAGGCATGCTTCATCTCCTTGAAGTACTCGTCAATGGACTTGGATCCATGGATGGTGTTCTCCAATTGGCGTAGAAGTTGTTCCATGTAGGTTGGAGGCACGAACTCTCGCCGGATAGCTCTCTTCGTCTCGGGCCAACTCATGTCGTACCCCTGCGAATGTGTGTGAAGCCACCATGTGGACGCATAGTCATGTAAGTTTCTTGTGGCGCACTTCACTTGCTCTTCATATGGGACTTGATGTAGCTTGAGGTAGTCATCCATCAAGCGCTCCCACTCAAGATACTCCTCGGGTTCTAGAGTCCCATAGAAAGGAATCTCATCATCGGTGTCGAGGTCGTAGTAGCTCGTGGAAGTCACGGACTTGAGCTTGGGGAGCTTCTCTTGAGAGTAGTCTTGGGGTGCTTATTGGCGAAGATGCCGTATGTCCATAGACGAAGGTGCCTTTAAGTCACTTGGTGAACATGCCAAGGGAGATGGTGAAGTGGTCGAGCGGTTTTTGGTGTAGAGCTCTTGACCTACACGTTCTTGTTGGTGGTGGTGTCGATGCTGATGCTATCTTACCGGAGATGGAAGCTCGGAAGCATGTGCTCTTGAGCATCTTCTCGAATATGAGGAGGATCGCTTGTAGGACTTGATGAGGGCTTTGATCTCCTCCATTTGAGCGTGCATCTTGGTGTCGGTGGAGTTTTTCGTGGCATCGAGCTCGTCGTTGTTGTTGTAGACCGAAGGTGAAATGCCTTTCCTATCCATTAGAAGACTCGACTAGATGTGAGTAGGGAATGAGATAAACAATACCAAGTTACCTTTCCCCAAAGTTGAGGATGTATTCCGTTTCACTCGATGTGAAATGAAACAATAGTGGAATTGGTACCGGATTGTTCACTCACACCTATCAACTCAAGCTTATGGAGTAGCTCGGTGAGGATAGTGGCACAAAAATTTAACACAAAATGTTAGCAAGAGTCAATAATGTTGAAAGAGATTCAACAATTCGCAAGTGAAACAAGTAGACCAATAGCAAAGAATGACACACAGAAACACACAGATGTATAGATAAATGGGGTCGTGCAACCAAGGAATGAGCACAAAATGTGGAATCCACGGAAAACGCTCGTGTTGCACAACTCAAGAGAGACGCTAGCATGATTTCTCAATAGGCTGATACGACGCTTGTACATATCCTATAAGATGCAAAATGTATCAACTTTCTATCCCAAGTATGCTATGTATGTATGTTCCGGTGCTATAGCACAAGATGATCCAAGATGATCGAGTATGATACCATATGATATATTGTAATTCACTATGATACGATGCTATGGCTCTTGCTTACAACCTCTTTACTCACTCTTTTTCTTTGCATAAAAGCTTATTATTTTTTTTGATATGGCCACTTATGTGAAATGCACAAACCAAGATAGCAATTGTGTATATGCGGGAACAATCTTGTGACACAATGGATGATATGATACCAAGATGATATGGTATGTATGAAATGGAAGGTGTAGATCACAAATGTGCACAAGAAACGTTGCCGGCAATACTCAAATGGCTAGTCTCGATAGTCAAGCAACGCAAAATGTGCTAGGGGTTATCAATGCAATTGCAAGGGTAATATAAAATGGTGTCGTCGAGGTTACCGTCAATGGTGATGATGAGTGACGGTGTTATTGATGTAGATACCAAGATGATGTAGACCCGTCCCTAATTAGCCAAAACACCTTAGGAAATGGAAAAACCGTGAATTAAAAATCTTAAAGGCCAAATGTCAAATGGTGGTAGCGGGAAGGCGCTCGTGGAAAGATGGGTTATGCGAGTCGGCAATGCGGAAGTGGAGGTTATGGTGGTGGAAATGTATGATGGGCAAGCCTATGCGAAAGTGGTGGTGGTGGTTGATGAAGAAGCAACCATGCCTAAGTAGTTGAAACAACTTAGGAGACTCGAATCACTACTCAAACAACTACTAATCCTATGAGGATCAAAATGGGTTAGGTTTCGGAAGCCGATGGTGGTAATGCGGATGATGTGGTGAAGGCCCTAGGCAAAGATGCCGAATTTCTAAATATTTGATGGCATCAAATGATGTTGTAAGTATTTTTGTGGGATGGGGGATGTCAATAGCTTCAAAACGAGCTAAAGAACGTCAAAATCGGAGTTCGAATGAATTAGTTATGGCCAAAACAAGAATCAGCCGAAGTCGGTTTTTTCATGTGTCGGACGTCCGAGAAGTGTCGGATATCCGGTGGTCGGACGTCTGGAAGTGGTCGGAAGTCCGTGATTTCAACTCAGGATCGGGGTGTTAGATTTCCGGTGGAGTCTAGACATCCGGTGGTTCCTAGGGCTCCGGACGTCCGGTAAAGTGTCGGTCGTCCGGTGGGTCGGGGTCAACTCGAGATTCGAGATTTGGGACACGATTTGGGTGGAAATTAGAAATTTTGGGGTCAAATTGAGGAGATTTCATGGATGAAAGATGGGGAAACTTAGGGAAATGCCAGATACACTCGAAACCAAGCAAATCCATAGATCAAATTCAACAAAACGGCATCAAACCAACAAATTACAAAAAAAAATTGGGGCTATTTTTGGTGGGGATTTTCGAAATTTAGGATGAAATCAAGCAAAAGAAGGCTAGAAAACGATGGGAGGGACTCTAAATACTTGATCAACGTGGCTCATGATACCATATGATACGGGGCTAACCGGGTGTAGGCCGATCTTTCACGATTGGAGTGGATTCCCTCGAAGAACACGATGTACAGGGGGAAGAACGGGGAGAAATCACAAGGAGAAACACTCAAGAACAAGTCCAATCACACATCCGCTAGACAATAAAACACACAAGATCCATAAAGTACATGAACAACAAAAGGAAAGATACAAGGTAAAGTTCATCTCCATGAGAAGGTCTTGATGATATCCTAGACGGATCTTCCCCTGAGCGGTCTTGAATCCAAGATGGATCTTCTCCATAGTGATAGAGGCAAAGGTGTCCCGTGTTTCGATGAGATGGTGGCTATCGTTTTCTGTGGGAGTCGACCTTGACGATCCGACTACGAACGTGCGAGACGTCGCGCCTTAGCAATCGCTAAACCAACTTCCGAGGGTTATTGACCACGCCGGAGCACGATCAACCTGACCACGAGGGTCTGTTTCCTGCGAGCAAACGAAGAACAAGCAAGAAACTGAGATTGCAATCTGGATATTGCGAAATAAGATGAAAGCTTTATTGATCAAGGTGGGGTTCTGTGACGTCTTGGTCTGGTCGTTGGACACAAACAAAGTACGCGAAGTTGCAGCAATGGCGAACTTTTAATCTAAACAAAACCCAAAGCCTAAACGACGCCCTAAGGGCTGTAAATATGGAGGAGAGAGGGGGAATTTCGTGGCCCTTGGTGGAGGGGTCCGAAACCAACCCTAACTCTTGTTTCCCCACACATACGAACTCTAAAAATATCCTATACTTAAGTACTTCTAAAATACATGGGCCTGGCCCAATAATAAGGTGACGCAGCACCTAAAATAGTCTCTGGACGAAATTTATGAAGTGGCATCTTGTATATTTCGTCCCATGCTTCATGCACTCATTATGGTGGCTTCAGAGTCCTGGAATCATCATTTGTAACTCCGTTCTTGTTCCCCTTGCGCATGCCATCATCTCCATGCTTGAACTTGCTCCAAGGTTCAACTTTCTTGTCCAAGCTAGGCCCTTCATTTGTAAGCAAAACAAATGTATCCAATTTAGGCAGCATCATATTCTCATGAACATTAGAATCGTTACCAAGAAACGAAAGTACCTGATAATTCAATTGGCGTGCGCGAGCTCTAGTAATCGGTTCGGTGTGTATAGCAGCAGGGGCTGTGGGTGTAACAATGGTATTGATGTCCTGATCATCCTCCCCTTCTTGAAATGAAGTCGTCCTCGACGAAAGTTCATCATCCTCACCCAAATAAGGCTTCAAATCTACAATGTTAAAAGTGGGACTAACCCCAAAATCTACAGGCAACTCAAGTTTATATGCATTATCATTTATTTTCTCTAACACCTTAAAAGGACCATCAGCACGTGGCATTAGCTTTGATTTGCGCAAATTAGGAAATCTATCCTTATGCAAATGTAACCAAACAAGATCTCCAGGTGCAAACAGAACATGTTTTCTACCCTTATCTCCAGCATGTTTATATTTAGCATTCATACGCTCAATGTTTTCCTTAGTTAACTCATGCAATTTTAAAATAAATTCAGCACGTTCTTTAGCATCAAAATTAACCTTCTCTGAAGATGGAAGAGGTAACAAATCAATAGGTGCACGAGGTAGGAAACCATACACAATTTCAAAAGGGCACATCTTAGTAGTAGAATGCAATGAACGATTATAAGCAAATTCAATATGAGGCAAGCATTCTTCCCACATTTTCTTGTTATTCTTCATAACAGCCCTAAGCATAGTAGACAATGTTTTATTGACTACTTCAGTTTGTCCATCAGTTTGGGGGTGACAAGTAGTACTAAAAAGCAGCTTAGTGCCCAACTTAGCCCATAAACATCTCCAAAAGTGGCTAAGAAATTTAGGATCACGATCTGAAACAATAGTATTTGGCACACCATGTAAGCGAATAATTTCACGAAAGAACAAATCAGCAACATTAACAGCATCATCGCTTTTATGACATGGTATAAAGTGTGCCATTTTCGAGAACCTATCCACGACAACAAATATGCTATCCCTCCCCTTCTTTGTTCGAGGTAAACCTAAAACAAAGTCCATAGATATATCCTCCCAAGGAACACTAGGTACAGGAAAAGGCATATATAAACCATGAGGATTGAGTCGTGACATTGCTCTTTGATATGTAGTGCAGCCAGCAACAAAACGCTCAACATCCCGTCTCATCTTTGGCCAAAAGAAATGTGTAGCAAGTATATCCTCCGTCTTCTTGATGCCAAAGTGTCCCATTAATCCTCCTCCATGCGCCTCCTGCAACAACAAAAGACGAACGGAGCTAGCTGGAATGCATAGCTTGTTAGCACGAAACACAAATCCATCATTAAGAACGAACTTGTTCCAAGTTCTCCCTTCCTTACAATTCTGTAATACATCTTTAAATTCAGCATCATGAACATATTGATCTTTAATGGTCTCCAAACCAAATATTTTAAAGTCAAGTTGTGAAAGCATAGTATAACGACGAGACAAGGCATCAGCAATAACATTTTCTTTACCCTTCTTGTGTTTAATGACATAAGAGAAAGTCTCAATGAATTCAACCCATTTAGCATGTCTACGGTTCAGTTTTGCTTGACTTTGAATGTGTTTCAAAGATTCATGATCAGAATGTATAACAAATTCCTTGGGGCATAAATAATGTTGCCATGTTTCTAAGGTCCGAACAAGAGCATATAATTCTTTATCATAAATAGAATAGTTCAGACTAGGCCCACTCAATTTTTCAGAAAAGTATGCAACAGGTTTTCCATCTTGTAATAACACACCTCCTAATACAATTCCACTAGCATCACATTCAAGCTCAAAAGTCTTATTGAAATTAGGAAGTTGGAGTAAAGGAGCATGTGTCAACTTATCTTTCAATACTGTGAAGGCTTCTTCCTGTGCGGTACCCCAAACGAAAGGCACATCCTTCTTTGTAAGCTCCTTGAGAGGTGCAGCAATGGTGCTGAAATCTCTCACAAAACGCCTATAGAAACCAGCGAGGCCAAGGAAACTCCTCACTTGTGTGACCGTTTTGGGCTGCGGCCAACTCTCAATAGCTTCAATCTTGGCTTTATCAACTTCAATTCCCTGTGGAGTAACAACATAGCCAAGAAAAGATACTCGGTCGGTGCAAAAGGTGCACTTTCCAAGGTTACCAAACAAACGTGCATCACGTAGAGCAATAAAAACAGCACGTAAATGTTCCAAATGTTCCTCCAAAGATTTGCTATAAATCAATATGTCATCAAAGTAAACTACCACAAATCGTCCAATGAAAGCACGTAAAACTTTGTTCATTAACCTCATGAAAGTACTAGGTGCATTAGTTAACCCAAAAGGCATGACTAACCACTCATATAATCCAAACTTAGTTTTAAATGCTGTTTTCCATTCATCTCCCAATTTCATACGAATTTGATGGTATCCACTGCGCAAATCAACTTTGGAGAATATTGTAGAGCCACTCAATTCATCAAGCATATCATCTAGCCTAGGAATAGGATGACGATAACGAATAGTAATATTATTAATGCCTCTACAATCAACGCACATACGCGACGTACCATCCTTTTTCGGCACTAAAATGATAGGAACAACACAAGGACTAAGGGATTCGTGTATATAACCTTTGTCGAGCAGTTCTTGTACTTGACGCATAATCTCATTTGTCTCCTCTGGATTGGTACGGTATGGTGCACGGTTGGGTAATGATGCACCGGGAATTAAGTCAATTTGATGCTCAATCCCTGGAATAGGTGGTAATCCCGGTGGCTCGGCTTGTGGAAAGACGTCAGCGAACTCCTGCAAAATGTTAGTGACAGCAGGAGGCAAAGAGGAAGGCACGTCCTCGAATGAAAATAATGCCTCTTTGCACACAAAAGCATAGCAAACAGATTTGCTAAAATCTAGATCATCAATATCAGATTTGGTGGCAAGTAAACATGCACTTTTCAATTTAATTTCAGAAGCAACACTAGATTGTTTATTATTATTAGGCTGCATTTGTTGCTCAAATTCTTTTGCCACAATCTGATTTTCACTCTTATTTTTCTCCTGTTTTGCTTTATTAGCTCTATTAATATCATCTTTCAAAATGGAATCAGGAGTCATAGGAAGCAAAGTAATATTTTGATCCTTATGAACAAGAGTATACTCATTGTTTCTACCATGGTATACAGAATTTTTATCAAATTGCCATGGTCTACCAAGTAATAAGGAACATGCTTGCATAGGTACCACATCACAATCAACATAATCAGCATATGTAGAGATACTAAAATGCACATGAACAGTACGTGTTACCTTAACCTTGCCACTGTTGTTGAACCATTGGATGTAGTAAGGATGTGGATGTGGTCTTGTGGTGAGAGATAGCTTCTCCACCATCTCCATGCTAGCCAAGTTATTGCAGCTCCCTCCATCTATGATGACGCGAACAGAACGTTCCTTCACAACTCCCTTTGTATGGAACAAATTATGCCTCTGATTTTGCTCAGTTTGTGTAACCTGCACACTCAAAACACGTTGAGCAACTAAACATTCATACCTGTCAGCATCTTCAGCAGCCATGTATTGCGTCTCATGATCAGAATCATCTCCAAAGTGTTCTTCACGTGTAATAAGAGCCAAAGTCTCCTCATCATAGTCACTAGCAGACTCATACCCACCATCCTCAGTAGTGATGAGGACATCAATACCATTGTTACACCCACAGCCCCTACTGTTACATATACTGGACCAATTACTAGAGCTCGCGCACGCCAATTAAATTACCAGGTACTTTCGTTTCTTGGTAATGATTCTAATGTTCATGAGATTATGATGTTGCCTAAATTGGATACATTTGTTTTGCTTACAAATGAAGGGCCTAGCTTGGAGAAGGATGAACATTGGAGCAAGAACACGCATGGAGTTGATGGCATGCGCAAGGGGATCAAGAACGGAGTTACAAGTGATGATTTCAGGACTTTGAAGCAGCCATAAGGAGTGCATGAAGCCTTGGACGAAATATACAAGATGACACTTCATAATATTCATCCATAGGCTATTCTAGGTGCTGCGTCACCTTATTAATGGGCCAGGCCCATGTAATTTCGAAATACTTAAGTATAGGCTATTTTTAGAGTCCGTATGTGTGGGGAAACAAGAATTAGGGTTGGTTTCGGACCCCACCCTCAAGAGCCACGAAATTCCCCCCTCTTCCTCCATATATACAACCCTTAGGGCGTCGTTTAGACTTTGGGTTTGGTTTAGATTAAAAGTTCGGCATAGCTGCAACTTCGCAATGTTCGTTTGTGTCCAACGACCAGACCAAGACGTCACAGAACCCCACCTTGATCAATAAAGCTTTCATCTTATATTCGCAATATCCCGATTAAAATCTCAGTTTCTTGCTTGTTCTTCGTTTGCTCGCAGGAAACAGACCCTCGTGGTCAGGTTGATCGTGCTCCGGCGTGGTCAATAACCCTCGGAAGCTGGTTTAGCGATTGCTAAGGCGCGACGTCTTGCACGTTCGTAGTCGGATCGTCAAGGTCGAGTCCCACAGAAAACAATAGCCACCATCTCATTGAAACATCGGGACACCTTAGCCTCTATCAAGTGGTATCAGATTTCCAGGTTGCTCAGTGAGTTTTACAGTTTTTCGTAGATTAGATCGAGTCTGTTCTTCATACCTACAGTCCACGAAGAAAGCCAGAAAAAAATTAGGGTTAGTTCATCATATCCGAACCAATCTGAGCCTTTGCATAATCTTTTTAGGGTTTTTGCTTTGTTGAATTTGCGGTTGCATCGTCGTGTCAAGTTGCTGGTCTTAGAGTCTAGTCTTTTAGAGTTTCGAGTTCTGGTCATAAGTTGTCACGCCGCCGCCGCACCATCATCATCGCCCATCTACCACTTTTGCTTATCTGCCACCGCTCTGAATCCATATCCATATACCACCACCAATCCGTATCCATATACCACCACCAATCTGTATCCATATACCACCACCGCTACCATATACCACCACCGCTGCCATATACCACAACCATATATCCACCACCAATCCGAGTTCTTCTCATATTAGGTTTGTTCTTGAGATCAATCTAAATTCTGATTCGTGTTTCCTTGCCAGCGTAGGTCTCAAAAAAAAAGAGTCTGGAGACCCCCGGGCAGTTTTTAGGCCAAAATTTTCACGGGTAAATTTTTTTCCCTATCCTATTTTTAGGCTTTTCTGAGTCTTTTGAGCCACGTGCCATCATAGTGATTTTTTGTCACACTTTTTCGTCGTCGCTGCCCTGATTTTTGAAAAAAGTGAAATTTTTTTCGTGCCCATCCAATCAGTTTGACGAGGGAAGAGTTTTGAGACACTCGCCATTATAGTGATTTTTCGCAAAAAAAAGAGGAGCGCAAAAAAAAGGAGCGCAAAAAAAGAGCGAAAAAAAAGAGTTCCAGAGTGTGCTTTTCCCTTATTTACGTGCAGCGCCGTGATTTTGTTAGTGTTCTAGGCTCGTGTCTCTAGCACGGTCTAGCCTAGGACCAGCACAGTACCGTCGTTAAGCGTTTATTCAACTTTGCATCTCTGAATTGATTATTGCTGACCCTTTTTGCTACCATACTATAAGTCTTCCCAGCTCCACATACATCTACGTCGTGCGTTTGACTCTCCCTGGCAATCGCTCTATCCAAGCTTTTGCGAGTTTTGACTACAACGGTTGCCGATCACCGCCTGCTGCTGGGTAAGAACTGGTAAGAATTTGAGATTTGCTTGACGGATTTGTGACACCCGCCACCACCACCACTTGTTAGTAGTCTGTAGGATCATATTCTTGTGTGTTTCTATTGCTGCTAACCATGCCAGGATCACAAGTCGACGAGACTGACTGGGAGAACTTGACAAACAAGGAGCTTCATGATACGTTTCAGCAAATGATGAGTGGACAGGTGCAAGATGTGATAAACAGATTTGAAGAGGCCATGGAGAAGATAGATGGAATGGAGAAGACGTTTGAAACAAAGCTCGATAACAAGTTTGCTGAATTGCTTTCGCGTTTTCCACCACCACCACCGGTTGCTCCTGCCGCACCTCTGCAACAACATCGACTACCTCCACGTCGGGAAACAGCCCTCCGCCGAGCGAGCCGTGTCCCTCTTCAGTTGGGCCAAACTGCTGGTGCTGCTGTTGATACTTATGTGGCTCCTACTGCTGATGTGGAGGAGGATGATTATGTGGGAGATTATGAGGATGAGGTTGATCAAAATCAGAACTACGTGCCACCACCAGCACAACAACCACCAGGTCGTCCACATGCAAATAATGGCAATGGTAGGGCTCACCCTCAGGTACGAGATCATGACCATCTCCCTAAACTAAAATTGAATATTCCACCATTTGAGGGTAGATATGTTCCTGATATATATCTAACTTGGGAGTTAGAAACTGAACAACGATTTACATGTTTACAATATCCCGAGGAGAGACGTGTTCCTGCTGCTGTTTGTGCATTCACTAGTTTTGCATGTGTTTGGTGGTCTGAGCATTGTAGATTATATCCTATTCCGGTTACTTGGGCTGCTTTGAAAACTGCTATGCGTATTCGTTGGGTTCCACCATATTATCAACGTGAATTACTTCAAAAATTGCAGCGCTTAAGACAGGGAAAAAATTCTGTAGAAGAATATTATCAGGAATTACAAACTGGCATGATTAGATGTGGTATTGTTAAGGAGAATGAAGCTATGCTTGCACGTTTTATGGGTGGATTAAATAGAGAGATTCAGACGTTCTAGAGTATAAGGAGTATACTAATATCACTCGTTTATTCCATCTTGCTTGTGATAGAGGCGAGGGTCCCGATGTTTCGATGAGATGGTGGCTATCATTTTCTGTGGGAGTCGACTTTGACGACCCGACTACAAACGTGCTAGACGTCGCGCCTTAGCAATCGCTAAACCAACTTCCGAGGGTTATTGACCACGTCGGAGCACGATCAACCTGACCACGAGGGTCTGTTTCCTGCGAGCAAACGAAGAACAAGCAAGAAACTGAGATTGCAATCTGGATATTGCGAATATAAGATGAAAGCTTTATTGATCAAGGTGGGGTTCTGTGACGTCTTGGTCTGGTCGTTGGACACAAACGAAGTACGCGAAGTTGCAGCTATGGCGAACTTTTGATCTAAACAAAACCCCAAAGTCTAAACGACGCCCTAAGGGCTGTATATATGGAGGAAGAGGGGGGAATTTCGTGGCCCTTTAGGGTGGGGTCCGAAACCAACCCTAACTCTTGTTTCCCCACACATACGGACTCTAAAAATAGCCTATACTTAAGTATTTCGAAATTACATGGGCCTGGCCCATTAATAAGGTGACGCAGCACCTAGAATAGTCTATGGACGAATATTATGAAGTGGCATCTTGTATATTTCGTCCAAGGCTTCATGCACTCCTTATGGCGGCTTTAAAGTCCTGAAATCATCACTTGTAACTCCGTTCTTGATCCCCTTGCGCATGCCATCAACTCCATGTGTGTTCTTGCTCCAATGTTCATCCTTCTCCAAGCTAGGCCCTTCATTTGTAAGCAAAACAAATGTATCCAATTTAGGCAGCATCATAATCTCATGAACATTAGAATCATTACCAAGAAACGAAAGTACCTGGTAATTTAATTGGCATGCGCGAGCTCTAGTAATTGGAGTGCATGAAGCCTTGTACGAAATATACAAGATGCCACTTCATAATATTCGTCCATAGGCTATTTTAGGTGCTGCGTCACCTTATTATTGGGCCAGGCCCATGTATTTTCGAAGTACTTAAGTATAGGTTGTTTTAGAGTCTGTATGTGTGGGGAAACAAGAGTTAGGGTTGGTTTCGGACCCCTCCACCAAGGGCCACGAAATTCCCCCTCTCTCCTCCATATATACAGCCCTTAGGGCATCGTTTAGGCTTTGGGTTTGGTTTAGATTAAAAGTTTGCCATAGCTGCAACTTCGCGTACTTTGTTTGTGTCCCACGACCAGACCAAGACGTCACAGAACCCCACCTTGATCAATAAAGCTTTCATCTTATATTCGCAATATCCAGATTGCAATCTCAGTTTCTTGCTTGTTCTTCGTTTGCTCACAGGAAACAGACCCTCGTGGTCAGGTTGATCGTGCTCCGGCGTGGTCAATAACCCTCGGAAGTTGGTTTAGCGATTGCTAAGGCACGACGTCTCGCACGTTCGTAGTCGGATCGTCAAGGTCGACTACCACAGAAAACGATAGCCACCATCTCATCGAAACATAGGGACACCTTAGCCTCTATCAAGTAGCAAGCATCACACGCTGAGATTGGCATTCTCTCGCAAAATGTCCTCTGCCCTTACAACGACGACAAATAATATCACTTGTGTGCCCTGTTGATGCCATGGAAGAAGAAGAGCTCTGTGCAGGTCCAGCAGGTGTGCTCTTGGCAGATAGTGGTGGTTGTGCCTGCTTTCTTGTATCACGGCTGGAGGTGGCACCTAATGGAGGTGCTGGTGGAGTGGAAGTAGAGGATGCACGTGGTGTCCATGATGAAGATCGACCTGCAGAAAAGTTAGTTCACGCCAATGCCTGTCGATCCTGCACTTCACGTTCAGCTTTACAAGCAAGATGGAATAAACGAGTGATATTATTATACTCCTTATACTCTAGGATGGTCTGAATCTCTCTATTTAATCCACCCATAAAACGTGCAAGCATAGCTTCATTCTTCTCAACAATACCACATCTAATCATGCCAGTTTGTAATTCCTGATAATATTCTTCTACAGAATTTTTTTCCTTGTCTTAAACGCTGCAATTTTTGAAGTAATTCGCGTTGATAATATGGTGGAACCCAACGAGAACGCATAGCAGTTTTCAAAGCAGCCCAAGTAGCAGGAATAGGATATAATCTACAATGCTCAGACCACCAAACACATGCAAAACTAGTGCATGCACAAACAGCAGCAGGAACACGTCTCTCCTCGGGATATTGTAAACATGTAAATCGTTGTTCAGTTTCTAACTCCCAAGTAAGATATATATCAAGAACATATCTACCCTCAAATGGTGGAATATTCAATTTTAGTTTAGGGAGATGGTCATGATCTCGTACCTGAGGGTGAGCCCTACCATTGCCATTATTTGCATGTGGACGACCTGGTGGTTGCTGTGCTGGTGGTGGCACGTAGTTCTGATTTTGATCAACCTCATCCTCGTAATCACCGACAAAATCATCCTCCTCCGCATCAGCAGCAGGAGCCACAGAAGTATCAACAACAGCACCAACAATTTGGCCAGGTGCAAGAGGGAGACGGCTCGCTCGGCGGAGGGCTGTTTCACGATGTGTAGGTAGTCGTCGTCGTTGTTGTTGTTGTAGAGGTGCGTTAGGTGCAGCCGGTGGTGGTGGTGGAAGACGTGCGAGCAATTCATTAAACCTGTTATTGAGCTTTGTTTCGAACGTCTTCTCCATGCCATCTATCTTCTCCATGGCCTCTTCAAATCTGTTTAGCACATCTTGCACCTGTCCACTCATCATTTGCTGAAATTTATCATGCAGCTCCTTATTCGTCATGTTCTCTCAGTCAGTCTCGTCGGCTTGTGATCCTGCCATGGTTAGCAACAATAGAAACACACAAGAATATGATCCTACAGAATACTAACAAGAGGTGGTGGTGGTGTCACAAATCCGTCAAGCCAATCTCAAATTCTTACCAGTTCTTACCCAGCAGCAGGCGGTGATCAGCAACCGTCGTAGTCAAAACTGTCAAAGCTTGGATAGAGCGATTACCAGGGAGAGTCAAATGCACGACGTAGATGTATGTGGAGCTAGGAAGGCTTATAATATGGTACCAAAAAGGGTCAGCAATAATCAATTCAGAGATGCAAAGTTGAATAAACGCTCAACGATGGTACTGTGCTGGTCCTAGGCTACACCGTGCTAGAGACGTGAGCCTAGAACACTAACAAAATCACGGCGCTGCACGTAAACAATGGAGGAGCACACTCTGAATTATTTTTCTCTTTTTTTTTCACTTGTTTGCACTTTTTTCCCTCTTTTTTTTGCTCCGCAACAATTTTTTTTCGAAAAAGTCTACAAATGGTCTAAAAACTGCCTAGCCAGAATTTTCCAGACTTAGTTTTAATTTTGAGTTTGGAACTATTTTTCTTATGCAGGTAGCACAGAATCTCAGGAGTCCTACTCTCTCACGACTCGGAGTATGGCGTGATCTAGAACTCGAAAATAAAGCAAAAAATATTGGACACGGACTAGGACTGGTGGCGGAGATGAATCTGGTGGAACTCGGATGGTGGTGGTATATCTGGACTCGGATTGGTGGTGGTATATGGCGATGGTATATCTGGACTCGGATTGGTGGTGGTATATGGTGATGGTATATCTGGACTCGGATTGGTGGTGGTATATGGCAGCGACGATGTATATGGTGGGGTGGTGGTATATGGTAATGATGATGACTATTGTGCGGCGGCGGCGTGACAACCTGTGAACAGAACTCAAAACTCTAAAGGACTGGACGCTAAGACCAGCAACTTGACACGACGATGCAACCGCAAATTCAACAAAGCAAATACAGAAAAGATTATGCAAAGGGTCAGATTGGTTCGGATAGGACGAACTAACCCTAATTTTTTTGGCTTTTTCGTGGACTGTAGGTATGAAGAACAGACTTGATCTAATCTACGAAAAACTGTAAAATCTCACCGAGCAACCTGAAAATCTGATACCACTTGATAGAGGCAAAGGTGTCCCGATGTTTCGATGAGATGGTGGCTATCGTTTTCTGTGGGAGTTGACCTTGACGATCCGACTACGAACGTGCGAGACGTCGCGCCTTAGCAATCGCTAAACCAACTTCCGAGGGTTATTGACCACGCCGGAGCACGATCAACCTGACCACGAGGGTCTGTTTCCTGTGAGCAAACGGAGAACAAGCAAGAAACTAAGATTGCAATCTGGATATTGCGAATATAAGATGAAAGCTTTATTGATCAAGGTGGGGTTCTGTGACGTCTTGGTCTGGTCGTGGGACACAAACAAAGTACGCGAAGTTGCAGCTATGGCGAACTTTTAATCTAAACAAAACCCAAAGCCTAAACGATGCCCTAAGGGCTGTATATATGGAGGAGAGAGGGGGAATTTCGTGGCCCTTGGTGGAGGGGTCCGAAACCAACCCTAACTCTTGTTTCCCCACACATACAGACTCTAAAAACAGCCTATACTTAAGTACTTTGAAAATACATGGGCCTGGCCCAATAATAAGGTGACGCAGCACCTAAAATAGCCTCTGAACGAAATTTATGAAGTGGCATCTTGTATATTTCGTCCCATGCTTCATACACTCATTATGGTGGCTTTAGAGTCCTTGAATCATCACTAGTAACTCCGTTATTGTTCCCCTTGCGCATGCCATCATCTCCATGCTTGAACTTGCTCCAAGGTTCATCTTTCTTGTCCAAGCTAGGCCCTTCATTTGTAAGCAAAACAAATGTATCCAATTTAGGCAGCATCATATTCTCATGAACATTAGAATCGTTACCAAGAAACGAAAGTACCTGATAATTCAATTGGCGTGCGCGAGCTCTAGTAATCGGTCCAGTGTGTATAGCAGCAGGGGCTGTGGGTGTAACAATGGTATTGATGTCCTCATCACATAGAGGCCGCGGTCTCTCTCGGTGGAGTAGATCCGGATGGATAAGAAAAGCTCTATCTCAAATTAGCTAATCCTTTGCTAACACTAGAAAGGAGGTGGAGGTGGTCTATTTATTGTCTAAGCCACAAAGGGGTAAGTGGGAGAGAGATACAAGGCCAAAGGCCTGGTTGCACACAGGCAGTGTCGGATGTTCGGTCATGGTCGGACGCCCGGTCGCTCACGGGGTCCAGTCGTCCGGAGTGCATCGGACTTTCGATGTTTCTTCTCTAGACTGGTGGAACCGGTCATCCGGTCGGCGTCGGTCGTCCGGGCACTGGGACTTGTCGTACGTCTGGTGGTCGTCAGTTTTCCAACCATTGTAGCGTCTTCGTCTGGCTGGGTGGAGGCTGTGTCTGACGTCCGGTGGACGCCGGTCGTCCGGGCGCTATAGAGTGTCGGACGTCCGGTGGCACGTCGGTCGTCCGGCCATTTTAGACTCCACAGCTCCGTCTTCGCTTCCACACTTCCCTTGCGGATGGTGTAGTTGTTCCTTGGCGCTTGTACTCCTCCTCGTTGTCCGGAGTGTTCTGACAATACCTATGTATGCACACGAGTGGGGTGTGAAGTAGTAAACCATCATCGAAGGGGTCAAGTGAACACGTGTAAAGGAGATGATTCACCTTTGTGTATGTGAAGTAGATGTCACATGTGTCACTTGCCAAACAGACTCTTGACATGGTGATGTCCGTAGGATGCTCGGCATCACCCTTCGACCACGGAGACAAGCACGAACCTCCTCAACAAGATGAAGACAACCCCATATTGGACTCATAATCTGAGTCAAGCTACGCAAGCACACATGAGACCTTCTCTTTGATCTCGGAGGAGCGCGATGATTTGCCACATCATACGACATTCATCTTTGGAGGCGTTATGGATGAGGAGGTTGAGCATGGGACTATCCGTTCAACCACGGTGGCAATTGAAGTTGAGCATGGAGACATTTGCACCTACATCTCTCCGACACCCACATATGATGAGATGCCCCATTGCAATGTGAGGAGAGCCACCACCACATGGTGACATGAGTGACCCCACCATACGTGACATTGAGAGCATTTCCTATGAGAGGATGAGTGTGACCACCATTAGCCCCACACATGAGAGCATGCCACACATCCTATGTTAGGTTGAGAGAAATTTGAGTGACTCCACCAACCATACGAGTGAGAGCATCCAAGAGGGAGTGAGTGAGCCAAAACACTTAGTGAGTGAGGCATTTGACACGGCATACGAGACCACTATGATTTCTAACGACTTACCCTCTACTCCGAGTGTGTTTTTCCCTTTGGCGCTAGGTCTCCTACATGACGACATGCCTATCCTCGACGAGTCCATACCTCCAATGGAGATGACGATGGCCTTGGTGGACGATGATGCACCCCCACACAGTTCCATCAAGATGAAGATGACCACGACTTGGTCTTCGACACCTCACCTACAACACATGAGTGATGCTCCAAAGGGAACATAGGTGATGGTGCTTCTCTTGTCCCACTAGTGGACTATCTTGAAAATGATTGCTTGCATGATGATGATCACCTTATGGATTCATCGCATACTATGTCATGTTTAGATATGCCACCCATTTATGATGAATATTATGATGAGCATGTTGAATTGTCTAGTTGTGATGCTATGCTCAATAGGATATCATGTAAAAATTCTTTTGGTCACATCATGTTTGACAACCCTTTAAACTTGTCATATGCTATGAGTGAGATCTCCCATATTGCTTCATTACAATCTTAACATAGTAAATATGCATGCACTATTAAAATAAATCCCATTTTCACTTATGGTATAGATGACGAGATGATGGTCATTGGCTTTTGTTTTTCATGTGATGATATTGCTATGCTTCCTTTACATGATTTGCGCAATTCATCTACTATACCATTCCATGATCACATAGAACCAAATATGCTTTTGTTTCGGATGTTGTCAATATTCTCCATGTAATGTTTCCATTAATTCTCATGAGGAGACCCCCATAGTTTCCTCATACATATTAGGAGATTTTTATGCATTCCATACTTTGCATGATTGCCATGATTGCGTGCACTATATGCATTCCATGAATAACAATGTCTACATATTTCTCGTGATGCTTTACACAATTTGAGTCTCCATTATGCCATACATAACAACAAACCTATCATGATGGATGCCATGTTTCTATATCACACATCTCATTTATTTGAGCATTGGATATTTGGTGCTAACCAACACATGCACGTGCGCATCATAATTGATGATGTGTACATATACCACGCACACACAATTTTCCCTTTGTCTTTGTTTTGTGTAGGTACTCACGTATACTCGTCAACCTCGCAATCCCAAGAGTTGACGAAACGAGCTCTTGAGAGAAACGAAAATTTGGGATCACATGGATTGTCCTTACACCGTTCTCTTTGCGCAACGTCGACGCGCATCTCTTTTACTTGGCTCTAACATGGCTATGGGCTATATATCACTTGTTACCTTATGCTCATTTTACCGTGTTCAGTTTGCATGGTATGCCTCTTTATATGCTTTTTCCATGCAATTGTGACCCTCGCTTGCATTTACCCATGATTCACCATTATACTACTCCTATGTGTATTTGCGTGCTTGGTGGAGATACTTGTTTCTATTGCCATGTTCTATACATGCCCTATGCTATTATTCATTCCTGTGTTGGGAGAGTCATGATGTTCCATTGCTATTTACATAGAACCTCTTGCTAATAAAAGGATGAAACTTTGCTCATATCTTGTTTTAATGCTTGTGATATGTCATGTGCATTATATATGCCCACTATTTTCACACATGCCATGATTACCATGATTCCTTCTAGTACGTTGCATCTTCGCACTACTAGATTGTTTGACTTGATCACTATGATTTCTTGCTTTGTCGCATCACCCATGTTCCATTCTTACTCGCCTTCGTGGGTTGATGACATTTATATTCATGCCTCTCACGTGATATATCTCGATCATTGTCTCTTGTCTTCATTAGTTGCACCTCTCATATGCCATTATAGTGAGTGCACCCATGCAATGCTTATCTATCTTGGAGACTTGGGCATATTACTTGTGAAGCGTGCTTGTTTGATTAAGCCTAATGTCTTTGGTTGTAATCGCATCATATGCTTTCATTTCATGCCACACCTTGTCCTTTCTTATGTCAAGAATGATGAGAACACTTGTTGGGTATTTCACCACACGAATGATAGGTTTTGCTTTCACGCTAACCTCATTTGTTTTTCCAAGTGTTTGTCATGTTCTTTCGTTTTGAAGGAATTACATGGAACCGCTATAACGAGACATATTGGTTATGTGAAGGTGTGTGCATGACGTGCAACTCCAACATCTTCGGGAACTTTCATAAGTTAAACTCCTTCCCTTTGAGCCATCCTCACATACACATATTGGATGGGTCATTCTTTCATTGTTGTTTCTTTCTTCTTGTGTGCATGATACACATATTGGAGGACCAATATTGTAGATGGACCCTATGGACCTTCAAGTTGAGGAGTGCCACGACATCGAGCATTGGTACAAGACCACACATAACAAATTTGCATCTTATGCATGGATTGACTCACATTATGATTGCCTTGTTGCATCTTGTATTACCATGTCATCCATGATATATGAGCCTGTGCACTTTCTTAGCAAATTTGTTGTGATCATTCTTGATGGCCTCTTCATACATAACGATCACATTGCCCATCATCAATTGCATGATCATTGAGCACCAATTACCATGTTCATGCTTTTGATACACCGTCCCATCATGACATCATTTTGCACAATGGTAGAATTTGTAACTTTGTGCACCATGACAAGCACCATACCATTATGTGCACCACGAATGAATTTGCTTCCACGAATGCTTTGCATACCATTCTATATCATATTGATAAGCTTCACGTGCTTTGTCACGCACAATCTTGCCAAACGGACTCATACTTACTTGATGGACACTTCGGGTGCGCTAACCATTGTATTTCTGAGTGTCGTTTGTGATTGCTCTTTTTGCATGTCTATCCCTCCGGAGACACCTTGGTGTACTTGGATTGCGCAATGTCTTCTACTCCGTCCAATTACAAGTCTGTCCACGACACCGTTTCCATGGTGATGAAGATCACGATCCGAGGTCGGATCTTTCCCAAGGGAGGGGGGAGATGATGCAAAGCATCCTACGACCATCCCCATGTACACTATGTCTACTCTACAAGCCCCAAGAGGACATAAGATGAGAACTCAAGTATAAGCCATTAGACATAAGGTTAAATCGCTCCTCTCCGAACCGTCACTTTCCACATGTGAGACATGGCTACTACCTCAAACATATGTGCTATGCATGACCAGGAACCAAGAGGAAGGCCATGGAACAGCTAGGAGCATTGGACAAGACAGCGAGGACACCAAGCGCGAGGAACAAGAGGAAGAGCTGCCAGGAAGCTACAACTCTCGGACGTCTGACGACCTCCAGGCGACCGACGATCTCTGGATGTTCGACACCTGGAGACTCCACCAGCCAGATCGACTCCAGCCGAGGCGACCTAAAGCGCTCGGACGACCGCCAGACACCGGACGTCTGACACTCGTCAGCCACTGGATGATCGACGCCAGCCAAAAATCAGGTGCTACCTATCTAGAGCCATGTCGGATGTCCGACAAGTACCAGACGACCAGACCCTCGTGACCCACCGGATGTCCGGTACCAGTCGGACGACTGACGCCTGTCTGTGCACAGAGTAACGAGCCGAGGCCCATGTATACCTCACTTGCCCCTTTGTGTCCCTAGACTATTTATACACCTCCACCTCCTCCTAGTTAGGCTTAGCATAGGTTATCTCATTTGAGATAGAGCTTTGCTCATCCATCCGGATCTACTCCATCGAGAGAGACCACGACCTCTATGGAGAAGATCCACCTTAGATTCAAGACCCCTTCATGGGATGACCCCTCAAGACCTCCTCACGAAGATGAACTAGTTACCATTTGTATTGTCCTTTGTTGATCGTGGATCATGTATCTCTTTGTGTTTCGAGGATCTAGCACATGTGTAATCGAATCTTGTTGGTTTGAGTGATTCCTCTCGTGTTCTTCGTGTTCTTCATAGGAACCCCTCCATTTCATGAAAGATCGGCCATCTAGTGTTCTACCCTACATCAGAGCATGGCAGCTCGCCGGTTCCCGGGGCAATCCTGAAAGGTTGCCATTCTGGTGCTGGAAGACCAGGACCGCGGGCTCGTCAGGACAAAGGTCATCGCTGAGCCGATAGACGTGTCATGCCCAGAAGCTTTATCAGGCGGAGAATGTTTGTGCTAGGATAAGTTATACCCTGCCCCCTTTCAAAGTTGGCTACATCCCTTCCCTCCTAGAGTCCTCGGGGGAAGAGGACCAGGGCCGGTATAAATATAGGCTAGTCTCCACCATAGAGAGGGGTAGAATCCTAAGCCCTCCTGATGCAGTTCATCCTTGTACTAGTTCATACTCATCCTCCCTCGCGAAGCAATCCACACAAAGCAGGAGTAGGGCCTTACACCGCAAGGTGGCCCGAACCTGGGTAAATCGCCATGATGTGTCTTTCTTCCCTCTCGCTCGAGCACGTCAGAGCATCATTGCGAGGCAGTGAGCAGTGAGGTGTAGCTTAGTGGAGCTCTTCACACACACCCCAGAGTTTGAACCATTCCTTGGGTCCAAGGTGCCCCGATTCTGATAGGATGGACGGTGCCATCGAAGGATCTCATATTGATGGGCTTGAATCTTTCAGGAATTGATGTTCCATTACCCTGTCTGTGAAGCAAATCGGGTTAGTCAGACCTCGGAACCGAGGAGCACCTCGTTGGACATTGGGAGAAAGTCGTGAATAGGCCTGATCTCGGACACGACCGTTCCTGTCCATCCAGGCATCGTAGCCATCAAGCCCGGTGGGCACGTCCCCTTGATCCGTAGATGGACCGAGGGTGTGCCCTGTTTGCCTCGATGTGACGTCAAAGGTTGTGAGGGTCTAGGTAGTTCCCGGGGTCCTTGCCATAATGACGTGGAGGTGGCCAGTCATTGAGGTTTTCCCATATTGGTCTGTCCCGCCCTCTAGGGGGTCGGACATGGTCATAGCGAGATCCTCGTCAAACTCCGGCAGGAGACGCCTACGTGGTTATGATTTCGGCACACTACGGTGCCGGTCTTCCATGTCTTTCTCGACAGAGAGCACTTCGACCCACTTTTCATTTAGTGCGTTGGTATTGACCTACAATAGTCACTGCTTGCATTTCATGCTCCTAGCCGTTGCAATGAGGCGCCGTCGGAAGCGCTCTCGCTCAAAGGGGTCTTCGGGAACGACAAAGTCCTCGGTGTCGAGGCTTTCATCCTCCTCAGACTCCGGCATATAGTTGTCATCGGCCCCATCAACGAGGTCATTAGGATCTGAACCCTCCAGATGTCTTTCTAGTGTGTTGTTCTGTCCTTGGGAAGCTTGAAGGTCTCCCTCGGGGTTATCAGCGTCATTGACTTGTGCGTCGCCATTATCGGCGGTTGCATTATTGCCGCTAGGCTACCAATTGTTGCCTCTTTTGTTCCTTCGATGATGTCTTGGAGGGGTATTGGGGGTATCCACCATGTTGACATTGTAAATAGGTGTAGCAGTCCACCTGGCGGTGTATACCAAGGGCGAGATGTCCTCTGCGGGGCCATCGGCATCTTCATCCATGTTTGCGGCCTCACTGTAGTTTAATTCGTCAGTTAAATTGTTGACTGAGGCGACTAGGTGGGTGGTGGGTTGATGAGGACATCGATACCATTGTTACACCCACAGCCCCTGCTGCTATACATACTGAACCAATTATTAGAGCTCGTGCACGCCAATTAAATTATCAGGTACTTTCATTTATTGGTAATGATTCTAATGTTCATGAGAATATGATGGTGCCTAAATTGGATTCATTTGTCTTTCTTACAAATGAAGGGCCTAGCTTGGACAATAAGGATGAACATTGGAGCAAGATCAAGCGTGGAGATGATGGCATGCGCAAGGGGAACAAGAACGGAGTTACAAGTGATGATTTCAGGACTTTGAAGCCACCCTAATGAGTGCATGAAGCCTTGGACGAAATATACAAGATGCCACTGCATAAATTTCATCCAGAGGCTATTATAGGTGCTACATCACCTTATTATTGGGCCAGGCCCATGTAATTTTGAAATACTTGAGTATAGGTTGTTTTTAGAGTCCGTATGTGCGGGGAAATAAGAGATATGGTTGGTTTCGGACCCCTCCTTCAAGGGCCACGAAATTCCCCCCTCTTCCTGCATATATATAGCCCTTAGGGTACCATTTAGACTTCGGGTTTTGTTGAGATTAAAAGTTCGTCATAGCTGAAACTTCGCATACTTCGTTTGTGTTCAATGACGAGACCAAGATGTCATAAAACCCCACCTTGATGAGTAAAGCTTTCATCTTATATTCGCAATATTTAGATTGCAATCTTAGTTTCTTGCATGTTCTTCATTTATTTGTAGGAAATAGACCCTCGTGGTTAGGTTGATCGTGCTCCGGCATGGTCAATAACCTCTCGAAGTTGGTTTAGCGATTGCTAAAGCGCGATGTCCTCGCAGGTTCATAGTCAGATCGTCAAAGTCTACTCCTCCGAAACTATATTCACCATCTTATCGAAAGACGGGACACCCTTGCCTCTATCAAGTGGTATCAAATTTCCAGGTTGCTCGCTGAGATTTTCTAGTTTTTCATAGTTTAGGTCAAGTCTGTTCTTCATACCTATAGTCCATGAAAAAGCCAAAAAAAACTTTAGGGTTAGTTCATCATATCCGAACCAATCTGAGCCTTTGCATAATATTTTAAGAGCTTTGCTTTGTTGAATTTATGGTTGCATTGTCATGTCGAGTTGCTGGTCTTAGCGTCTAGTCCTTTAGAGTTTCAAGTTCTATTCACAGGTTGTCACGTCACCGCAGACATATATCACCACCGCATCATCATCATCACCGCTGCCATATACCACTGCCACATATTCGCCGCCAATTTGAGTCCATATACGCTACCACCTATCCGCCGCCATCACGCCAATCCGAGTCCATATACGCCAGCACCTATCTGTCGCCATCACGCCAATCCGAGTCCACACGCAACATATATCCGCCACCAGTCCGAGTTCCACCAGATTCATCTCCGCCATTAGTCCGAGTTCCACTAAATTCATCTCCGCCACCAGTCCAAGTTCCACCAGATTCATCTCCGCCACCAGTCCAAGTTCCACCAGATTCATCTCCGCCACCAGTCCTAGTCCAGTATATATTGCTTTGTTTTCCATTTACAGATCACCCATACTCCAAGTCGTGATGGAGTAGGACTCTCGAAATTCCGTGCTACCTGCAGTAGGAAAATAGTTCGAGTTTCAAAAAAAACTAAGTCTAGAAAATTCTGGCTAGGCGATTTTTAGACCATTTGTAGACTTTTTCAAAAAAATTGTTGCGGAGCAAAAAAAAGAAAAAAGTGCAAAAAAGTGAAAAAAAGGAAAATAAATTTCAGAGTGTGCTCCTCCCTTATTTACGTGTCGCACTATGATTTTGTTAGTGTTCTAGGCTCGCATCTCTAGAACGGTCTAGCCTGGGACCAACGTAGTACCATCGTTGAGTATTTTTTCAACTTTGCATCTCTGAATTTATTATTGCTGACCCTTTTTACTACCATATTATAGGCCTTCCCAGCTCCACATACATCTACGTCATGTATTTGACTCTCCCTGGTAATCGCTCTATCCAAGCTTTGAGAGTTTTGACTAGAACGGTTGCCGATCACCACCTGCTGGTCGGAAAGAACTGGTAAGAATTGGAGATTTGCTTGACGGATTTGTGACATGCCACCACCACCACCACTTCCTAGTAGTCTATAGGATCATATTCTTGTGTGTTAACCATGGCAGGATCACAAGCCGATGAGACTGATTGGGAGAACATGACAAACAAACAGCTACATGATAAATTTCAGCAAATCATGAGTGGACAGGTGCAAGATGTGCTAAACAGATTTGAAGATGCCATGGAGAAGATAGATGGCATTGAGAAAATGTTTGAAACAAAGCTTGATAACAAGTCTAATGTATTGCTTGCGCATCTTCCACAACCACCGCCGGCTGCACCAGTCGAACCTCAAAAACAACAACAACTACATCGCTTTTCAAATCAAGTGGGACGAGCACTGCGCGTTCCCCTTGAGCCTGGCCAAACTTCTCGTGCCGCTGCACCTAATGTTGATGCTTCTGTGGCTCCTGCCACTTCCGTTTAGGAGGACGTTTACGAGGGCGATTAGGAGGATGAGGTTGATCAAAATCAGCACTATGTGCAACCACCAACACCACCACCAGGTCATACTCATGCCTATAATCATAATGATAGGGTTGCACCACCACCTCAGGTACGAGATTATGACCATGTTCCTAAACGGAAATTGAATACTCCACCATTTGAGGGTCGATATATTCCTGATGTCTATCTTACTTGGAAGTTAGAAACTGAACAACGTTTCACACACTTACAATATCCTGAGGGTAGACGTGTTGCTGTTGTTGTTTGTGAATTCACTAGTTTTGCTTCTGTTTGGTGGTCTGAACATTGTAGATTATATCCTATTCCAGCTACTTGGGCTGCTTTGAAAACTCCTATGCATACTCATTGGGTTCCACCATATTATCAATGTGAATTGCTTCAAAAATTGCAGCGTTTAAGACAAGGAAAAAATTTTATAGAGGAATATTATCAGGAATTTTAAACTGGTATGATTAGATGTGGTATTGCATGTTTTATGGGTAGATTAAATAAAGAGATTCAGACCATTTTAGAGTATATGGAATATAATAATATCACTCGTTTATTCCATCTTGCTTGCAGAGCTGAACGTGAAGTGCAGGATCGACAGGCATTGGTGCGGACTAACTTTTCTGCAGGTCGACCTTCATCATGGACATCGGGTCTATCTTCTACTTCAACACGTTCTGCTACACCGGCACCTCCATCACCCGTCACATCCAGCCGTGATACAAGAAAGCAGGAACTACCACCACTATCTGCCAAGAGCACACCTACCAGGCCTCCATAGAGCTCTTCTTCATCCATGGCATCAACAGGGCACACGCATGATATTATTTGTCGTTGTTGTAAGGGTAGAGGTCATTATGCGAGAGAATGCCAATCTCCGCGTGTTATGATTGCTACTGAGGATGGTGGGTATGAGTCCGCTAGTGACTACGATGAGGAGACTTTGGCTCTTATTACAAGTGAAGAACACGATGGGGATGATTCTGATCATGAGATGCAATACATGGCTGCTGAAGATGCTGACAGGTATGAAAGTTTAGTTTCTCAACTTGTTTTGAGTGTGCAGTTCACACAAGCTGAGCAAAATCAGAGGCATAATTTTTTTCCACACAAAGGGAGTTGTGAAGGAATGTTCTGTTCGCGTCATCATAGATGGAGGGAGCTGCAACAATTTGGCTAGTATGGAGATGGTGGAGAAGCTATCTCTCACCACAAGACCACATCCACGTCCTTACTACATCCAATGGTTTAACAACAATGACAAGGTTAAGGTAACATGTACTATTCGTGTGCATTTTAGTATCTCTACATATGCTGATTATGTTGATTGTGATGTGGTACCCATGCAAGCATGTTCCTTATTACTTGGTAGACCATGGCAATTTGATAAAAAAATCTATACACCATGGTAGAAACAATGAGTATACTCTTGTTCATAAGGACAAACATATTACTTTGGTTCCTATGACTCCTGATTCCATTTTTGATGTAGGGTCGAACCCTAGATGCTCGATCTTTCACGAAATGGATGGAATCACGCGAAGAACACGAAGAGCACGAGGGGAAATACATGAGGGGAATGGGAGGAAACACTCAAATCAACAAGAAACAATCACACATGTGCTAGATCCAAGTACACATAGATATCACACAGTCCAAATCCAACAAACGATGATACAAACATTAAAGTTCATCTCCGTGAGGAGGTCTTGAATCCGGGAGGGATCTTCCCATGAGGGGTCTTGTATCCGGTGTGGATCTTCTCCGTAGAGGCCACGGTCTCTCGATCGAGAAGAACCACAATGATGAGCAAAGCTCTACCTCTAAATGAGCTAAACCATTGCTAACCCTAGAATGGAGGAGGGGTGAGTATATATAGTAGTAGCCACGAAGGGGTAAGTGAGGGGCGAAAGGGTACATGGGCCTTGGCCCGAGTCTCTGTACGCAGGCAGGCCGGAAGTTCCGGGGACGGTCGGAAGGTCTGGGCGTCGGAGGTTCCGGTCAGGGTCTGGGCTGTTCACAGAGTTGGCACACTCTTGGACAGCTTCGGTGCGGCAGAGCCGGAAGTTCTGGGATGGCCAGATGTTCCGGGCGTCAGAAGTTTCGGGTAGGAGGCCGGAAGTTCTCGGCTTTCCAGAAGCTTGTCCATGCTTCTTCTTCCTTATCTTCCACGCTTCCCTTGCAGATGGTGTACTTGTTCCTTGGCGCTTGCACTCCTCCTCGACATTCGTGAAGCTCCGACAATACCTATGCATGCATGATGGAGGGTCAAGTAGTATACCATCCTCGAAGGGGTCAAGTGAGCACATGTAAAGGAGAGGATTCCCCTTTATGTATGTGAAGTAGATGTTGCATGTGTCACTTCCCGAATGAACTCTTGACATGGTGATGTCCGTAGGATTCTCCGCATCAATTTTGAAAGATGATATTAATAGAGGTAATAAAGCAAAACAAGAGAAAAATAAGAGTGAAAATCAGATTGTGGCAAAAGAATTTGAGCAACAAATGAAGCCTACTAATAAACCATCTAGTGTTGCTTCTGAAATTAAATTGAAAAGTGCATGTTTACTTGCCACCAAATCTGATATTTATGAGCTAGATTTTAGCAAATATGTTTGCTATGCTTTTGTGTGCAAAGAGGCATTATTTTCATTCGAGGACGTGCCTTCCTCTTTGCCTCCTGTTGTCACTAACATTTTGCAGGGTTCGTTGACTTCTTTCCACAAGATGTGCCACCGGGATTACAGGGTTCGTTGACTTCTTTCACAAGATGTGCCACCGGGATTACCACCTATTCGAGGGATTGAGCATCAGATTGACTTAATTCCCGGTGCATCGCTGCCCAACCGTGCACCATACCGTACCAATCGAGAGGAGACAAAGGAGATTATGAGTCAAGTCCAGGAGTTGCTCGATAAAGGTTATATACGCGAATCCCTTAGTCCTTGTGTTGTTCCTATTATTCTAGTGCCGAAAAAGGATGGTACATCAAGTATGTGTGTTGATTGTAGAGGCATTATTAATAATATTACTATTTGTTCTCGTCATCCTATTCGTAGGCTAGATGATATGCTTGATGAATTGAGTGGCTCCACAATATTCTACAAAGTTGATTTGCATAGTGGATACCATCAAATTCGTATGAAATTGGGGGATGAATGGAAAACAACATTTAAAACTAAGTTGGGATTATATGAGTGGTTAGTCATCCCTTTTGGATTAACTAATGCACCTAGTACTTTCAAGAGATTAATGAACGAAGTTTTAAGTGCTTTCATTGGATGATTTGTGATAGTCTATTTTGAAGATATACTAATTTATAGCAAATCTTTGGAGGAACATTTCGAACATTTATGTTTTTTTGTTGCTCTACGTGATGCACGTTTGTTTGGTAACCTCGGGAAGTGCACCTTTTGCACCAACCGAGTATTTTTTGCTTGGTTATGTTGTTACTCCACAGGGAATTGAAGTTGATAAAACAAATACTGAAGCTATTGAGAGTTGGCCGCAGCCCAAAACGGTCACACAAGTGAGGAGTTTTCTTGGCCTCTCTGGTTTCTATAGGTGTTTTGTGAGAAATTTCAGCACCATTGCTGCACCTCTCAATGAGCTTACAAAGAAGGATGTGCCTTTTGTTTGGGGTACTGCACGGGAAGAATCCTTCACGGTATTGAAAGATAAGTTGACACATGCTCCTTTACTCCAACTTCCTGATTTTAATAAGACTTTTGAGCTTGAATGTGATGCTGGTGGAATTGTATTAGGAGGTGTATCATTACAAGATGGTAAACCTATTGCATACTTTTATGAAAAACTGACCAGGCCTAGTCTGACTTATTCTACTTATGATAAGGAATTATATGCTCTTGTTCGGACTTTGGAAACATGGCAACATTATTTATGGCTCAAAGAATTTGTTATACATTCTGATCGTGAATCTTTGAAGCATATTAAAATTCAAGCAAAACTGAACCGTAGACATGCTAAATGGGTTCAATTCGTTGAGACTTTCCCTTATGTTATTAGACACAAGAAGGGTAAAGAAAATGTTATTGCCTATGCATTATCTCGTCGTTATACTATGCTTTCACACCTTGACTTTAAAATATTTGGTTTGGAGACCATCAAAGATCAATATGTCAATGATGCTGAATTTAAAGATGTATTACAGAATTGTAAAGAAGGCAGAACATTGAACAAGTTCATAGTTAACGATGCATTTGTGTTTCGTGCTTACAAGCTATGCATTCTAGCTAGCTTCGTTCGTCTTTTTTTGTTGCAGGAGGCGCATGTAGGAGGATTAATGTGACACTTTGGCGTCAAGAACACAGAGAATGTACTTGCTACTCATTTCTTTTGGCCAAAGATGAGACGGGATGGTGAGCACTTTGTTGCTCGCTGCACTACATGTCAAAAAGCTAAGTCACAACTCAATCCTCATGGTTTATATACGCCTTTACCTATACCTAGTGTTCCATGGGAGGATATATCTATGGACTTTGTTTTGGATTTACCTTGAAAAAAGAAGGGGAGGTATAGCATATTGGTTGCCGTGGATAGGTTCTCTAAAATGGGACACTTTATACCATGTCATAAAAGTGATGATGCTACTACTGTTGCTGATTTGTTCTTTCGTGAAATTATTCGCTTGCGTGGTGTACCAAATGCTATTGCTTTAGGTCATGATATTAAATTTCTTAGCCACTTTCGGAGATGTTTATGGGCTAAGTTGGGGACTAAACTGCTTTTTAGTACTACTTGTCACCCCCAAACTGATGGACAAACTGATGCGGAGCATCCCAAGGTCATCCCCATGGACGCACCTACACCTCCAACGACACCACTTGGACCAATGACACGAGCCCGAGCCAAGGCTATCTAAGATAAGGTGAACTCACTCCTCTCCGAACTTCCACTTTCTATGCATAAGACATGGCTACTACCTAAGTCCGAGGTGTTGTGCATGATTAGGCACCAAGAGGGCCTCCCGAAGATGCGCACGAAGATGTACAAGTCCCCAGGTCCACTGATGAGGAGAACCAACGGAAGGAGCCAAGAGAATCTCCCAGGCCCCAGACATCCGGCCCCTGGAGCGTCATCCACTACAGCAGCACAGCCGCCAGAGGCTACAGGCCCCGGACATCCGGCCCCGACAGCCCGGACATGCGGCCCCGACAGCCCGGACATCCGGCCTCTCCTGAGCCCCCGGACATCCGGCGTTGCCTGAAAGCTCGGACATCCGGCCTGACCAGCACGGACATCCGGCCTCCCCTGTCTGCGCATAGTGAAGGGCCGAGGCCCGTGTATCCCTTCTCCCCCAGACTATATATACTCCACCTCGCCCAACTTTCTAGGGTTAGCAAAGGATTAGCTCATATTAGTGTGAGAGCTTCGCTCATCCACTTAGATACCTTCTCCACGGAGATTCGAGCCTCCACCGGAGAAGATCCCCCAAGAGGATTCAAGACCCCTCTTTAGGGAAGAACATCAAGACCTCCTCACGGAGAAGACCGGTTACCGTGCATCGTCCCTAGTTGATCGTGGATCGTGTATCTTACTTTATGTACTCGAGGATCTAGCACATGTGTGACTTATTCATGTTGGTTTAAGTGTTCCTCTTCGTTTCCCCTTGTGTTTCTCTCGTTTTCCCCTTTGTGTTCCTCGTGTTCATCGCGGGATCCACTCCTTTCATGAAAGATCGGCCGATTAGGGTTCTACCCTCCATCATCTTGGTATCAGAGCCACATTGATCACAATTTTGGAGCCTCCCCATTGTGTTTCTAGCCTTTTTTGTTGTTTTTCGTCCTAATTCGAAAATTCCCCACCAAAAATAGCCCCAATTTTTTGTGATTTGTTGGTGTGTTGAGATTTTGTTGGTTTGGATCCGTGGATTTGCTTTGTTTTGAGTGGATCTAGTTCGCCATCCATTTCCCCCAAATTTCCATCCACAAATTCCTCCGATTCTCGCCTGGATTTGACCTCTCCACGCGGTGTTCATCCCGTTCGTCCCCGGATCCAGAGCCCGGACATCCGGCCCGTCAAGCCCGAACATCTGGCCGCCGGACATCCGGCCTTCCACCTGGACATCCGTCCCCTGGCAGCAACATTTCCATCCACCGCCCCGTTTTCCGTCCATTTTTCACCAAATTTTGTTCCGGTACCCACCATATACCACATATACTTCCGCATACCTCCACCACTTCCGCCTAACCCAACCATTTTGGACTATTTCTCTCTCCGACACATTTGCTACTTCGAGGTTTGAGAATTTGAGTTGTAGTACCGTATCCTTTTGTGTTTCGGCTATCTAGGTACGGTTCGACATCGGCATCACCGCCGCTCATCTTCGCCACGGACGAGTCCTACATCATCACCGCCGTCCTACATCATCATCAACAACAACCACCTCGACTACATCTTGGTATTTGTGCCACCATTTTGACACCATACCGGAAGCAAGACCGGTAACCTCATCTTGATATTGGACATATCACTCTTGCCATTACATTCATAGCCTTTATAGCCTTACTCCTTTGCGTTGCTTACCCATCAAGACTAGCCATTGAGTATTGCCGGCAACGAGACTTGTGCACATTAGTGATCATACTTCTCATATCATCCATATATCATTGTTGCATATATTGGTATCATCTTTTGTGTCACAAAGTTGTCATCGCATACTCACTTGCTATATCGATTCGTCAAGCACTTCATGAGAAAAGAGCTCAAACATCAAAGAGCCAAACAAGCTTTTAAGCAAAGAGGAAAGATAAGCAAAGAGCTTTTAAGAAAGAACCATAGCATCTTACAACATTAAGATTGTCATACTCGATCATCTTGGATCATATCATAGCAACACCTTGCATAAGGCATATCTAGGATAGAAGTCATTGCATTTTTGCTAAGTAGGTTGTGCACAAGTTCTTGTATCCGCCTATTGTTCAATCGTGCTAGCGTCTCTCTAGTGTTGTGCAACAAGAGCATTTTTCTGGATTCCACTTTTTGGCTCATCCTTGGTTGGACGACCCCACTTATCTTTTTGTGTGTGTGTTTCCGTGTACCTTATATGCTTGGCCTACTTGTTACATTGCATCTTGCGAATCTTTTCCAACATTATTGAAGCTCACTTAAAATTGCATCAAATTTTGTGCCACCATCCTAACCAAGCTCCACCAAAAGCTTTTACTTGTGTAGGTGTGAGAAACCGACAAGAGCTTGTACCGATTGTGCTATTTCCTTGTCCTACATTGGAGTGATCCTCGATCCACTTTCAACTTCGGTCAAGGTACATTTGGTACTCGTTCTTCTCTTTCTACCACTCTCATTTATCTTGGAATGATGGATAGGCCAAGTACTTCTACCAACCCACTCTTCATGGAGCAAGACGACGACATGAACTCCTTCGTCACCAAGAGTCACCTCTTTGGTGCACAACGTGCTTTGCATCAAGAGCAACAAGCTATGAGTGAACGCATCGCCAACCTTGCCACCGACTTGCGACTTTCCGAGCAACGTACAAGGGACTACTTCGACCACAAGCTCGACGATCACAAGCAAGAGAATGACACAAGTATGGACAAAATTCATGCTTTGTTGCTCAACCGCTCTTCTTCCACTTCAAGAAGGAGCCGTTCAAGCCGACACTCCGACTTCACCCTCTCCGGCTCAAGTACACCGACATCAAACACTCTTCGCCGAGCCATGCGCAACGATCGTCAAGCAAGCCTCAATCCCCTATGCGACATAGACTCTAAAGAGCGCCGACAATGTCAAACTCAAGATACCTTTGCACTAGCATGAGAATGGCAATGACAACGACAACATGAAGAGGAAGAGCGAGCGCGTCTACACCAAAATGCTCAAGATGCCGAGGCACAACGTCAAGAACAACAACTCCGTGACGCTCAAGCACTTGCGGCGCAACAAGCTCTATGCGATTCAAGTCGAGCCATAGCCGACCGAGGCCGACAAGCCCGTGAACAAGAGGAAGCACTTCGCGAAGAAATTCAAGAACAAAGATTTCAAGCTCACCTGCATCGTCAAGTTCCTCCTTGAGCTCGACAATCTCATCCACAAGAATGCCAAGAACAACAAGTCAATCCAGAGCATGAAGACAATGGAGATCCTCCACGACAAGAGCAACATGAGGATGACAACCCTCCGCGCTAAGAGCACCACGAGTTGAACAATCATCAACAACATGGGCGTCATCATCCCCGACCCCAACACAATGAAGAGCAACGCTACGGCAAACTCAAGTTCACCATGCCCAAGTTCAACGGAAGCAACAATCCCGAAGAGTACCTTTCATGGGCATTCAAAGTTGACAAGATCTTCCGTTTGCACAACTATGAAGAAGAGAAGAAGATCGCGATGGCATCCCTTGAGTTCCAAGACTATGTCCTCATTTGGTGGGAACAAGTTATCAAGCGCTGAGAGGCAAGAGGTGAACCACCCATCACTACTTGGGCGCAAATGAAGGATGTCATGAGAGCACGCTTCGTACCTACCTACTACAACCGCGACCTCTTCAAGAAACTCCAAAAACTCAAGCAAGGAACCAGGAGTGTTGAAGAATGCTATAAGGAGATGGAGATTGCAATGATGAGAGCCAATGTCACGGAAGATGATGAGCAAACAATGGCACGTTTCTTGAATGGACTCAATCATCCCATCAAGAAGATCGCCGACTTCCAACCATACTCAAATCTCATCGATCTAGTGCACCAAGCTACCAAAGCGGAACGCCAAGTGCAAGATGATTTCAAGTATGCCAAGTTCTCATCCAAGTCCTATGGCTTCTCCAACAACCAAGCTTCAACGACTCCAACACCGACTACAAAGCCTTCTACTACCAACATCGACAAGTCGAGTTCCAAGAAAGCTTCGTCAACTACAAGCCATCCTACTACGAGCAACTTCAAGCCGAGAGCTTCATCATCATCAACCCCAACCGATGAGACCGTCAAGACGAGTTCCTTCAAGTGTTTCACTTGCGGAGGCCGATGCCACAAGTCCTATGAGTGCACCAACAAGCGAACCATGGTCTTCAACAACGATGGCACTTATGACTCACTAAGTGAAGGCGAAATGGAAGCCCTTGAGCAAGTCGCCATGCACTGCCAAGCGAACAATGAAGAAGAACAAGTCTTTTGCGAAGAAGATTCAAGTTCCGCCCTTGTTGTCTCCAAGGTTTTGACTCTACAACATCACCAAGAAGAAGACCAACGTTGCCACATATTCCACACCAAGGCCGGCATCAATGGACGATCCATCAAGGTCATCATCGATGGAGGGAGTTGTCATAATCTCGCAAGCCAAGAACTTTGCTCCAAGCTCCAATTGCCCAAGACGAAGCATCCACATCCATACAAAGTGCAATGGCTTAGCGACTCCGGCACCATCCAAGTCGAGCACCGAGTACAAGTCTCCTTCAAAATCGGCCCCTACGATGACACCTTGGTGTGCGACGTCGTTCCAATGACCGTTTGCCATCTTCTCCTTGGATGCCAATGTCAATTCGATAGAGGAGTCGTCCACAACGGCCGAACGAACCACTACATCTTCAAGATGAAGGGCAAGGAGTACGTCCTCTGTCCAATGTCGCCAAGTCAAGTGATCACCGACAAGCAAGCCACCCATCATGGAGATCATAGTGAGAGAGCGAGCCACCAAAAAGAGAGTGAACGCCACAAGCCCAAATCGAGTGCCTCCACGATGAGCGAAAACAAGAACCTAGTTCTATTTGACACCAAACGTGAGATAAGAGAAGTGTGTGAGAACCCATCTAGTGTCCTACACTACGTCCTTGTGTGCAAGGACAATGCACCACAAACTAACACTTCTCACACTCTTCCTCTAGTCTTGTCTTCTCTTTTGCAGGAATTTCAAGATGTTTTCCCCAATGAGCTACCTACGGGTCTACCTCCTTTACAAGGCATTGAGCACCGAATCGACCTCATCCCCGGAGCACCTCTTCTGAACAAAGCTCTATACCACGTCAACCCCGAAGAAACCAAAGAAATACAAAGGCAAGTAAAGCATCTCATAGACCATGGACATGTGCGTGAAAGTTTGAGCCCTTGTGCCATCCCGGTCATTCTTGTGCCAAAACGTGACGGTAGTTTTCGCATGTGCTCCGATTGTAGACCTATCAATGCTATCACCGTTTGCTATAGGTATCCCATTCCACGCCTAGATGATATGCTTGATGAGCTTAGCGGTGCCACTATCTTTTCCAAAATTGATCTTAAGAGTGGTTACTATCAAATCCGCATACAAGAGGGTGATGAATGGAAAACCGCCTTCAAAACCAAGTTTGGTTTGTATGAGTGGTTAGTCATGCCTATGGGTCTCTCGGAGGCACCGAGCACTTTTATGTGTCTTATGAATCATGTCTTTCGCCCTTACATTGGTATATTTTTTGTGGTCTACTTTGATGATATCCTTGTTTATAGCAAATCTCTTAGAGATCATGTCACCAATTTTCAAACAGTTTTGCAAACTCTTCGAAAAGAGCATCTCTATGCTAATATGGAGAAATGCCTTTTTGGCGTTGACAAGCTCGTTTTCTTGGGTTTTGTTGTTTCCTCCAAGGGTGTTCATGTAGATGAGTCCAAGATCAACGCTATTAAGACTTGGCCGCAACCAACAAACTTGCATCAAGTGCGTAGTTTTCTTGGTCTTGCGGGTTTCTATCGTTGCTTTGTGAAGGATTTTAGCACCATTGCTTTGCCTTTGCATGCTTTGAGCAAGAAGAATGTGCCGTTTGTTTGGGGACCATCCCAAGATACCGCATTCAATGAGCTTAAGAATTTGCTTACTCATGCTCCCGTGCTTGCTTTACCCAACTTCGACAAGCCTTTTGAGATTCATTATGATGCTAGCGGCAATGGCATAGGAGGTGTGTTAACGCAAGAGAAGCGCCCCATAGCTTACTTTAGTGAGAAACTTTCCGGAGCGCAACTCAACTATCCCATCTATGAAAAAGAGCTATATGCTTTAGTCCGCGTTTTACATGAATGGGAACATTACCTTCGTCCCCATGAGTTTATCATTCATACGGACTCTCAAATATCTTAAGGGTCAAACCAAGTTGAACAAGCCTCATGCTAAGTGGAGTGAATTTATTGAGTCTTTTCCTTATGTCATCAAGTACAACAAGGGTAAAGAAAACATCGTAGTGGATGCTCTTTCCCGCATATGCATGCTTGTTACACAACTTAAGTTAGATGTCATTGGCTTCAAGCATATCAAAGACTTATATGAGTGTGATGCAACTTTTGCTACTGCTTATGCCAAGTGTTTATCTCATACATATTGGGAACGGTATTACATCCAAGATGGATATCTTATGCGAGCTAACAAACTTTGCATCCCCGAGTCTTCTCTTCGTTTGTTGCTTTTGCAGGAATCTCATGGAGGAGGCTTATGGACATTTGGGACGTGAGAAGACGTTCGTCACGCTCTCGAAGAACTACTTTTGGCCCAAGATGTTTCGGGACGTCAATCGTTTCACCAACCGATGCTCTACATGTCGCAAAGCTAAGTCCAAAGCTTAATCTCATGGCATCTATATGCCTCTATAAATTCCACATCAACAATGAGAAGACATTAGCATGGACTTTGTACTTGGTTTGCCTAGGACTCGAAATGGGAAAGATTCAATATTTGTCGTTGTGGACCATTTCTCAAAAATGGCACATTTTATTCCTTGCAACAAGATAGACGATGCTTCACATGTTGCTAATCTCTTTTGTAGGGAAATATTGCATCTACATGGAGTGCCAAAGACTAACGTCTCGGACCGCGACGTCAAGTTCCTTAGCTATTTTGGAAGACCCTATGCGCCAAGCTCGGAATCAAGCTACTCTTCTCCACGGCTTACCATCCTCAAACCGACGGCCAAACGGAGGTGACAAACCACACACTCTCTGATCTACTTCGAGTACTCATCAAGTAGAACATCAAGGAGTGGGAGGAGTGCCTACCTATCGCCGAGTTCGCCTACAACCAAGCAAGACACTCAACAACCGGCAAGTCCCCCTTCGAGATCGTCTACAGATTCAACCCTTTGTCACCATTGGATATTCTCCCTCTACCACTCCAAGAGCGCATCAATTTGGACGCAAGTGCACGAGCGACCCATCTCAAGAAGGTGCATGAAGATACAAGAAACACCATCGAGCGCCAAGTACAACGCCTTGCGACCAAGCTCAATGTCAACAAGCACCCTATGATATTCAACATTGGAGACCTCATGTGGCTACACCTTTGCAAGGAACGCTTTCCCCAAGAACGCAAGTCCAAAATTCGACCACGCGCGGATGGACCATTCAAGGTGCTTGCACGCTACAACAACAACGCATACAAGACAGACATCCCTCGTGACAAGTACTCTGTGAGCGACATCTTCAACATCAAAGATCTCTCGCCCTACCATGGTGATGAGGATTTCGATCCAAGGATGGATCTTCCCCAAGGGACGGGAGATGATACGGAGCAACCCAAGGTCATCCCCATGGACGCACCTACACCTCCAACGATACCACTTGGACCAATGACACGAGCCCTGGCCAAGGCTACCGAAGATAAGGTGAACTCCTCTCCGAACTTCCACTTTCTATGCATGAGACATGGTTACTACCTAAGTCTGAGGTGTTGTGCATGATTAGGCACCAAGAGGGCCCTTCCGAAGATGCGCACGAAGATGTACAAGTCCCCAAGTCCACGGATGAGGAGAACCAACGAAAGGAGCCAAGAGCATCTCCCAGGCCCCGGACATCCGGCCCCTGGAACGTCATCCACTACAGCAGCACAGCCGCCAGAAGCTACAGGCCCCGGACATCCGGCCCTGACAGCCCGGACATCCGGCCTCTCCCGAGCCCCGGACATCCGGCCGCCAACCCGGAAATCTGGCCCCTCCGAACCCAAGAGCAACAAGTGCCCCCACTCCAGCCCGGACATCCGGCCTCCCCAGCCCGGACATCCGGCCCGACCAGCCCGGACATCCGGCCTCCCCTGTCTGCGCACAGTGAAGGGCCAAGACCCGGGTATCCCTTCTCCCCCTAGACTATATATACTCCACCTCGCCCAACTTTCTAGGGTTAGCAAAGGATTAGCTCATATTTGTGTGAGAGCTTTGCTCATCCACTTGGATACCTTCTCCACGGAGATTTGAGCCTCCACCGGGGAAGATCCCCCAAGAGGATTCAAGACCCCTCTTTAGGGAAGAACATCAAGACCTCCTCACGGAGAAGACCGGTTACCGTGTATTGTCCCTACTTGATCGTGGATCGTGTATCTTACTTTATGTACTCGAGGATCTAGCACATGTGTGACTTACTCATGTTGGTTTGAGTGTTCCTCTTTGTTTCCCCTTGCGTTTCTCTCGTTTTCCCCTTTGTGTTCCTCGTGTTCATTGCATGATCCGCTCCTTTTGTGAAAGATCGGCCGATTAGTGTTCTACCCTACATCACAAATTGAAGTAGTCAATAGAACTTTGTCTACTATGCTTAGGGCTGTTTTGACGAATAACAAGAAAATGTGGGAACAATGCTTGCCTCATATTGAATTTTCTTATAATCGTTCGCTGCATTCTACTACTGAGATGTGCCCTTTTGAAATTGTATATGGTTTTCTACCTCGTGCAACTATTGATTTGTTGCCCCTTCCATCTTTGGAGAAGGTTAATTTTGATGTTGAACAACATGTTGAATGATCTTAAAAATGCATGAGTTAACTAAGGAGAACATTGAGAGTATGAATGCTAAATATAAACTTGCTAGAGATAAGGGTAGAAAACATGTTGTGTTTGGACCTGGAGATCTTGTTTGGTTACATTTGCATAAGGATAGATTTCCTGATTTGCATAAATCAAAGCTAATGCCACGTGCTGATGGTCCTTTTAAGGTGTTAGAGAAAATAAATGATAATGCATATAAATTTGAGCTGCCTGTAGATTTTGCGGTTAGTCCCACTTTTAACATTGCAGATTTGAAGCCTTATTTGGGTGAGGAAGATGAGCTTCCGTCGAGGACGACTTCATTTCAAGAATGGGAGGACGATGAGGAAAACAATACCATTGTTACACCCATAGCCTGTGCAGCTACATATACTGGACCAATTACTACAGCTCTCACACGCCAATTAAATTATCAGGTACTTTCGTTTCTTGGTAATGATTCTAATGTTCAAGAGAATATGATTGAGGGAGTCCTGGATTAGGGGTCTCCGGACAACCGGACTATATCCTTTGGCCAGACTGTTGGGCTATGAAGATACAAGATTGCAGACTTCGTCACGTGTCCGGATGGGACTCTCCTTGGCGTGGAAGGCAAGCTTGGCAATACGGATATGTAGATCTCCTCCCTTGTAACTGACTCTGTGTAACACTAGCCCCCTCCGGTGTCTATATAAACCGGAGGGTTTAGTCCGTAGGACAACAACAATCATACCATAGGCTAGCTTCTAGGGTTTAGCCTCTACGATCTCGTGGTAGATCAACTCTTGTAATACTCATATCATCAAACTCAATCAAGCAGGAAGTAGGGTATTACCTCCATTGAGAGGGCCCGAACCTGGGTAAACATCGTGTCCCCCGCCTCCTGTTACCATCCGCCTTAGACGCAAAGTTCGGGACCCCCTACCCGAGATCCGCTGGTTTTGACACCAACATTGGTGCTTTCATTGAGAGTTCCACTGTGCCGTCACCGTAAGGCTTGATGAATCCTTTGATCATCGGTAACGATGCGGTCCAGGGTGAGGTTTTCCTCCCCGGATAGATCTTCGTATTCGGTGGCTTCGCACTGCGTGCCAACTCGCTTGGCCATCTGGAGCAGATCGAGAGCTATGCCCCTGGCCATCAGGTCAGGTTCGGAAACTCGAACTACACTAACGACATCCGCGGAGACTGGATCTTCAACGGATTCGAGCCTATACCAGGTGCGCTGCACGATCACGACAAGCATGATTTAGCTCTGCCGTCGGACAGTGTTCGGGAGATCACACCTGCAACTACTATGGCCATCAATCCAGAGAAAATTGTGCCATCCAAGGACGGGTGGATAGACCATGCCATGGAGGCCGCACTCTTAATGGCGATAGAGCCGGATACTGACTTCACCCCTTACGAGAGCCGTGTTGCCGAACCACTGGATTCGTCTCCGGCCACGGACTCCGAGCTGCCTACGTCCATGCCTATCGAATCTGATTGGGCGCCGATCATGGAATTCACCTCAGTGGATATCTTTCAGCACTCACCTTTCGGTGATGTGCTAAATTCTTTAAGGTCTCTCTCCTTGTTAGGAGAACCTTGGCTGAACTATGTCCGGCTAGAATGGGATGCGGACGACGAAGAAATTCGCTTCCCACCCACCACCCACTTAGTAGCCACTGTCGATGATTTAACCGACATGCTCGACTTCGACTCCGAAGACATCAACGGTATGGACGACGATGCAGGAGACGAACAGAAACCACCGCCCACAGGGCACTGGACCGCCACCTCATCATATGATATATACATGGTGGACACCCCTAAAGAAGGCAATGGCGACGAGACAGTGGGGGATGATCCCTCCAAGAAGCAACCCAAGCACCGATGTCAGCGGCGCCGCTCTAAGTCCCGCCATAGCAAAAGTAGTGGTACCGGCACAAGAGACAATAATACTCCGGATAGTGCCGAAGACGACAACAATCCCCTCCAGCACGATTTAGAGCTGGAGGGTGAACAAGCTAGCCCTCCAGAGCGGGCAGCAGATAGAGAATCGGAGGAGGACAATTACATGCCTCTCTTTGAAGACGAGGTGAGCCTCGGCGACGAAGAATTTATCGTGCCTGAGGATCTCGTCGAGCAGGAGCGCTTCAAGCGCTGGCTTATAGCCACAACAAATAGCTTGAAGAAAAAGCAACAACAACTTCGAGCTGATCAAGATTTGCTAGCAGACAGATGGACCGAAGTCCTTGCGGCCGAGGAATACGAACTCGAGCGCCGAACTCGAGCGCCCCTCCAAGAGTTACCCAAAGTGCAGGTCGCTACCCGGACTCGAGGAGGAAGCATTGTAACCTACATCACCAGTGTACGATGCGGCTGATCCGCCACCTCGTGGCCGAGCGAGAGAGGCGTTTCAGCCTGAAGTTCAGCCTGCACCCCGCCGCCACTCAAACAAAAATACCAAGGCCCGGGGAAACACACGGGACCTGCGAGACGTATTGGAAAGCAGAGCAAAACATGCAAGGTCGATTTACGGGTCATGGGGGCGCGCGCCAACGCGGGACGATGACCGTCATGCCGGATACACTAAAAGTAAATCTGGTCAGGCCGAATATAGTAGACAAGACTCATATGAACTGCGTCGTGATATAGCCCGGCACAGAGGCGCCGCACACCCCCTATGCTTCACTGATGAATTTATGGATCACGAATTCCCGGAGGGTTTTAAACCCGTAAATATCGAATCATATGATGGTACAACAGATCCCGCTGTATGGATTGAGGATTTCCTCATCCACATCCACATGGCTCGTGGTGATGATCTGCATGCCATCATGTACCTCCCACTAAAACTCAAAGGACCAGCTCGGCATTGGCTGAATAGCTTGCCAGCAGACTCCGCCGATAGTTGGGAGGATTTGGAAGACGCATTCCTTGACAACTTCCAGGGCACTTATGTGCGACCACCGGATGCTAATGACTTAAGGATATAACTCAGCAGCCAGGGAAATCGGCCAGGAAATTCTGGGCACGGTTCCTAACTAAGAAAAACCAAATTGTCGACTGTCCGGATGCAGAGGCCTTAGCGGCATTCAAGCATAACATCCGTGACAAGTGGCTCGCCCGGCACCTCGGCTAGGAGAAGCCGAAGTCTATGGCAGCCCTCACGACACTCATGACCCAGTTTTGCGCGGGCGAGGATAGCTGGCTGGCTCGCAGCAACAACACATCAAGGAATCCGGGCACTTCGGATACCAAAGATGCCAACGGCTGACCACGTCGTAATAGACACAAGCGCCGCAACAACGGTGATAACGCCAATGATACGACAGTCAATGCCGGATTCAGAGGCTCTAGATCCGGTCAGCGGAAAAAGCCATTCAAAAGAAGTACTCCGAGCCCGTCCAGCTTGGATCGCATACTTGATCGCTTGTGTCAAATCCACGGCACCCCCGATAAGCCAGCCAATCACACCAACAGAGAATGTTGGGTGTTCAAGTAGGCCGGCAAGTTGAATGTTGAAAACAAGGACAAGGAACTGCATAGTGATGACGAGGAGGAGCCCCGGCCGCCGAACACGGGAGGACAGAAAAGGTTCCCCCCACAAGTGAAGCCAGTGAACATGATATACGCAACCCACATTCCCAAGAGGGAACAGAAGCGTTCACTAAGGGATATCTATGCGATGGAGCCCGTCGCCCCAAAGTTCAACCCATGGTCCTCTTGTCCGATCACCTTCGATCGCAGGGACCACCCCACTAGTATCCATCATGGCGGATCCGCCGCATTGGTCCTAGACCCCATCATCGACGGATTTCACCTCACTCGAGTCCTTATGGACGGCGGCAGCAGCCTGAACCTGCTCTATCAGGATACAGTGCGCAAAATGGGTATAGATCCCTCGAGGTTCAAACCCACCAAAACCACCTTTAAAGCCCATGGTCCTCTTGTCCGATCACCTTCGATCGCAGGGACCACCCCACTAGTATCCGTCATGGCGGATACGCCGCATTGGTCCTAGACCCCATCATCGATGGATTTCACCTCACTCGAGTCCTTATGGACGGTGGCAGTAGCTTGAACCTGCTCTATCAGGATATAGTGCACAAAATGGGTATAGATCCCTCGAGGATCAAACCCACCAAAACCACCTTTAAAGGCATCATCCCAGGTGTAGAGGCCCATTGCACGGGCTCAATCACACTGGAAGTGGTCTTCGGATCTCCGGACAACTTCCGAAGCGATGAGTTAATCTTCGATATCGTCTCGTTCCGCAGTGGCTATCACGCACTGCTCGGGCGAACCGCATGTGCAAAATTCAATGCGGTACCGCATTACGCATACCTCAAGCTCAAGATGCCAGGACCTAGGGGGGTCATAACAGTCAATGGAACACAGAACGCTCGCTCCGCACGGAAGAGCACACTGCGGCCCTCGCAGCAGAAGCACAAAGCAGCCTTTTAAGGCAAACTGCCAATTTGGCGATATAGCCCCCGGACACTGTCAAGCGAGTCCGGAGTAACCTGCAACAGGATCGCCTGGCACGTTCAGAGCTCGCCTAGCAATTCGGCCCCCGTCCCAGCCCCAGTCAAGCGACGAAATCTGTGCCGCGCGTACATAATTACGCACTGAAAATACCATGTGCATAGGCGGGGGCACGATCAGGGCACGTCCCGCAATGCGGCTTAACCGCCCTAGGGGCTGCACACCTTTATCATTTTTTCTCTTTCAGGACCTTGCTCTCTGGAAGCCCTTTCCGGCAGTATGATTGTCGGACACATTACGGGAAGGAACAACCAAGGAGGCAAGAAGCTAATACGTACAAGGGAACTTCCAGGTGGTCTCTAATAACAATCGATATACCCGCTTTTTACTACCCATACGCAGCTTGACCTTGGATAGGGCATGTCAAATAGTCCTATTTTTTTCTTATTGCACTACTTGTATCAGTACACTTCGACGTATTATTTAAAATAACAATGCATAGCATTAGTCTATTATTGTATTATCCATCTTTTTTTTTCTTATATGTTCATTTACGACAACTTGCACCAGTACATTCTGGTACGGTCAGTACACCAGGGGCTTTTGTTTACCCCATAATACGGCATGAGAAGTCCGAACACTTTCGACAGTACGGCACCCCGAACTTATAGCATTATATGCATCAGCTCCGAATCATGTCTTGGGTCAATAGTTGGGCTTGCCCGGCTCCCATGTTTTGGTACCTTACGTTCCGCTATATCGGCTAAGGTAGCGCTGGGAGAACTACTGCGATTGTGTCCCGGTTCTTCTGGGCGAGTACCTCAGTAGAGAAAGCCGAAAACTGACTGTCATGATAAGGCGAGAGCTGGTCGTTGTTTGAGAGGTCTCAAGTCCTTAAAGATTTTTTACGCTTCAAGCGAGGAGTCGGCCTTGCCCGACTTCGGCGTATATAGCGCCCCAAATTTGGCCTTCTGAATACTAGGGGCTTCGCCAAAATTTAAAATTGTAGACTTCTATGGCTAAGTGAGAGTGATAAAGCCTTATAGTCTGATTGCCTGGATCGTTGTGCTGATCACCTCCCTCGAAGGACCCAAAATGGGGATAAAGAGTGCTCAGGTTTATCCCGAACACCCCAGTACTAGTTACATGGGGGCAGAAGCCGATGACTGGCCAACTCTCAGATTTTATAAACGACCGCACAGAAGGTAATATTTTAAATTCAAAAAGCGTTTCATAGTGCAAATGAACTCGTTTCACATTATAGGATCACATGAGCATGTTCATTCAAAAATTACATCTCTAGCACATTCCTTCGCCACAAGGTGGGAACCCTTCAGGATACTGTCATAATACATTTGGGGGCAGCGATGCTCCTTGCCCTCCGGCGGCCCCTCCTTCACCAGCTTTACAGCGTCCAGCTTTGCCTAGTGTACCTTCGCCCGGGCAAAAGCCTTGCGTGCACCCTCGATGCAGACGAACTGCTTTACGACTTCAAGCCATGGGCAGGCATCCACAAGCCGCCTCACCAGACCGAAGTAGCTGCTAGGCAGGGGATCGCCAAGCCACATCCGGACTATAAGACCCTTCATGGCCTGTTCGGCCGCCTTTTGAAGCTCAACCAGTTGCTTTTGAAGCTCAAGGGCATTGGGTGTTCGGTCCCAATATACTGAGACCAGAACAACTTTTCCATCGAGCTCCCCTCCTCAGCTCGGTAAAACTCTGCAGTATCCAGTACACTGCGGGGAAGATCTGCGAACACTCCTGGAGAGCTCCGAACTCGGGTAAGTAAAAAGTAAGTTTCCTTCACATGATTGCTTTGCATAATGAATGCCTTACCCGCTGCTATCTTCTTCACCGCATCAATCTCCTGGAGGGCCTTGTGGGCTTCAGCCTTGGAGCTCCGTGCACTTTCGAGCGCCTTCGCAAGCTCGGACTCTCGCATCTTAGAGTCAAGCTCCAAGGACTCGTGTTTTTTGACGAGAGCCTCGAGCTCTTGCTGCACCTCGCCTACCCGGGCTTCTTGCTTTTCCTGCTCATTGTGCTCCTTGGCCGCTTTTCTTCAGCCTCGGACAACGCCTTCTTCAGGGTCGCCACCTCGGTCGTGGCCCCTGGCAAATTCATGATGATCCTATTACTTTACAACCGAATTTCTTTTTAATATATAGACAAGGTATTGCTTACCTTTGCTCTCCTCGAGCTGCCTCTTGGTAAGGCCGAGTTCTTCCTCGGACCGCTCAAGGTCCTGCTTCAGTGCAGTGACCTCCGCAGTACGTGCGGCAGCGGCCAGCAGTGAAGCATGCATATGCACATAGACATATTCTGATTAGACTCTTGGGTCATTGTTTGATCCTCTATTCGGCCTTTCTTCGCGAACGCCAAACAGAGCATCAGGGACTACTGTCTATGTGGTAATATTTTCCTATATTTTTATTGCTTACCTGAAAGCCTGTTAGGAGGCTGGCACAAGCTTCGGTTAGTCCATTTTTGGCGGACTGAACTTTCTCGATCACCGCACTCATGATAGTGCGGTGCTCTTCGTTGATGGAAGCGCCGCGAAGCGCTTCCAGCAAGTTGTCTGGTGCCTCTGGATGGACAGAGGCCACTGGCATGGCCGGCTTGCCCCTCTTAACGGGGGATCGCCTGCCGGAGTCCAGAACCACCGAAGGTTCCAGCGCAGTGTTCGGCTGGGGGTCAAACTTGGAGCCCGTGGGAGTCTTTCTCCCTTTGCGCCCAGGGTCCGAAAGGTCGCCTTGAGGCGCCCCCAGGACTACCTCCCCTCGGCTCGGTGCCTTTTGAGACAACACCTCGACGTTGTCCGTAGGGTAAGGGGTGGAGGCGGTCAGAAGTGAATCGCTATTCATATCCAAAGAGTCCAAAGAACCGTCTGATGAAGATACGTCAAGACGGGCTCGGGAAGGACTGCATAATCATATTCGGCGTAAGGAGAAGCAGTGCAATAAAACATACCATGAATTACTATGGTATCCGGATACATACGACTTCACCGGGGGCTTGTCCCTGGGTAACCACTCATCGTTGATGTAGGCGGCCGTCATGGAGCAGTCCGGAAGGAGGGTCCTTCCCTTCTTGGACCCTTCGGCCTCCCCAGTTGGGGCGGCCTTCCTTTTCTTGTCTACCCCGGCTGGGGGGGGAGAACTTTCCTCTTCTTCCTCCTCATTTTCGTGGGAGGAGTGTGCTTCAGAATTATCGGACGATGAGTCCAATATAACCTTGCGCCGGAGACCCTTTAGGGTCCCCGTGGCCTTCTTCTTGGCCTTCTTCACCGGCACCTCGTAAGGCGCCAGAACCAGCATCTCCGTTAGGAGAGCATCTGCGGGATCTTTAGGCAGGGGGGCTGGGCAATCGATCTGCTATGCTGTCTCTACCCAGTCCTGTTAATGGCATGGAAGCTTAGATCCCACACATGATTAAACTGGGGCAAATAAATATCCCGTGAGATATAAGTACTTACCGGATTGGCATGTCGCTTTGCGCTGAGTCCGCGGTCCTCGATAAGGGGAGGAGGTACCTCGGCGCCCTTGAACAACACCTTCCATACGTCCTTGTGCGTCATGTCGAAGAGCTCTCGCAGCGTCTAGTGCTTGGCCGGGTCGAACTGCCACAAATTGAATACCCGTCGTTGACATGGGAGGATCCAGTGGAAGAGCATGACCTAGACCATGTTGACGAGCTTGATTTTCTTGCTCATCATGTTCTTGGTGCAGGTCTGGAGTCTAGTCAGCTCTACCGAGGAACCCCAGGACAGGCCCTTCTCTTTCTAGGAAGTGAGCCGCGAGCGGATTCCGGATCGAAATTCGGGGGCCGCTACCTAGTTGGTGTCGCGCGGCTCGGTGATGTAGAACCACCCCGATTGCCATCCCTTTATGGTCTCCACATAGGAGCCTTTGAGCCAGGTGACATTAGGCACTTTTCCCACCATGGCGCCTCCGCACTCTGCTTGCTGGCCGACCACCACCTTCGGTTTAACATTGAAGGTCTTCAGCCACAGGCCGAAGTGGGGCTGGATGCTGAGGAAGGCCTCGCACACGACGATAAAACGCCGAGATGTTGAGGATGAAATTGGGGGCCAGATCATGAAAATCTAGCCCGTAGTAGAACATGAGCCCCGCGGACAAATGGGTGAAGGGGAAATCCCAGTCCGTGGACAAAGTGGGTAAGGAAAACTACCCTCTCATGGGGTTCGGGCATAGGGATGATCTGCCCCGCATCTGGTAGCCGGTGCACGATGTCCGCGGCTAGATATCCGGCTTCCCATAGCTTTGTGATGTTCTCCTCCATGACGAAGGAGACCATCAACTTGCCTCCCTCTCCGGACATGCTTGGAGTGGTTTGAGGAGAAAGACGCAAACTTGGGCGCTGGAGCTCGAGTGTGCGAGAATGGATAAGCAAGGAGGAAGAAGGCGCGAGTAAAAAGGGTGAATCTTTGTCCCTTTATAAGGGCGGAAGAGGTGATGCGCCTCCCCACTTACCTGGTAAAATCACTTATTCCCCGAACGCCATAATTGATGGCGCGGTTGGGTTACCCATACCCGTATTGATGAGAATCCCATGATAAGGGGACACGATCTGTGCTTCGACAAGACGTGTCAAGAAAACCGCCTCGCAATATGTGTAGTGCTGGTTGAGAAAAACGGTTCGAATAATGACCGGGCCGTGGTATGATGTCATGTTGCTAAACGTGTCAGCAGATTAGATTTGTTGAAATATTATTCTCTCTACCATGGTATGTTAAACTTGTTTTGCAAAGCCGGACACTATCCTTGTGTTGAAAATCTTCTATGGAGTATTCGGAGGAAGAACCCGCCTTGCAATGCCGAAGACAAATCTGTGTGCCGGACTCATCGTCATTGAAGGTTGGTTCAGGGGCTACTAAGGGAGTCCTGGATTAGGGGTCTCCAGACAGCCAGACTATATCCTTTGGCCGGACTGTTGGGCTATGAAGATACAAGATTGAAGACTTCGTCCTGTGTCCGGATGGGACTCTCCTCGGCGTGGAACGCAAGCTTAGCAATACAGATATGTAGATCTCCTCCCTTCTAACCGACTCTGTGTAACCCTAGCCCCCTCCGGTGTCTATATAAACCGGAGAGTTTAGTCCGTAGGACAACAACAATCATACCATAGGGTAGCTTCTAGGGTTTAGCCTCTATGATCTCATGGTAGATCAACTCTTGTAATACTCATATCATCAAGATCAATCAAGCAGGAAGTAGGGTATTACCTCCATTGAGAGGGCCCGAACCTGGGTAAACATCGTGTCCCCCACCTCTTATTACCATATGCCTTACACGCATAGTTCGGGACCCCCTACCCGAGATCCACCGCTTTTGACACCGACAATGATGCTGCCTAAATTGGATATATTTGTCTTGCTTACAAATGAAGGGCCTAGCTTGGACAAGAAGGATGAACATTGGAGCAAGGTCAAGCATGGAGATGATGGCATGCACAAGGGGAACAAGAACGGAGTTACAAGTGATGATTTCAGGACTTTGAAGCCACCCTAATGAGTGCATGAAGCCTTGGACGAAATATATAAGATGCCACTTCATAAATTTCATCCAGAGGCTATTATAGGTGCTGTGTCACCTTATTATTGGGTCAGGCCCATGTAATTTTGAAATACTTGAGTATACGCTATTTTTAGAGTCCGTATGTGTGGGGAAACAATAGATAGGGTTGGTTTCAGACCCCTCCTTCAAGTGCCACGAAATCCCCCCTCTTCCTCCATATATAGAGCCCTTAGGGCACCGTTAGACTTTGTGTTTTGTTTAGATTAAAAGTTCGTCATAGACGCAACTTCGCGTACTTCGTTTGTGTTCAACGACCAGACCAAGACATCACAGAACCCCACCTTAATCAATAAAGCTTTCATCTTATATTCACAATATCCAGATTGCAATCTTAGTTTCTTGCCTGTTCTTTGTTTGCTTCCATGAAATAGACCTTCGTGGCCAGGTTGAATAACCTCCAGAGTGGTCAATAACCTCTCGGAGTTTGTTTAGCGATTGCTAAGGCGCGACGTCCTCGCACGTTCATAGTCGGATCGTCAAAGTCTACTCCACCAATCTATTGTTATCATCTCATCGAAAGATCAGGAACCCCGCCTCTATCACTTGTAATAGATACTCAATCAACAAGCACAAAAGCAGGAGTAGGCCTTTACCTCGACTATGAGGGGCCGATCCTTGGTAAACTCCTGTCTCTCGGCCCGCTCAACCCCGACAAGCTAATCACCGTTTGTGATGGCCTCAAGTATAAGACCTCACACTAGGACATCTGCCGTGATGAAACCACGACAGTTGGTGCCCACTTTGGGGCCAGAGCATGGTGGTTTCGAGTTCTTGAAGGGCTCTTTCCCAGGGATCAAGGGGTACGTCGTAGGCAGGATGACCAAGAGTCGCCACGGCAAGCTCTACATCAACGACGCCAGCTGGGGTCCCAAGGCCGACTCAGTCGAGTATGGGTACCGGGTCCCCTTCGGCAACATCCATGTCTTCTTCGGCAAAATCAGCGGATCTGAGCTTGAGCCGGACATCTGCACCAATCTCGTCGAGCAGGCTCGGCATGCACAACCCGCCTGGATCCAAACCGGCCGGAAGCATGTCTTTGTTGGTTTCACGCAAGGCGTAGAACTCACGGAGAATTATGTGTCTGGAGGAGAGACTCTTGTCTACTCAGGCGATGATTCCTCGATTGGCGAGACAGAGCCAGTCTACCAAGTTCAGGACAGCGGGCAGGGGGCTGTTCCGATGGCAGCATTATTCCGGACCACTACGAGCCACCAAGCCGAGCCACCATCTTCATGGCTGGGACGGCGCCGACTCTCAACACTACGATAGCCGGAGCAATAGTGACAACATATCCTTTAGCATCCGGCTTAGCTAGGCCTCCAACTCAAGTTCTGCCTGAACTGGTGACCACCCTAACGACCCTGGTGGGAACAGAGGTCACGCAGAGAACCAAGCAGAGCGCAATCGGAGATTGCGAAGCTTCGAGAACAGATGACCAAGGCTCAGGAGGACATCAATGCTGAAAACACACAAACAACCGAGTTGCAAGCTTAGATTAATGCAGAAATGGAGCGTATGAAGATGTAGTCTTGGCGCCTAAACCTTGAGCAGAACACCTCCAACGCGGTTCATCAGCAGAGATACCGGAGCCATTTACCACCGAATTATCAGCCTATGCATTTGTTCAACATGCCAGGGGCAGGACCAAGTACTCCAGGAGCACCGGTTATACCCTAATTAACCACTAATGTACTATGGAGTAGAGTGGTGGCACAACCGCTCTATAGTTTGAATTGGCCCGAAGGGAAGAGCCGGTCCCAGACCCTCGCCTTGCTCGGACGCCGCCGCCACACTTTCGGACACCACCAGGTCAGTTTTCCAACCTGGTGGATAACATGGTAATCAGCAGCAGAATAATAAATCAGGATACCAAAGTAATATTAAACAACTAAATAGTGGCCAGTATCATGTTTTCACTATGATCACGTGTAGGCGTGACAGGAAGGTCCATAACCGAGCCATCAATATGGTTGAGTCGACAGTGCCTCAATATTTGAGATGGTCAGAGCACTCGATAATGTGGAGCCGGGCGGATTACCTGCCCCGGGTTGATGATCTGGGTCATCTGGCCCTGGTAGGAGCCCCTCAAGTGGGTGGTTATAAGTTCACAAAAGTACTTATGGATGGTGGGAGCAGTATCAACATATTGTATATTGACACTTTGTGGCGGACGAATCTGATAGAGAAGGATCTAAAGCCGTCTTCTATCGATTTTCACGGATTTGTCCCTGGCAAGTCGGCTTACCCTATGGGGAAGATTTCTTTGGAAGTGGCCTTTGGTGATGAGTATAATTACAAGGCCGAGACACTGTGGTTCAAGGTGGTTAAAATCGAAAGTCCATATCATGCGTTGTTTGGACGACCAGCTTACGCCATGTTCATGGCCCGCCCTTGTTATATTAATTTGTAGCTCAAGATGCCAGGGCCATGAGGAACTATTACAATTCATGGTAATCGTAAGATAGCCTTGGAGTGTGAAGAAGGTGATGTTGCTTATGCATAGGCGTCTTGTGCTACAGATGAGCATAAATTTTATAAAGATAATGTTGACCCGGCTGATATGACCCATTTGAAAAGGCCCACCACTGAGAAGAACCCTCTGCTCAAATCTAAGTCGGCAAAGGACATACAATAAGTTAACTTTGTCCCGGGTGATTCTTGGCAGCAGTTCACCATTGGGACGAGTATGGATCCTAAATAGGAAAGAGGGCTCATCGAGTTCATCCATGAGGATCGGGACATCTTTGCATGGAAACCTTCTAACATGCTGGGTGTACCGAGAGAATTTGCTGAGAACCACTTTAATGTGGATCCTATGATGAAACATGTTCGATAGTTCCTCCGTCATTTTAACAAGGAGAGGCATAAGGCTATTGGAGAAGAGGTGGACCAGCTCCTAGCTGCCGGGTTCATAATTGAAGTCTTTCACCCTAAGTGGTTGGCTAATCCTGTGTTTGTGCTTAAAAAGAATGGCACTTGGTGTATGTGTGTTGATTACACCGATGTTAACAAGGCTTGTCCAGCTGATCCGTTTTCTCTCCCACGTATTGACTAGGTCATTAATGCCATGGGGGGTTGTGAAAGTTTATGTATCCTGGATGCTTATTCTGGTTATCACCAGATCAAGATGGCAGTTGAGGATCAGGAGAAGACAACCTTCATCACCCCCTTTGGAGCTTTCTGTTATGTCTCTATGCCTTTTGGTCTTAAGAGTGCTCAGGCAACTTACCAGCGATGTGTTTAGAATTGCTTTCATGGGCAGATTGGATGCAATGTTCATGCTTATGTGGACGACATTGTGGTCAAATCTAGAAAGAAGTAATCCTTGCTTGATGATTTGAAGGAAACCTTTGACAATATCCGGGTGTACAAGATGATGCTTAACCTGGCCAAGTGTGTCTTTGGTGTACCAGCAGGAAATTGGGCAATTAACCTTGGGCCACATCACCTAAAATATGTGCCCGTAACCTCCATCAAGTCTCAAGCATTGGTGGATTTCATTAATGACTGGATAGAGTTGCAAATGTGTGAGGAAAAGCCAAATAATACATATAGGATGATAAACTTTGACGGGTCCAAGAAATTGGAAGGCTCGAGCGCTGGAGTTATTTTAGAATCTCCATGAGGTGACAAATTTTGTGATGTCCTAAGGCTCATGTTTCCCTATACTAACAATGCAACTGAGTATGAAGCTTTACTCCATAGGATTCGTATGGCTAAGGAGATGAACTTGAGCTGGGTTAGATGTCTTGGCCACCTGGGCCTGGTGGCACAACAAGTTTCAGGAAAGTGGGACTCTAAAGACCCGCTCATGGCGGCTTACCGTCAAGTAGTGACCAACATCACCGGTCACTTCAAAGGTTATTGATTTGATCACATAGATCGGTGGCTTAATGAGGCAGCCGATGCTTTTGTCCCGGTTGGGTTCTCAGCGTAAGCCGTTCCCCCCCCCCAAATGTCTTCCTTGATGTCCTACATAACCCTTCTGTCAAGTTACCGTCCGAAGATGATCTTGCTACCACTGACCCGAAATGATAGTTGGTGGCGGCTCTCCTTGCTATTCCAGATTGGACAGTGCCTTATCTGGCTTATTTAACCCAGGGTGAACTTCCAAAAGAGGAAATCTTTGCTAGACAGATCATCCGCCGGTCTAAGTCCATGACAATTGTCAATGGCAAGTTACACATATGTAGTGTGACTGGCGTGTTTCAACGTTGTGTTTCCCCTGAAGAAGGCCGTGAAATATTATAAGAAATTCATGTAGGGGATTGTGGTCATCACGTCGGGTCAAGATCTTTGGTGGCTAAGGCTTTTCGTCATGGTTTTTACTGGTTGACAACTCACGCTGATGCAGAGGATATCGTTCGCAAGTCTGATGGTTGCCAGAAATTTGCAAGACAAGCTCATGTGTCGGCTTAGGAATTGCGGATGATCCCAATAACTTGGTCATTTGCAGTCTGGGGGCTTGATATGGTCGATCCGTTCAAGAGGTCTAAGGACAAGAAAACTCAACTTTTGGTTGCAGTTGATAAATTTACCAAATGGGTTAAAGCAGAGCCGATCAGCAATTGTGAGGTGGCAACTGCATTTCAGTTTGTGAAAAAGATGGTCTTCTACTTCGGTTATCCTCATAGTATTATCACTGGTAACGGGACAAATCTGTTTAAAGGTGCTACGAAGGAGTTCTAGCACAGGGAACACATCCGGTTTGATGTATCCTCAGTGGCTCATCCATAGTCCAATGGTCTGGCAGAGCTCTCTAAGAAGGAGATATTACGACGGATCAAGCCCTGGCTCATGGTTCCTTTGGAATGCATGACGGGTTGTTGGGTTGAAGAGTTGCCTTCTGTTCTTTGGAGCATAAGGACTACCCCCAATAGATCAACTGGCTACACGCCGTTCTTCACGGTTTGTGGCGCAAAGGCTGATGAGGACATCAATACCATTGTTACACCCACAACCCTTCTATTATACATACTGGACCAATTACTAGAGCTCGCGCACGCAACTAAAATTATCAGGTACTTTCGTTTCTTGGTAATGATTCTAATGTTAATGAGAATATGATTCTGCCTAAATTGGATACATTTGTCTTGCTTACAAATGAAGGGCCTAGCTTGGACAAGAAGGATGAACATTGGAGCAAGATCAAGCATGGAGATGATGGCATGCGCAAGGGGAACAAGAACAGAGTTACAAGTGATGATTTTAGGACTTTGAAGCCACCCTAATGAGCGCATGAAGCCTTGGACGAAATATACAAGATGACACTTCATAAATTTCGTCCAGAGGCTATTATAGGTGTTGTGTCACCTTATTATTGGATCAGGCCCATGTAATTTAGAAATACATGAGTAAAGGTTGTTTTTAGAGTCCGTATGTGTGGGGCAACAATAGATCGGGTTGGTTTTGTACCCCTCCTTCAATGGCCACAAAAGTCCCCCCTCTTCCTCCATATATATAGCCCTTAGGGCACCATTTAGACTTTGGGTTTTGTTTAGATTAAAAGTTTGCCATAGCTGCAACTTCACGTACTTCGTTTGTGTTCAATGACCAGACCAAGACGTCACAGAACCCCACCTTGATCAATAAAGCTTTCATCTTATATTCTTAACATCTAGATGGGAATCTTAGTTTCTTGCCTATTCTTCGTTTTCTTGCAGGAAACAGACCTTCATGGTCAGGTTGTTCGTGCTCCGGCGTGGCCAATAACCTCTCGGAGTTGGTTTAGCTATTGCGAAGGCGTGACATCCTCGCATGTTCATAGTCAGATCGTCAAAGTCTACTCCTCTGAAACGATATTCACTATCTCATCAAAAGATGTGACACCTTTGCCTTTATTAGAGGCGGTCTTTCCAAGTGACATCCATCATGACTCGCTGTCAGTGGCGGCTTACATGGAAGCAGACAATGAACTAGCGCATCAAAATGCTTTGGCTGGTTTGGAGGAGGAACGTGATCTCACGGTGGCTCGATCTGCAATTTATCAACAAGACCTATGTCGCTATCATAGCTGTAGGATTCGAAGCCGGACTTTCCAGGAGGGTGACTTGGAGCTCTGTTTGAATCAAGATCAGACAGGCATGCGTAAGCTTTCACCTCCTTGGGAAGGACTCTTTGTGGTTAGCAAAAACCTCAACAATGGGTCATACTGTCTCATCGACATATGTGAACACAAAAAATCACGTACCTCTGAGGAGGAAACAAGCATGCCCCGGAAAATTGCTCATCTTCGGCCTTACTACACTTACGCCACGACTCTCATCATTGTAAATACCTACATCATGCATATATCTTTTATGATCAACATAATAAAGTCAGCATCCCCGAAACTCAGGGCCTATGTCATTTCATCTGATATATTGTGCATGAGTATTTCATTACTTGATCATAAATTCACTCGGGGGCTTCCAACTCACCGAGTTTAGCTATCTCATCCTCTTGACCCGGCAAAAACACCACACTATTGGTTCAACCTGCATGTATGCTTGATGCTACTCCAAAAAGATGACCCGCTGTATTCTTGACAAGTCAATCTTTATGACCCTAACCTTGTCGAAGTTAAAATGGCGGCTTAAGTCATGTGTGAGCCGGCTTACAGAAAGCGAGGATAAACCAAGACTATCATGCCAGCTTCTTAAATTGGAAGACCCGACCCAGCTTACAAAGATGAGCCGACCCTTGGAGACTACATGACAAGATCTTCAGATTTTACACAAGTCTTATACATACTCAAGTCTTCCTATGTTCAAGACTTGGGGGCTACATGGGCATATATATAATGCTAAGAGGGGTCAAGTATATCCATGCCTCGTATTTTTGCCTCATCATGCTTACCAAGCCAGCTTCCATTTCATGGCTGGTAGAAAGGCGGTTTAGATAGCCCGCATGTACCTCTTCTGTGCTGAAATCTTCTTAGTTATGCAGCTCAAGCTTAGTTTTCCCCTTCTCAGATAAGGGTGACTCATTTTTTGAGGCAAGCTTGGTTAACACATTAGAAAGTTCTGGGGCTTTGTATGATTCGCTAGTGACAATAACTTCTTCTTCTTTCCTTTCAAGGGGAGGATTTTCTTTAGTCGTGTTAGGAGAACATGGTAGGTTAAGAACATCCACTTGGTTAGACAGGCCGGCTTGGGCATCTGTTGCCTCAGGGATTATTGGTTCATTTTGACAAAGCAGCCCAAGAGGCTCTTCAGGTCGGCTTTCATTTGGTTCAGTATGAGTCTCAGGGATCTCCAAGTGTGGATCCTCTGATTCATGAATTCCAGGACCTGTTGATGACTCGCCAATTCTTCTTTTATTGACCTTGGCTTTGGCTCTGTAATTAAGATAGCATGATAAGCTTATATGTGCGAATGTTTAACTAGTTTATATAGAACAAGGAATTACCCTGGATTGATGATCAAAGCCAGCAGTTGCGTAGAAGATGAGCCTCCTGAAGACGGTGCCGACTCCTGATAATTGGAATAAGAGGGCTTAAGAGGTTGTCTAATAAGTCCGGCTCATGGAAGAGAAGAAGTTGGACTATGTGGCACCTCATTGTGTCGTTTACGAGGAGATGGTTCATGAGATAAGCCGACCACCAGATCTCCAGAGCCGCCACACTAAGTTTGGCATCTTGATTCATGTTCATTTTTCTTCAAGATAAATTTCGGGTCTAAGTGAGCATCTGGATGAGAGAAAGTTACTTTTCAGATGACCCCCGTTGTTTTCTTTGGAGGCAAGGAGTCTGAGCGGTAAGATATGGAAATTACCTCAGCATCCTTGGCCCGTCTTGTTACCACATCATCCCGAGAACAAGAGACGTCAGCTAATTCAATAAAGAGGCGGCCAAGGGAATCAAGTTCTACCGCTGACTGATCGTTAGCTTCCGCTGAGTCGCCCACTTTTGCCGGCTCAGTCATAGCAACATGTTTATTCTTCTTCCGAGCCAGAGTAGTCTTAGATTTGGCTACCTGAGTCTTCCTTTTCTTATTCCAGGAAGGAGAGCCGGCCTACATACTTGACAAAGGTTAAGAAGTGAAGCACCGAGTAAGGTAAAGATTTATCAACCGAATATAAAAGTATGCTTGCCGGAGGGGTCGGGTTAAGTTTGAAGAACTATAACAACCCCATCTTATTAGAGTATTCTTGAGGCTACCCGAGCAGCCTCTTTACAATTTTGTTGACTTCCTAAGTGGTTAAGTCATCAGAGTTATACCATTGAGGGTCAGTTCAGTCACGCAAATATTCACATGTTAAGCTGGATTGGCGGCTTAAAGGGAGGATTCTCCATGAAACCCAGCACCGAGTTAGATCAACCCTTGTTAAACCATTAGCCAGCAAAGCCCTGAGTTTTGGATAGACTAGGACAGCTTCAGCATGCTCTTCTGGAATGATCTGGCTTGAGATATCCAGGTCCATGGGAAGGCGGTCCTCTTTGTAACCCAACAAAAGGTTCTCATTAGCCAGGGCGGTGTTCTTGCAATAAAACTAGGTATTGATCAATCCCTTAGGATGGCTTGGTAAGGTAGCTGAAGTAAAGCAGCTGTCTCTACGTCTCTGGATTGACACCCCACCAAGTTCTAAGCTTGAGCCATCTGCAAACTTTCTTTGGCGGTTCAAATAGAAAAATTCTTGCAAGAGTGGAACAGTGGGATCCATATGTAAATATGCCTCACACAGGATCTCAAAGTTACAGATATTGGATATGGAGTTTGGGCCCAAGTTTTGAGGATGAAGGTTAAAATAACTTAAAAGGTCCCAAAAGGTCTGGGTGGAGAGAAGCCTCTAAGGAGACGGTCTTGAAAAACCATGACTTCTCCTTCGCCGAGTCGAGGAACATCATCTCCTTGGTCGGCTTGCCAACCAATTTCTTCATGGGCCGTCGAAAAACCTTGATCCTTGTAATCCAAAAGAATGAGATCGAAAACTTGGGAAGGCACCCAATTGCAAATAGGGGCTTTTGACATACTGAGCCTCCTGTGTGAAATGGAGGACCGCAGAAATATAAATGGCGGGTTACTTGAAGAAATAAGGACTCACTACCTCAGTTATATGACAAGGACAGCATTGCATGTTATGCTCGATGGAGACAGGGTAATTGTTCGACCACTTCGTCCTTCTACACAAGGACTACGTCTGGTTGGAGGGGCTATGACTTAACACGGAAGATAAACTATCTTCACCCTGTTCTCCTCGACAATCGATTCATCAACCGATGCTGATTACTCGTGGTAGATACTTGAAGGGGATCTCCGAACATTTACAGACTTCCTCTTCGAGAACCACAATCACTCTTGGTCTCTTAAGAAATTGACACTTAACCGTCTAGAGAGTTTGCAGCTCTCAAGAGTAATAGACGGAACGTAGTGAACTTAGATTCGAGTGATTCTAACCATTATCTAATTCTTCGGCTCTAGGGGTTTTCTCTCGGTGGATCCTAAACTCAAATCGCTCATAGAGTGGGTTTATCAACAATCTTCTTAGAATCAATCGGAGCAGCCACCGGACAAAGCCAGCGTGGGGTGGCTATTTATAGTCGCGGCCTTCCCAGGTGGGAAATGACCAATTTGGACACGGGATTCAGCTAATGGATAATCGACATGTTCCGAACGATCGAATTTTGGAGCAACGGTAGCATTACTTTGGGAACAAGTAATATCTCCTCGGTCCGAGACAAATCTCTCATAGCGAAGAACATCACAGTCTCATGCTAGCAAGTATTTGCTCTAAACATGAAGAGATTTCTCTCACAACTTTCATATGATTTGGGTTTGGCATCAGAGAATCAATGTTTCGAACGCTACACCCCTCGTAATAGTATGGTGGTCCTATGACTCAATGAAAGAAGAAGAACAATGAAATAAATTCTATGTCTTCACTTTGTCTTCATTCTTCCTCGAACGCAGCCATTTTCTTCGAATAGACACCGAACCAATTGCTTGAACTTCAGCAATTTTCAGGGTCCCTCTTTCATGTGGAGCATCCTATGGACATCACCATGTCAAAAGTCCGTTCGGCGAGTGACACGTGGGACATCTACTTCACATACACAAAGGTGAAACATATCCTTTACACGTGCTCACTTGACCCCTTCGAGGATGGTATACTACTTGACACTTCTCCCGTGTGCATGCATAGGTATTGTCGGAACGCTGCGGACGACGTGGAGGAGTGCAAGCGCCAAGGAACACCTACACCATCTGCGAGGGAAGCGTGGAAACGAAGACGCAAGAAGAAGAGCTGTCGAAGAAGCTCCAGCCACCGGACGACCGGTCGGGTCCGGACGTCCGGCGCCTGAAGATCCACCGGACGACGGTGTCCCTGCACCCGAGCCAAACGAGTGGACGTCCGACGCCACCGGACGACCGGTCCAGACCGGAAATCCGCTACACCAGCATCCGAGCCAGAACGAGCGGACGACCGGCTCCCACCGGACGTCCGGCCGCCCACAAGCCACCGGACGACCGGTCCCCAGCGGACGTCCGGTACCTGGCTGTGTCCAGTTGTGGGTTGAGGCCCATGTACCCCTTCACTTCACCCCCTTTTGCACTAAGACTATAAACAGACCTCTCCCTCCTTCTTTCTAGGGTTAGCGTTGGTCTAGCTCATTTGAGAGATAGAGCTACGCTCATCCATATCGGATCTACTCCACGAGAGAGACCGCGGCCTCTACGGAGAAGATCCCTTTGGATTCAAGCACCCTTTCTAAGGGAAGACCCCCCCGTGGATTCAAGACCTCCTCACGGAGAAGACCGGTTACCGTGTATCATCCATTGTTGACTTTGGTTCATGTATCTTCCCCTTTGTACTTGAGGATCTAGCACATGTGTGACTATTTCTTGTTGGTTGAGAGATTCTCTCGTGTTTCCCCTTGTGATTTCTCTCGTTTTCCGCCTCGTGTTCCTCGTGTTCTTCGCGGGATCCGCTCCTTTCGTGAAAGATCGGGCGATTAGGGTTCTACCCTACATCATCTCGGTATATAGAGCAATGTTGATCACGATTTCGGAGCCTCCCCTATCGTTTTCTGGCCTTCTTTTGCTTGATTTCGTCCTAAATTCGAAAATCCCCACCAAAATAGCCCCAATTTTTTTTTGTGATTTGTTGCTTTGATGACATTTTGTTGATTTTGATCCATGGATTTGCTTGGTTTCGAGTGGATCTCTTTCATCCATGAAATCCTGTAACGCCCTCGATGTGGCTATATCTCCTACGTGTCGGAGCACGACTTAGAGGCATAACCGCATTGAAAGCAATGTCGCAAGTAAGGTAATCTTCACAACAACCCATGTAAATAAATAATAAGGGGAAAGGTACATAGTTGGCTTCCACTCGCCACGTCAAACAAAGTACATAAATAGCATTACATCATCCAATCACTCATGGTCCGACTATGGTACCAAAATAAAAGATCAACCCAACATGCGACACGGTCCCGATCGCCCCAACTGGGCACCACTACTGATCATCAGGGAAAGACACATAGTAACTGCGTGAGTCCTCGTTGAACTCCCACTTGAGCTCAAGCGCATCATCTGGAATGGAGTCATCGATCCCTGCATCTGGTTTGGAAGTAATCTGTGAGCCACAGGGACTCAGCAATCTCGCACCCTCACGATCAAGACTATTTAAGCTTATAGGAAAGGCAAGATAATATGTGGAGCTGCAGCAAGCGACTAGCATATATGGTGGCTAACCTGTTTGCAAAAGAGAGCGAGAAGAGAAGGCAAAGCACGAACAAATAACTATAGAACATCCTGCGGCAAACATTACTCCAACACCGTGTTCACTTCCCGGACTCCACCGAGAAGAGACCATCACGGTTACACACGCAGTTGATTCATTTTAATTAAGTTAAGGTTCAAGTTATCTACAACCGGACATTAACAAATTCCCTTCTGCCCATAACCGCGGGCACGGCTTTTGAAAGTTCAAATCCCTACAGGGGAGTCCCAACTTAGCCCATGGCAAGCTCTCATGGTCAACGAAGGATAAACCTTCTCCCGAGACATTCCGATCAGACTCGGCATCCCGGTTCTACAAGAAAACTTCGACAAAGACAAAACAAGTCCAGCAACACCGCCCGAATGTGCCGACAAATCCCGATAGGAGCTGCACATATCTTGTTCTCAAGGCACACTCAGATAGGTCAAGCTACGAGTAAAACCAACCCTCAAGTTTCCCCGAGGTGGCCCCGCAGGCTGCCCGGTTCGGACCAACACTCAGAGGAGCACTAGCCCCGGGGGGGGGGGGTTAAATAAAGATGACCCTTGGGCTCCGGAAACCCAAGGGAAAAAGAGGCTAGGTGGAAAATGGTAAAACCAAGGTTGGGCATTGCTGGAGGAGTTTTATTCGAGGCGAACTGTCAAGGGGTTCCCATTATCACCCAACCGCGTAAGGAATGCAAAATCCGGGAACATAACACCGATATGACGGAAACTAGGGCGGCAAGAGTGGAACAAAACACTAGGGAAAAAGGCCGAGCATTCCACCCTTTACCAAGTATATAGATGCATTAAGATAACAAGATAATATAATGATATCCCAACAAGAAAATAATGTTCCAACAAGGAACGGTCTCCAATCTTCACGTGCAACTAGCAACGCTATAAGAGGGGCTGAGCAAAGCGGTAACATAGCCAATCAACGGTTTGCTAGGACATGGTGGGTTAGAGGTTTGACATGGAAATTTGGGAGGCATGATAAGCAAGTGGTAGGCATTGTAGCATAGGCATAGCAAAAGAGCGAGCATCTAGCAAAGCAAAGATAGAAGTGATTTCGAGGGTATGATCATCTTGCCTGCAAAGTTGTCAGAGTTGACTGGATCCTCGAAAGCAAACTCAATGGGCTCCTCATTAACGAACTCGTCTCCCGGCTCTACCCAAACAAGACAAACAAGCAAAAGGAACACAATCAACCACGTGCAAAGCTCAAACCACATGATGCAAACATGGTATGCTATGCGGGATGCGATATGTGATGCATATGCAAGATTTGACAAGGAATGAATGAACCTGGACTCAACTTGGAAATACAAGACTGCCACTGGAAAGGTGAGGTGATTTCGGTTGAAATTGATATAAGGAACACTAGAATCGGAGACACGGTTTGGAAATGGCAAGCAATACAAATATGGCACCGGTCTGCGATAAACAGCAAGTAGCCATCTAAATGCAACAAGATAATTATGCTACAGCACTCAAACATGGCAACAAAATACATGGCCGGCCAATCCATTCATGATGCTTGACAAAAGATGAACATTGAGCTACGGCCAATTCATCCATTAACAGGTTTGAACAAGCATGGCAAAAGTGCAATTGGTAAACATGTTTCAGACTTGGTGAAATTAACACTAGTCTGGAATTTCAGATCAGCTAGCACACTTTGGAGCATGAAAACTAGACGCTACAGGAACTTACCATGGCAAAGTAAAGCGTGGCATGGAGCTACTCAAAGAGCTTAATAAATGTCCCTTAGTGACCTTGAGCCAAAAGGGATCAGAAAATACAATTGCAAGCATGTGAACATGGCAAAAACATAATCAGGTTACAGACTTAAAGAAAAACTGGAGCATGCAAATCTGTTAACAAGTAGGCATGTTTACGAGCTCGATGCACTCACTACAGAGCAAGGCATGACAATCTAAGCATACACCCATCAAGAATCGCTTGAAAATGATAATAAGATCACCTGAATCGGAGTTACGGTTTGGAAATGGCGAGCAATTCAAATATGGCACCGGTCTGCGATTTACAACAAGTAGCCATCTAAATGCAATGAGATGAACATGCTACAACACCCAAACATGGCAACAAAATACATGGCAGGGATCCACTCAAGAAGCTTAACAAAAGTCTAGCACTGAGCTACGGCCAAATCATCCATTAACAGGTTCAAACAAGCATGGCAAAAATGCATATGGTAAATAGATTTCAGACTTAGTGAAATTAACACTTGTCTGGAATTTCAGATCAGATAGCACTCTTCGGAGCATGAAAACTATATGCTAAAGGACCTGAACGTGGCAAAGTAAAGCATGGAATAGAGCTACTCAAAGAGCTTAACAAAAGTCCCTTAGTTACCTTGAGCCAAAAGGGATCAGAAAATACAATTGCAAGCATGTGAACATGGCAAAAACATAATCAGGTTACAGACTTAGAGAAAAACTGGAGCATGCAAATCTGTTAACGAGTAGGCATGTTTACGAGCTCGATGCACTCACTACAGAGCAAGGCATGACAATCTAAGCATACACCCATCAAGAATACACATTATATAAGCTAGACATGGTAAGAATAACAATATAGCATGCGCGGATCAACTACAACATCCTCGGCAAAATCGCTAACAAGTAGACAATCTGCCCAGATTCATGAAATAGCAAAAGTAGAGCTCGATTGACTCAAGCTAGGCTACTCCATAATTGTAAACAAAGACACGAATGTATAGAGTGCTACAAGATTAACAAATCATCCTTACTGATCATCCTCAAAAGAGGCACGGATCACTAGTAAACAACATGAACATATGGCATATTGATAAAAACAGATCAAGGACTTAGTGAAATTGCTAAGTCCCTAAAATCAGCATTAACGAATGCACCACTTTGCAAGCTTGTGCTAGTCACCACACATACCACAAAAACACATGGATAGCACCTCTATAAAGATGGCAAAGCATATAACAAAACACATGTAGAGCTCATGAGCATATCATGCACACATTAATCATGGCAAAAATGACAAATAGCTATGTGGTGCAGCAGATCTGACAAATAACTCAAATAGCTCTCTTCGAACAGCATTTCGGGCATCAGGATGAGCTCAAATGAAAATGATGCAGTAAGATGAAATGATGTACTTTCTGAGACGAACACTTTGATATGCTACACACCCAAAATGGATCTACGGATGCAGAGATATAGCATGATGAAAAATGCAAAATGTCTAGGGTTTCGGGAGAAAGTCAACCCTCTCAGATCTGGACCTGAGAACACTGTAGCAACGCGGACTTCGAGGTTCGCCGGAAAGCTTGAGGTTGCCGGAGATGGACTTGCCGCGGGGAGAGGCCGATCGGAGGAGGAGGCGCCGGGCCGGAGCCGGGGCCGGCATGGTCCGGGCGGCGTGGCGCGGCACCCGGCGTCGTGGGGCGGCGGCCGGCGAGGAGTGCGGGGTCGCCGGCTTGAGGAGGCGATGGCCGGCGAGGCGGACCGCGGCGGCGCGGCGGCACCGGCCGGCGAGGCGGCTCGGCCGCAGGGAAGAAGGGCGTGGGGCACGCGCGGTCGGCGCGCGGGGCGATCGGGCCGGGAGGGCCCCGCTTGGGCCCGGGCCGGCCGGCGGCGCTAGGGTGGCTGATAGAGGCGAGGGTCCCGATGTTTCGATGAGATGGTGGCTATCATTTTCTGTGGGAGTCGACTTTGACGATCCGACTACGAACGTGCGAGACGTCGCGCCTTAGCAATCGCTAAACCAACTTCCGAGGGTTATTGACCACGCCGGAGCATGATCAACCTGACCACGAGGGTCTGTTTCCTGCGAGCAAACGAAGAACAAGCAAGATACTGAGATTGCAATCTGGATATTGCGAATATAAGATGAAAACTTTATTGATCAAGGTGGGGTTCTGTGACGCCTTTGTCTGGTCGTTGGACGCAAACGAAGTACGCGAATTTGCAGCTATGGCGAACTTTTGATCTAAACAAAACCCAAAGTCTAAACGACGCCCTAAGGGCTGTATATATGGAGGAAGAGGGGGGAATTTCGTGGCCCTTGAGGGTGGGGTCCGAAACCAACCCTAACTCTTGTTTCCCCACACATACGGACTCTAAAAATAGCCTATACTTAAGTATTTCGAAATTACATGGGCCTGGCCCATTAATAAGGTGACGCAACACCTAGAATAGCCTATGGACGAATATTATGAAGTGGCATCTTGTATATTTCGTCCAAGGCTTCATGCACTCCTTATGGCGGCTTTAAAGTCCTGAAATCATCACTTGTAACTCCGTTTTTGATCCCCTTGCGCATGCCATCAACTCCATGTGTGTTCTTGCTCCAATGTTCATCCTTCTCCAAGCTAGGCCCTTCATTTGTAAGAAAAACAAATGTATCCAATTTAGGCAGCATCATAATCTCATGAACATTAGAATCATTACCAAGAAACGAAAGTACCTGGTAATTTAATTGGCGTGCGCAAGCTCTAGTAATTGGTCCAGTATATGTAACAGTAGGGGCTGTGGGTGTAACAATGGTATTGATGTCCTCATCATCCTCCCCTTCTTGAAATGAAGTCGTCCTCGACGGAAGCGCATCTTCCTCACCCAAATAAGGCTTCAAATCTGCAATGTTAAAAGTGGGACTAACCCCAAAATCTACAAGTAGCTTAGTTTATATGCATTATCATTTATTTTCTCTAACACCTTAAAAGGACCATCAGCACGTGGCATTAGCTTTGATTTGCGCAGATTAGGAAATCTATCTTTACGCAAATGTAACCAAACAAGATCTCCAGGCGCAAACACAACATGTTTTCTACCCTTATCTCCAGCAAGTTTATATTTAGCATTCATACGCTCAATGTTTTCCTTAGTTAACTCATGCATTTTTAAAATCAATTCAGAACGTTCTTTAGCATCAAAATTAACCTTCTCTGAAGATGGAAGAGGCAACAAATCAATAGGTGCACGAGGTAGGAAACCATACACAATTTCAAAAAGGCACATCTTAGTAGTAGAATGCAATGAACGATTATAAGAAAATTCAATATGAGGCAAGCATTCTTCCCACATTTTCTTGTTATTCTTCAAAACAGCCCTAAGCATAGTAGACAATGTTCTATTGACTACTTAAGTTTGTCCATCAGTTTGGGGGTGACAAGTAGTACTAAAAAGCAGCTTAGTCCCCAACTTAGCCCATAAACATCTCCAAAAGTGGCTAAGAAATTTAGTATCACGATCTGAAACAATAGTATTTTGCACACCATGTAAGCGAATAATTTCACGAAAGAACAAATCAGCAACATTAACAGCATCATCGCTTTTATGACATGGTATAAAGTGTGCCATTTTTGAGAACCTATCCATGACAAGAAATATGCTATCCCTCCCCTTTTTTGTTCGAGGTAAACCTAAAACAAAGTCCATAGATATATCCTCCCAGGGAACACTAGGTACAGGCAAAGGCATATATAAACCATGAGGATTGAGTCGTGACTTAGCTCTTTGACATGTAGTGCAGCGAGCAACAAAACGCTCAACATCCCGTCTCATCTTTGGCCAAAAGAAATGTGTAGCAAGCATATCCTCCGTCTTCTTGACGCCAAAGTGTCCCATTAATCCTCCTCCATGCGCCTCCTGCAACAACAAAAGACGAACGGAGCTAGCTGGAATGCATAGCTTGTTAGCACGAAACACAAATCCATCGTTAAGAACGAACTTGTTCCAAGTTCTCCCTTCCTTACAATTCAGCAACACATCTTTAAATTCAGCATCATGAACATATTGATCTTTGATGGTCTCCAAACCAAATATTTTAAAGTCAAGTTGTGAAAGCATAGTATAACGACGAGACAAGGCATCAGCAATAACATGTTCTTTACCCTTCTTGTGTTTAATGACATAAGGGAAAGTCTCAATGAATTCAACCCATTTAGCATGTCTACGGTTCAGTTTTGCTTTACTTTTATTGTGTTTCAAAGATTCATGATCAGAATGTATAACAAATTCCTTGGGCCATAAATAATGTTGCCATGTTTATAAGGTCCGAACAAGAGCATATAATTCTTTATCATAAGTAGAATAGTTCAGACTAGGCCCACTCAATTTTTTAGAAAAGTATGCAACAGGTATTCCATCTTGTAATAACACACCTCCTAATCCAATTCCACTAGCATCACATTCAAGCTCAAAAGTCCTATTGAAATTAGGAAGTTGGAGTAAAGGAGCATGTGTCAACTTATCTTTCAATATCGTGAAGGCTTCTTCCTGTGCGATACCCCAAACAAAAGGCACATCCTTCTTTGTAAGCTCGTTGAGAGGTGCAGCAATGGTGCTGAAATCTCTCACAAAACGCCTATAGAAACCAGCGAGGCCAAGGAAACTCCTCACTTGTGTGACCGTTTTGGGCTGCGGCCAACTCGCAATAGCTTCAATCTTGGCTTTATCAACTTCAATTCCCTGTGGAGTAACAACATAGCCAAGAAAAGATACTCGGTCGGTGCAAAAGGTGCACTTTCCAAGGTTTCCAAACAAATGTGCATCACGTAGAGCAATAAAAACAGCACGTAAATGTTCCAAATGTTCCTCCAAAGATTTGCTATAAATCAATATGTCATCAAAGTAAACTACCACAAATCGTCCAATGGAAGCACGTAAAACTTTGTTCATTAACCTCATGAAAGTACTAGGTGCATTAGTTAACCCAAAAGGCATGACTAACCACTCATATAATCCAAACTTAGTTTTAAATGCTGTTTTCCATTCATCTCCCAATTTCTTACGAATTTGATGGTATCCACTACGCAAATCAACTTTGGAGAATATTGTAGAGCCACTCAATTCATCAAGCATATCATCTAGCCTAGGAATAGGATGACGATAACGAATAGTTATATTATTTATGCCTCTACAATCAACGCACATACGCGACGTACCATCCTCTTTCGGCACTAAAATGATAGGAACAGCACAAGGACTAAGGGATTCGCGTATATAACCTTTGTCGAGCAGTTCTTGTACTTGACGCATAATCTCCTTGGTCTCATCTGGATTGGTACGGTATGGTGCATGGTTGGGTAGCGAAGCACCGGGAATTAAGTCAATTTGATGCTCAATCCCTCGAATAGGTGGTAATCCCGGTGGCACGTCTTGTGGAAAGACGTCAGCGAACTCCTGCAAAATGTTAATGACAGCAAGGGGCAAAGAGGAAGGCACGTCCTCGAATGAAAATAATGCCTCTTTGCACACAAAGGCATAGCAAACAGATTTGCTGAAATCTAGCTCATCAATATCAGATTTGGTGGCAAGTAAACATGCACTTTTCAATTTAATTTCAGAAACAACAGTAGATGGTTTATTATTAGACTTCATTTGGTGCTCAAATTCTTTTGCCACAATCTGATTTTCACTCTTATTTGTCTCCTGTTTTGCTTTATTAGCTCTATTAATATCATCTTTCAAAATGGAATCAGGAGTCATAGGAAGCAAAGTAATATTTTTATCGTTATGAACAAGAGTATACTGATTGTTTCTACCATGGTGTACAAAATTTTTATCAAATTGCCATGGTCTACCAAGTAATAAGAACATGCTTGCATTGGTACCACATCACAATCAACATAATCAGCATATGTAGAGATACAAAAATGCACACGAACAGTACGTGTTACCTTAACCTTGCCGCTGTTGGTGAACCATTGGATGTAGTAAGGATGTGGATGTGGTCTTGTGGTGAGAGATAGCTTCTCCACCATCTCCATGCTAGCCAAGTTATTGCAGCTCCCTCCATCTATGATCACGCGAACAGAACGTTCCTTCACAACTCCCTTTGTATGGAACAAATTATGCCTCTGATTTTGCTCAGCTTGTGTAACCTGCACACTCAAAACACGTTGAGCAACTAAACATTCATACCTGTCAGCATCTTCAGCAGCCATGTATTGCGTCTCATGATCAGAATCGTCTCCACTGTGTTCGTCACGTGTAATAAGAGCCAAAGTCTCCTCATCATAGTCACTAGCAGACTCATACCCACCATCCTCAGTAACAATCATCACACGCTTAGATGGGCATTCTCTCGCATAATGACCTCCACCCTTGCAACATCGACAAATAATATCATGTGTTTGCCCTATTGATGCCATGGATGAAGAAGAGCTCTTTGCAGGCCCAGAAGGTGTGCTCTTGGCAGATGGTGGTGATTGTGCCTGCTTTATTGTATCACGGTTGGAGGTGGCAGCCGACGGAGGCGCCGGTGTAGCAGAACGTGTGGAAGTAGATGATGCACGTGGTGTCCATGATGAAGGTCGACCTGCAGAAAAGTTAGTCCGCGCCGATGCCTGTCGATCCTGCACTTCACGTTCAGCTTTACAAGCAAGATGGAATAAACGAGTGATATTAGTATACTCCTTATACTCTAGAATCGTCTGAATATCTCTATTTAATCCACCCATAAAACGTGCAAGCATAGCTTCATTCTCCTCAACAATACCATATCTAATCATGCCAGTTTGTAATTCCTGATAATATTCTTCTACAGAATTTTTTCCCTGTCTTAAGCGCTGCAATTTTTGAAGTAATTCACGTTGATAATATGGTGGAACCCAACGAGTATGCATAGCAGTTTTCAAAGCAGCCCAAGTAGCCGGAATAGGAAATAATCTACAATGCTCAGACCACCAAACACATGCAAAACTAGTGAATGCACAAACAGCAGCAGGAACACGTCTCTCCTCGGGATATTGTAAACATGTAAATCGTTGTTCAGTTTCTAACTCCCAAGTAAGATATATATCAGGAACATATCTACCCTCAAATGGTGGAATATTCAATTTTAGTTTAGGGAGATGGTCATGATCTCGTACCTGAGGGTGAGCCCTACCATTGCCATTATTTGCATGTGGACGACCTGGTGGTTGCTGTGCTGGTGGTGGCACGTAGTTCTGATTTTGATCAACCTCATCCTCATAATCTCCCACATAATCATCCTCCTCCACATCAGCAGTAGGAGCCACAGAAGTATCAACAGCAGCACCAGCAGTTTGGCCCGACTGAAGAGGGACACGGCTCGCTCGGTGGAGGGCTGTTTCCCGACGTGGAGGTCGTCGGTGTTGTTGCTGTTGTTGCAGAGGTGCGGCAGGAGCAGCCGGTGGTGGTGGTGGAAAACGCGAAAGCAATTCAGCAAACTTGTTATCGAGCTTTGTTTCAAACGTCTTCTCCATGCCATCTATCTTCTCCATGGCCTCTTCAAATCTGTTTATCACATCTTGCACCTGTGCACTCATCATTTGCTGAAACGTATCATGAAGCTCCTTGTTCATCAAGTTCTCCCAGTCAGTCTCATCGGATTGTGATTCTGGCATGGTTAGCAGCAATAGAAACACACAAGAATTTGATCCTACAGACTACTAACAAGTGGTGGTGGTGGCGGGTGTCACAAATCCGTCAAGAAAATCTCAAATTCTTACCAGTTTTTACCCAGCAGCAGGCGGTGATCGGCAACCGTTATAGTCAAAACTCTCAAAAGCTTGGATAGAGCGATTGCCAGGGAGAGTCAAACGCACGACGTAGATGTATGTGGAGTTGGGAAGGCTTATAGTATGGTAGCAAAAAGGGTCAGCAATAATCAATTCAGAGATGCAAAGCTGAATAAACGCTCAACGACGGTACTGTGCTGGTCCTAGGCTAGACCGTGCTAGAGACGCGAGCCTAGAACACTAACAAAATCACGGCGCTGCACGTAAATAAGGGAAAAGCACACTCTGGAACTATTTTTTTCGCTCTTTTTTTTGCGAAAAATCACTATAATGGCGAGTGTCTCAAAACCCTTCCCTCGTCAAACTGATAGGATGGGCACGAAAAAAAATTTCACTTTTTTTTCGGAAATCAGGGCAGCGACGACGAAAAAGTGCGACAAAAATCACTATGATGGCACGTGGCTCAAAAGACTCAGAAAGGCCTAAAAATAGGATAGGGAAAAAATTTGCCCATGAAAATTTTGGCCTAAAAACTGCCCGGGGGTCTCCAGACTCTTTTTTTTTTGAGACCTACGCAGGCTCAGATTGGTTCGGATATGATGAACTAACCCTAAAAAATTTTTGTGGCTTTTTCGTGGACTGTAGGTATGAAGAACAGACTCGATCTAATCTATGAAAAACTGTAAAATCTCACCGAGCAACCTGGAAATCTGATACCACTTGATAGAGGCGAGGGTCCCGATGTTTCGATGAGATGGTGGCTACCATTTTCTCTGGGAGTCGACCTTGACGATCCGACTATGAACGTGCGAGACGTCGCGCCTTAGCAATCGCTAAACCAACTTCTGAGGGTTATTGACCACGCCGGAACACGATCAACCTGACCATGAGGGTCTGTTTCCTGCGAGCAAATGAAGAACAAGCAAGAAACTGAGATTGCAATCTGGATATTGCGAATATAAGATGAAAGCTTTATTGATCAAGGTGGGGTTCTGTGACGTCTTGGTCTGGTCGTTGGACACAAACGAAGTACGCGAAGTTGCAGCTATGGCGAACTTTTGATCTAAACAAAACCCAAAGTCTAAACGACGCCCTAAGGGCTGTATATATGGAGGAAGAGGGGGGAATTTCGTGGCCCTTGAGGGTGGGGTCCGAAACCAACCCCAACTCTTGTTTCCCCACACATACGGACTCTAAAATTAGCCTATACTTAAGTATTTCGAAATTACATGGGCCTGGCCCATTAATAAGGTGACGCAGCACCTAGAATAGCCTATGGACGAATATTATGAAGTGGCATCTTGTATATTTCGTCCAAGGCTTCATGCACTCCTTATGGCGGCTTTAAAGTCCTGAAATCATCACTTGTAACTCCGTTCTTGATCCCCTTGCGCATGCCATCAACTCCATGTGTGTTCTTGCTCCAATGTTCATCCTTCTCCAAGCTAGGCCCTTCATTTGTAAGCAAAACAAATATATCCAATTTAGGCAGCATCATAATCTCATGAACATTAGAATCATTACCAAGAAACGAAAGTATCTGGTAATTTAATTGGCGTGCGCGAGCTCTAGTAATTGGTCCAGTATATGTAACAGTAGGGGCTGTGGGTGTAACAATGGTATTGATGTCCTCATCAACGGCAAAGTGGGGCGCACGGCCACGTGGCAAGCCCCGGTTGGTCGGAGGCGGACTCTGTCCGGCGCGGGCCGGACACGTCCGGTGCGAGGCGGATCTGATTTTTAGGGTTTCGGGGGGGGGGGGTGGAGAAGAACCGTGGATTCGGAGGGGGTGATATTTATAGGCATAGAGTGAGCTAGGAGAGTCCAAATGAGGTGCGGTTTTTTGCCACGCGATCGTGATCGAACGCTCTGGATGATGGAGAGGGTTTTGGGCCAAATTGGAAGGGTGTTGGGCTGCAACACACACGAAGCCTTCTCGGTCCCTCGGTTAACCGTTGGAGCATCAAACGAAGTAAATGGTACGAAACTTGACAGGCGGTCTACCGGTAGTAAACCAAAGCTGCTTGGCAAGTCTCGGTCCAATCCGGAAATGTTTAACCCCCACACACGAAAAGAAGGTAGAGATGACGACCGGAGGAGATAGGAGCGCCGGAATGCAAAACGGACAACGGGGAAAATGCTTGGATGCATGAGACGAACACGTATGCAAATTCAATGCACATGATGACATGATATGAGATGCATGACAACGACTATAACACACGGAGACAAAAACCCGAACCCGAGGAAATAAGATAACTTAGTGCCGGAAACGACAAGAGTTGAATTACATATAAGGTAAATCACATCCGGGGTGTTACAACACTCCACCACTACGAAAGGATCTCGTCCCGCGATCTAGCACTGGAAGAACGCCGGGTACTCATAACGGATGTGATCCTCGCGTTCCCAGGTGGCTTCACGGTCGGAATGGTGTGACCACTTGACTTTGAGGAATTTGATTGACTTATTGCGAGTCTTGCGTTCAGTCTCTTCAAGAATTGCCATGGGGTGCTCACAATAAGAGAGATCTTCTTGGAGATCAATGTCTTAGAAGTTGACAGTGCGGTCAGGAGTCTTGAAGCACTTGCGGAGCTGAGAGACATGGAACACGTCGTGCACATTTGCAAAGTTTGAAGGAAGCTCGAGTTGATGGCGAGATCGCCTCTCTTGTTGAAGATCTTGAAAGGACCCACGTATCTAGGGGAAAGCTTCCCTTTGATACCGAAGCGACGAGTACCTTTCATTGGAGAGACGCGGAGGTAAACATGATCACCGATCTCGAAAGCCAAATCACGGTGCTTACTATCATAGTAGCTCTTCTGGCGCGATTGCGCTGCTTTGAGGTTATCACGAATGACTTTACACATCTCTTATGCCTCTGTGATTAAGTCATTTCCCAGAAGTTGACATTCACCGGTTTCAGACCAGTTGAGTGGAGTACGACACTTCCTACCATACAGAATTTCGAATGGGGCGTTGCCCGAACTTGCTTGAAAACTGTTGTTGTAGGAGAATTTAGCATATGGAAGACAATCTTCCCACTTCATTCCGAAGGAGATCACACAAGCCCTGCGCATATCTTCAAGAATCTGATTGACACGCTCGACTTGACCGCTAGTTTGAGGATGGAAAGCTGTGCTGAAGCGGATGTTGGTGCCCATGGCCTTCTGAAAAGACTCCCAACACTTGGAGGTAAAGATGCTGCCACGGTCTGAAGAGATCACCTGTGGAATACCGTGCAGAGAGACAATCCGATAGGTATACAGCTCCGCCAATTGAGCTGCAGTGATAGACTCTTTGATAGGCTAAAAGTGAGCCACTTTAGTGAGTTTGTCGATGACAACGAATATAGCATCATTGCCATGCTTGGACTTTGGAAACCCAGTCACGAAGTCCATCTCAATGTGGTCAAACTTCCATTCTGGAATGGCAAGAGGTTGGAGGAGACCAGCTGGCCTTTGGTGTTCTGCCTTCACTCTTCTGCAGACATCACACTCATTCATGAACTGAGCAATCTCGCGCTTCATTCGAGTCCACCAATAAGCCTGCTTGAGGTCCTGATACATCTTCGTGCTCCCAGGGTGGATGGAGAGGAGTGAATTGTGAGCCTCATTCATGATAACTTTACGAAGATCACCTTTGGGCACAAAAATACGATCCTCAAAGAAGAGAGTATCCTTGTCATCAAGGAGGTAGCACTTGTACTTGGGTTGACTCTTGGCAATCCCAATCTTCACCTTCTTCACCATAGCATCAAGAAGCTGAGCCTGGCGAATCTGGTCTTCTAAGGTAGGAGAGACTTGAAGGTTGGCGAGGAAACCTTGAGGAACAACTTGCAGATTGAGTTTGCGGAAAGCTTCACAAATCTCGGGTTGGTAAGGCTTGAGAATCAGACTGTTGCAATAAGCCTTCCTGCACAATGCGTCAGCAATCACATTGGCTTGCCTGGAGTATACTCGATACTCGGATTATACTCTTGAATCATTTCGACCCAGCGAGTCTGCTTGAGGTTGAGATTCGGCTGAGTGAAGATGTACTTGAGACTCTTGTGGTTAGTGAAGATGTCCACTTTTCTTCCCAATAAGAGATGTCTCCAAGTCAAAAGAGTATGCACAACTGCCGCCAACTTGAGGTCATGAGTGGGGTAGTTCTTCTCGTTGGGCTTCAACTGGCGAGAGGTATAAGCCACAACTTTCTTCTCTTGCATCAACACTGCACGAAGACCTTGAAGATAGGCATCGCAGAAGACCTCGGACGGTTTGGATTCATCGGGAGGAGTCAGAACTGGAGCAGTGACCAATTTCTCTTTCAAAGTGTTGAAAGCGATGTCACATTCCGGAGACCAAATGTACTTGACATGCTTCTGGAGAAGGTTTGAAAGAGGCTTCGCGATCTTTGAAAAGTTCTCAGCGAACCTTCGACAGTAGCTCGCGAGACTGAGGAAGCTACGGAGTTGCTTCACGTTCTGAGGTGGTTCCCAATTCACAATTGCAGACACCTTCTCAGGATTCACCGCAATGCCCTTGGCAGAGATGATATGCCCAAGATAAAGAACCTCATCGAGCCAAAACTCGCACTTTGAGAACTTGGCGTAGAACTGATGTTCCCTGAGCTTATCGAGCACCAAACACAAGTGCTTGGCATGATCTTCCTTGTTCTTTGAAAAGACCAGAATGTCGTCGAGATAGACCAAAACGAAGTCATTTGTGTAGGCGTTGAAGATGAAGTTCATTATGCGAGAGAAAGTCGGAGGAGCGTTGACGAGGCCAAAAGACAAGACAGTGTATTCATATGAACCATAGCTTGTCCTGAAAGCCGTCTTGGGAATATCTTGCTCACGGATTCGAATCTGGTGATAACCCATACGGAGATCAAGCTTGGAGAATACTTGGGCACCTTTGAGTTGTTCGAACAGCTCATTGATGTTGGGAAGTGGGTACTTGTTCTTGATAGTCTTCTTGTTCAATGGACGGTAATCAACACAAAGTCGGTCCGTTCCATCCTTCTTCTTCAAAAAAGTACTCCACAACCCCACGGAGAAGAACTAGGTCGGATGAGACCCATCCGCTCTTGAATATCGAGTTGCTTCTTCAACTCCTTCAACTCTTCAGGTCCGAGCTTGTAAGGACGTTTGCACATCGGTTCCGTGCCAGGGTCAAGATCGATGACGAATTCAACTGGCCGGTGCGGAGGCATTCCTGGAAGCTCTTCTGGAAAGACATCTTGATATTCACAAACGACTGGAATTTGCGAGATGGCATCCAGTTCACCCTTCTCATTGAGAGAAAACAGACGGATGGTATTATCCCGAGCGGCAAAGACAACTACATCCTCAGACGAATGAGTCAATTGAATCTGCTTGGCTGCACAATCAAGCTGAGCCTTATGCTTAGAAAGCCAGTCCATTCCAAGAATAAGATCAATATCCGAGTTACCAAGGACCATTGGAGAAGCCAGAAATTTGAAATCACCCATCATGATAGAAATATGCGGAATCTCGTAGTTTGTGAGCAAACATCTACCCGGAGAGACAACTGCTAACGGTTTATGCATAACTTGAGAATACCACCCATGCTTAGATGCAAAAGGTCTCGAGATGAAACAATGTGATGAACCAGTGTCAAAAAGTACTTTTGCAGGAACATCGTTAACAGGAAGGTTACCCATGATGACATCTGACGAGTCCTCTGCCTGAGCTGCATTCACCATGTTGACCTTAGCGTACTTGGGGTTATGCTTGACCACAGCTGTACTTGCCGATCTCACAGGAGGAGGAGGAGGGAGACACCTCTGATTGAAGCATTTGTTGGCATAGTGACCCTTCTGTTGGCACTTGTTGCACGTGACCTCTGAAAGCGGACAGTGATACGGAGCACTCGATCTTGGAGCTTGAGACGAAGTCTTGTTCTGAAAGCCAAGGTTGGGTGGGTGGGAAGATCCACTGTCACCTTTGCTCTTCTGATACGACTGACGGAACGGAGGAGGAGGAAGCCAATACTTCTGCTGCTTAGCCACTTGAGTAGAGGAAGAAGGAGTAGCATCTCTAACTCGCTTCTTGGAGGCATCACACTTCAGTTGAGCAGCCTCTTGCCTCAATGCCATGTTGTAGAACTCATCGTACCTCAAGGGCTCAAAGAGAACAAGAGCTAGCCGGATTTCCTCTCCGAGACCACCCCTGAACTGATATATCATGCTCTTCTCGTCAGGTACGTCCTGCTTAGCAAAGCGGGCAAGCTTCTGAAACAACTTGTTGTAGTCATAGACAGAAAAAGAGCCTTGCTTCAGGTTGCAGAATTCCTCACACTTGCTTTCAACCATGCTTTGAGGAATATGATGAGCTTTGAAGTCTTGACGGAATCCATCCCAGGTAATCACACGGCCTCCTCTAGAATCTTTGTACTGCTGGAACCATTCTGCAGCTTGGTCTTTGAGTTGGAAGGAAGTGAACTTGACAAAGTCCTCAAGCCTGATGTTACTGCACTCGAAATGCTTGCACAAGTCCACAAGCCAATCGTCAGCATCAGTTTCCTCAACACAATTGCTGAAGGTCTTTGGCTGGTTAGCAAGGAACTGGTTGAGTGTAGAAAAGTGATTCTGATTGTTGCCCTGGTTGCCTTGGTTGCCTTGGTTCGCTTGGTTGCGCTCTTGAAGAATTTGCATGATCAACTACATGTTTCCATTGGAAGCGGCCATCACAGCTTGCCATGCCTCCAGAGGAGGGGGTGGTTGATAGAGGCGAGGGTCCCGATCTTTCAATGAGATGATAACTAACGATTTGGTGGAGACAACTTTGACAATCCGACTACAAACATGCACAACGTTGCGCCTTAGCAATCGCTAAACCAATCTCCTGAGGTTACTGACGATGCTGGAAGCACGGTCAGCCTGACCATGAAGGTCTATTCCTGCAAGCAATCGAAGAACGAGCAAGAATATGATAAAGCAATCCGAATATTGCAAATATATATGAAGTATTGATAAAGGTGGGGATCCGGAACCGGTCTTGGTCTGGTCATTGGACACAAACGAAGTACACGAAGTTGCAATGGCTAACTTTTAACTAAACAAATCCCAAGGAAAAAGCTACTAGATGGATCTACTTATATAGGAGCAAGGGGTGGCGGCCAAGGAGGTGGGAGGACGTCCCAAGGCAGCCTAAAACTAACCCTAGGTCGTACAAGGCTCATGGGCCCAAGTGGAGGTGATGCAACACCTTTGGGCTTGTAGTTTGACTCGGATTCTGCTGCAACATCAGATTGATTCGTCCGTAACTCAATGCTCCGGACGAATTTGAAGGTGAATCCAATTGGGATGGAAATAGCACGAAATCTAGTTTCCAACAAAAAAAGAATCACCCAATTCGGAGTCCGTATGAAAAAGTTGTTGGCGTTTTGAGTCAGGTATGTCTGTGCAGTCCGAATCTGAATCCAGAACGTGAGAGACTTGGACTCTATCTTCTGTTGGCCCAAAAGTGACGTGAGAGGACTTTTTGAACACAACCTAAACATCTCCTTTTCCCTTATCTTCATATGTGGATTATACAAATGTCCCATACACCTGCAATTAGACAAAACACAAAAGTGTGTGAAGTATTTTTGTTCTGGATAACATAAATAGACTATTGAATAGTTTGCATTAGAAATCACCTGAAAAATATGCATGTATGCAATATTTTTGGTCGTATCCAAGGTAGTCATGTCCTCATCATCCTCCCCTTTTTGAAAACAAAGCCGTCCTCGGCATTGCTTAATCTGAAATGTGGCTAACAAAAGAGACAAGGTGTACATGTTGTATATGTATATGTCATCCATTTTAACTTCCCTTGATTTTTGCACATATGTCACATGTATACATGAGTAACTTTCATTGTTCATAAAATCTAAAGCCAAAAAATTATCACAAGAAGTAGAAGGCATGAAAATATTGCAACTCAGTTTGCACATATAAGTGAAGCTCTTATTCACTTCAAAAGATTGGCAATGTTCATCATTAAACCATTCTAACTTCGATGAATAAACCTTACTTGCATCAAATTTACATGCTACAACATGCTTAAATAAGCAAACATGCAATAAGTCATTGGACACAGAATCATCATCAAGATTAGAGATCATATCAAAATGATTAAACATTGGTTCTTTTGCATCAACAGTTAATTCAATGGGTGCACTCAAAATTGTTGATATTTCAGTTGTTTGATCACATGACGCATTCATGACAGTAACAAGAGTCTCTAAAATAGGTGGTGTGCTCAAATCAACAGGTAATTCAACACATGATGCATTCAAGTTAACTAGGCATGCTTCATTCTCATGTGAAGTTATATCATCAAGACCTTTACTGTTACCTCGCAGAGATGTAGCTGATGTAGGTACGGACGTTGACAATTTACCATACTCTTGAGATGATATCGCGCTCACAATCCGAGGTGGGGCTGCTCTAGTAGGTGCAATAGTGGAGTAACCAACCGGCGGTGGTGAGCATGAACTGGAATAGTAGTTGTTGTAGTCACCCAATGCATCCTCTTGTATTTGTCTCTCAAAGGTACAAGCACGGACATACATACCAGTAATGCAACAAGGAATATACTGAAATCTTGCCTGAATATCATGGTTCAAACCACCAAAAATCTATTCATTGTATCATCCTCAGATTCTTCTATGTCGCAATGAAGCATATAAGATTTGAACTCTTGGTAGTAAGCATGAACAGTGTTACTGCCTTGTTTTAATTGCTCCAATTTGTGACGCAATTCACGACGATAGTAAGGAGGAAAAAATTGTTGTCTCATTACAGCTTTCAAAACTTTCCAAGTTGTGGGTTGGTTATCAATGTTTTTCTTACAATGTACACTCCACCAAACAGAAGCAAAACCAGTAAATGCTCTAATGGTAGCTCGTACTCTCTCAAGTTCAGAAAAATCATGGTGACTAAAAACTTGTTCTACTTCAAGCTCCCAAGCTAGATAAATAACAGGATTAAATCTACCCTCAAATGATGGTAAAGAGATAACCTGACCATATGCTTGTGTGTGTTGTCCCAACTCTCGTGATGGTGAAGATGTGTCCGTCATCCAAGAACTTCTATCTCTGGAACCTGTCATGATTAGTAGAAACAAGAACCAAAATTTGAGAATAATGTTCCTATGAACTACTAGGATGTGGTTGTAAAGTGCTCACAGTAAAGCAAATATCAATATCTTACAAGTTCTTATCATGCGGCAGGTGGTGACAGGCAACCAGCGGTGTCAAATAACTCCGAAGATTGTGTAAAACGATTGCCAGGGGAACGTACGTATACACGGTGTAGAAATATGTGGAGCTGGGTTGGCTATATATGGTAGCAAAAGATTAGCAATAATCAATTCAGAGATGCAATGTTGAATAAACGCTCAACGACGGCACTGTGCTGGTCCTAGGCTAGACCAAACTAGAGACGCGAGCCTAGAACACTAATGAGGTCACGTCGTAGCACAACTAGCATCAATAAAGGATATAAAGTAGCTCTGGACAGCAAGATATAAGTGAAGATCACAATAACAGTAGACCTATTTAGAAGCTGATGTTGAGGTGCCAAATACTGAACTAGCTTCTGCAACTATTTAGATGTGGCTCGTCGCTAGCTTTCATTTGAGTACTCGCGGAGTCAAAACAGACTTCATATGAGGAACTTATGCCTGTTTTACTGAACAATGCACAAAACAGATTCCAATCCGAATTCAACTACGAGATTGAGTCTAGATAGATCCGAATTTTGTTTTTTTTCTCCTCTCTTTTTTTTCTCACACTTTTTTTCTTTTCCTTTCTTTTTTTTCTCTGACTTTTTTTACTTTTTTTCTCTCGTTTTTTTCTCTATCTTTTTTTCTCTCTCCCTCTTTCCAAAACAAACTAGATAAGATGTAGATTGGATCAAGCGAAGATGGGAACGATCTCAACTATGATTATGACAATGAACGGTGGGTAGCACGTGGAGGAAATTGATGGATGGGTGGTGGACAGTGGAAGGGATAACGATGCAGTGGCGACGTGACTAATGTGAACAGAACTCGAAACTCTAAACGACCTAGACACTAAGACCAGCAACTCGACACGACGATGCAACCGATAATTCAACTATGCAAGCAATGAAAAGAAAATTGCAAAGGCTCAGACTGTCTTGGACAAAGGATGAATAAATCTAACTCTTTTTTGTGGATTTTTCTTGGACAATAGGTAAGAAAATAAATCTAATCTAGGAAAACTGGAAATTCTCACCGAGCAACCTGAAAACTGATACTACTTGATAGAGGCGAGGGTCCCGATCTTTCGATGAGATGATAACTAACGATTTGGTGGAGACGACTTTGACAATCCGACTACAAACGTGCACAATGTTGCACCTTAGCAATCGCTAAACCAATTTCCTGAGGTTACTGACGATGCTGGAAGCACGGTCAGCCTGACCACGAAGGTCTCTTCCTGCAAGCAATCGAAGAACGAGCAAGAATATGATAAAGCAATCTGAATATTGCAAATATATATGAAGTATTGATATCCGGAAGTGGTCTTGGTCTGGTCGTTGGACACAAACGAAGTACACGAAGTTGCAATGGCTAACTTTTAACTAAACAAATCCCAAGGAAAAAGCTACTAGATGGATCTACTTATATAGGAGCAAGGGGTGGCGGCCAAGGAGGTGGGAGGACGTCCCAAGGCAGCCTAAAACTAACCCTAGGTCGTACAAGGCTCATGAGCCCAATTGGAGGTGATGCAACACCTTTGGGCTTGTAGTTTGACTCGGATTCTGCTGCAATGTCAGATTGTTTCGTCCGTAACTCAACGCTCCGGATGAATTTGAAGGTGAATCTAATTGGGATGGAAAGAGCACGAAATCTAGTTTCCAACAAAAAAAGAATCACCCAATTCGGAGTCCGTATGAAAAAATTGTTGGCGTTTTGAGTCAGGTATGTATGTGCAGTCCGAATCTGATTCCAGAACGTGAGAGACTTGGACTCTATCTTCTCTTGGCCCAAAAGTGACGTGAGAGGACTTTTTGCACACAACCTAAACATCTCCTTTTCCCTTATCTTCATATGTGGATTGTACAAATGTCCCATACACCTGCAATTAGACAAAACACAAAAGTGTGTGAAGTATTTTTGTTCTGGATAACATAAATAGACTATTGAATAGTTTGCATTAGAAATCACCTAACAAATATGCATGTATGCAATATTTTTGGTCGTATCCAAGGTAGTCATGTCCTCATCAGTGGTGGTGGCGGATCAGGATTTAGAGTCGTGCGCGTTGGAGGAGCCATCCTGAAGAGTTTGACATCCATTAGCACATTGACAGATAAAATTGAAGCTGAATCCAACGGGTAGAAATTGCAACATATAATCTTCACGTCCGAACGAAATGAACGAATGCATTCCAATAGAAATGGTCACATATCCATAAATTGAGAAACCACTTAGAATTTAGGTAGAGAAATAAATCAACAAGGTACGGAGCAAGAACGAATACTCGGTAAAGATCACCCAATCTCAAACCAAATATCCGTGGAAGAAGAACTAGAGCTACAAGAATTCCCACCTATGAAACTCCCGAACCTTTCCGGTTATGCAATCAGGTGTTGGGGATACAGGGGAAGCATAATATCTCACCCAAATCTAGCAAATCCTACATCCATCTGTATCCATCCTTCAACACATAACCGAGAAAAACTTCGGAAATCGTCTACCTCAACCTTCGAAAAGCATCCGTTATACAAGTTATGGCAATACTCACGAACTCCCGCCCCAGTACTGGGTGGCGTCGAGGTTATCTCACCAACAACTGCATAAAAGAGATTTTCGATGTCGGTGAACTAATCTCAGGTATTCCAGAATTGCAACGATAAAATTATGACGACAACACCTCGGAGCTCAACTCCCCGGGACACTGCCACAACCCCTAAATGACAGGAGGCACCAAGAACAATGTTCTCGTCACAAATCGATCGGAACGATTCCAAGATACCCGCGTGATCCTAAATTTTTTTTTGTGAAATTTGAGAAGAGAAGAGTCAAAACTCTACGTCAGGATGCCTTACCAGAGCGATGAAGGGACTGGGGAGTAAAAAGAATTCCTAAACTCTCCGATATATAATTCCTAAATGACTCAAAACATTTTTCTAGACTCAACAACGGCTGCTAATATGATCAAACAGTGGGGGCTCCTAAGGTCGGGGAAGGCTCTGATTACCAACTTGTAACGCCCTCGATGCGTCTATATCTCCTACGTGTCGGAGCACGACTTAGAGGCATAACCGCATTGAAAGCAATGTCGCAAGTAAGGTAATCTTCACAACAACCCATGTAAATAAATAATAAGGGGAAAGGTACATAGTTGGCTTACACTCGCCATGTCAAACAAAGTACATAAATAGCATTACATTATCCAATCACTCATGGTCCGACTATGGTACCAAAATAAAAGTTCAACCCAACATGCGACACGGTCCCGATCGCCCCAACTGGGCACCACTACTGATCATCAGGGAAAGACACATAGTAACGGCGTGAGTCCTCGTCGAACTCCCACTTAAGATCAAGCACATCATCTGGAATGGAGTCATCGGGCCCTGCATCTAGTTTGGAAGTAATCTGTGAGCCACAGGGACTCAATAATCTCGCACCTTCGTGATCAAGACTATTTAAGCTTATAGAAAAGGCAAGGTAATATGTGGAGCTGCAGCAAGCGACTAGCATATATGGTGGCAAACCTGTTCGCAAAAGAGAGCGAGAAGAGAAGGCAAAGCACGAACGAATAGCTATAGAACATCCTGCGGCAAACATTACTCCAACACCATGTTCACTTCCCGGACTCCGCCGAGAAGAGACCATCACGGTTACAGACGCAGTTGATTCATTTTAATTAAGTTAAGGTTCAAGTTATCTACAACCGGACATTAACAAATTCCCATATGCCCATAACCACGGGCACGGCTTTTGAAAGTTCAAATCCCTGCAGGGGAGTCCCAACTTAGCCCATGACAAGCTCTCACGGTCAACGAAGGATAAACCTTCTCCCGAGACATTCCGATCAGACTCGGCATCCCGATTCTACAAGACAACTTCAACAAAGACAAAACAAGTCCAGCAACACCGCCCGAATGTGCCGACAAATCCCGATAGGAGCTGCACACATCTCATTCTCAGGGCACACTCAGATAGGTCAAGCTACGAGTAAAACCAACCCTCGAGTTTCCCCGAGGTGGCCCCGCAGGCTGCCCAGTTCGGACCAACACTCAGAGGAGCACTAGCCCGGGGGGGGGGGGGTTTAAATAAAGATGACCCTTGGGCTCCGGAAACCCAAGGGAAAAAGTGGCTAGGTGGCAAATGGTAAAACCAAGGTTGGGCATTGCTGGAGGAGTTTTATTCAAGGCGAAATGTCAAGGGGTTCCCATTATCACCCAACCGCGTAAGGAACGCAAAATCCGGGAACATAACACCGATATGACGGAAACTAGGGCGGCAAGAGTGGAACAAAACCCTAGGCAAAAAGGCCGAGCCTTCCACCCTTTACCAAGTATATAGATGCATTAAGATAACAAGATAATATAATGATATCCCAACAAGAAAATAATGTTCCAACAAGGAACGGTCTCCAATCTTCACCTGCAACTAGCAACGCTATAAGAGGGGCTGAGCAAAGCGGTAACATAGCCAATCAACGGTTTGCTAGGACATTGTGGGTTAGAGGTTTGACATGGCAATTTGGGAGGCATGATAAGCAAGTGGTAGGCATCATAGCATAGGCATAGCAAAAGAGCGAGCATCTAGCAAAGCAAAGATAGAAGTGATTTCGAGGGTATGATCATCTTGCCTGCAAAGTTGTCAGAGTTGACTGGATCCTCGAAAGCAAACTCAATGGGCTCCTTGTTAACGAACTCGTCTCCCGGATCTACCCAAACAAGACAAACAAGCAAAAGGAACACAATCAATCACGTGCAAAGCTCAAACCACATGATGCAAACATGGTATGCTATGCAGGATGCGATATGTGATGCATATGCAAGATTTGACAAGGAATGAATGAACCTGACCTCAACATGGAAATCCAAGAGTTCCACTAGAAAGGTGGGGTGATTTCGGTTGAAATCGATATAAGGAACACCGGAATCGGAGACACGATTTGGAAATGGCAAGCAATACAAATATGGCACCGGTCTGCGATAAACAGCAAGTAGCCATCTAAATGCAACAAGATAATTATGCTACAGCACTCAAACATGGCAACAAAATACATGGCAGGGATCCATTCATGATGCTTGACAAAAGATGAACACTGAGCTACGGCCAATTCATCCATTAACAGGTTCAAACAAGCATGGCAAAAGTGCAATTGGTAAACAGGTTTCAGACTTGGTGAAATTAACACTAGTCTGGAATTTCAGATCAGGTAGCACACTTTGGAGCATGAAAACTAGATTCTACAGGAACTTAACATGGCAAAGTAAAGCATGGCATGGAGCTACTCAAAGAGCTTAACAAAAGTCTCTTAGTGACCTTGAGCCAAAAGGAATCAGAAAATACAATTGCAAGCATGTGAACATGGCAAAAACATAATCAGGTTACAGACTTAGAGAAAAACTGGAGCATGCAAATCTGTTAACGAGTAGGCATGTTTACGAGCTCGATGCACTCACTACAGAGCAAGGCATGACAATCTAAGAATACATCCATCAAGAATACACATTACATAAGCTAGACATGGCAAGAACAACAACATAGTATGCACGGATCAACTACAACATCTTCGGCAAAATCGCTAAAAAGTAGACAATCTGCCCAGATTCACGAAATAGCAAAAGTAGAACTCAACTGACTCAAGCTAGGGTGCTCCATAATTGCAAACAAAGACATGGATGCATAGAGCACTACAAGATTAACAAATCATCCTTACTGGTCATCCTCAAAAAAGGCACGGATCACTAGGAAACAACATGAACATATGGCATATTGATAAAAACAGACCAAGGACTTTGTGAAATTGGTAAGTCCCTGAAATCAGCATTAACGAATGCACCACTTTGCAAGCTTGTGCTAGTCACCACACATACCACAAAAATACATGGATAGCACCTCTATAAAGATGGCAAAGTATATAACAAAACACACGTAGAGCTCATGAGCATATCATGCACACATTAATCATGGCAAAAATGACAAATAGCTATGTGGTGCAGCACATCTGACAAATAACTCAAATAGCTCTCTTCCATCAGCATTTCGGGCATCACGATGAGCTCAAATGAAGATGATGCAATGAGATGAAATGATGTACTCTCTGAGACGAACATTTTGATATACTACATGCCCAAAACGGATCTGCGGATGCAGAGATATAGCATGATGAAAAATGCAAAATGTCTAGGGTTTCGAGAGAAAGTCAACCCTCTCAGATCTGGATCTGAGAACACTGTAGCAACGCAGACTTCGAGGTTCGCCGGAAAGCTTGAGGTCACCGGAGATGGACTTTCCGCGGAGAGAGGCCGGTCGGAGGAGGAGGCGCGGGGCCGGAGCCGGGGCCGGCGAGGTCCGGGCGGCGCGGCGCGGCACCCGGCATCGTGGGGCGGCGGCCGGCGAGGAGTGCGGCGGCGCCGGCTTGAGGAGGCGATGGCCGGCGAGGCGGACCGCGGCGGCGCCGGCCGGTGAGGCGGCTCGGCCGCAGGGAAGAAGGGCGCGGGGCGCGCGCGGTCGGCGCACGGGGCGACCGGGCCGGGAGGGCCCCTCCTGGGCCCGGGCGGGCCGGCGGCGCGGGGGCGGCGAAGTGGGGCGCGCGGCCACATGGCAAGCCCCGGTTGGCCGGAGGCGGCGGTGGACACTGTCCAGCGCGGGCCGGACACGTCCGGTGCGCGGCGGATCTGATTTTTAGGGTTTCTGAGGGGAGAAGAACCGTGGATTCGGAGGGGGTGATATTTATAGGCATAGAGGGAGCTAGGAGAGTCCAAATGAGGTGCGGTTTTCGGCCACGCGATCGTGATCGAACGCTCTAGATGATGGAGAGGGTTTTGGGCCAAATTGGAAGGATGTTGGGCTACAAGACACACGAGGCCTTCTCGGTCCCTCGGTTAACCGTTGGAGCATCAAACGAAGTCCAAATGGTACGAAACTTGACAGGCGGTCTACCGGTAGTAAACCAAGGCCGCTTGGCAAGTGTCGGTCCAATCCGGAAATGTTTAACCCGGACACATGAAAAGAAGGTAGAGATGACCACTGGAGGAGATAGGAGCGCCGGAATACAAAACGGACATCGGGGAAAATGCTCGAATGCATGAGATGAACACGTATGCAAATGTAATGCACATAATGACATGATATGAGATGCATGACAACGACAATAACACACGGAGACAAAAAACCGAACCCGAGGAAATAAGATAACTTAGTGCCGGAAACGGCAAGAGTTGGATTGCATATAAGGTAAATCACATCCGGGGTGTTACAAATCCCATCAATTTTGACCCAAAAATCATCATTTTCCGCCGAAAATCGCGTCCCGAATTTCGGATTTGGAGTTGACCCCGATACGCCGGACGACCGTCACCTTACCGGACGTCCGGAGCCGCAGGAACCACTGGACGTTCGACCACCGGAACCCCCTAACCCGAGCAGAATCAGCGGATTTCCGACCCGACCGGACGTTCGGCGACCGGACGACCGTTTTTTCCGGACATCCACTACCTGTAAAAACTGACTTCGCTAAAACTTTGTTTTGGCCATAACTAATTCATCCGAACTCCGATTTTGACGTTCTTTAGCTCGTTTTGAAGCTATTTACACCCCCCCCTGCCCACAAAAATACCACCAATATCTTTTGACTCCATCAAATTGTCTGAAATTTGGCAAGTTTGCCTAGGCCCTCCACCATATCATCTGGTACACCACCATAGCCTTCCGCAACCTAACCAATTTTGTTCCCCATCGCATTAGTGGTTGCTTGAGGAGTAATTTGAGTCTCCTAAGGTGTATAGGCTACTTAGGGACAGTTGCTTCTTAATCAACCACCACCACCACTTCCGCATAACCTTGCCACCATACACTTCCGCCACCTCAACTTAACCCAATTTTGTTTGTGTTGTGAGTTGTGTCTCCTAAGGTGTTTAGGCTACTTAGGGACCGTGCTTTCAACTCCGACATCGTGTATAGTCCACCACCATAGCCTCCACTTCCGCATTGCCTAGTGCAACTCCACCGCATTCCGCTACCACCATTTGACTTTTGTCCTTGAGATTTTGAGTTGTGGTTTTTCCGTTTCCTAAGGTGTTTCGGCTACTTAGGGACGAGTCTCCATCATCTTGGTATCTCCATCAAGATCACCACCACTCATCACTGACACGGACGGTAACCTCCATATCATCTTGGTATCGTGGTACCCCTCCATTGTATATTCCCTTGCCATTGCATTGATAACCCCTAGCCCATTTTGCATCACTTGCCTATCGAGACTAGCCATTCGAGTATTGCCGGCAACGTTACTTGTGCACATTAGTGGTCTACACCTTCCATTGCATACATACCATACCTGTAACGCCCTCGATGCGGCTATATCTCCCATGTATCGCAAGTCTCAAGTGAGGTAATCTTCACACAACCCATGTAATACATAAGGGAAAGAGATACATAGTTGGCTTACAATCGCCACTTCACATAATTACATGAATAAAGCATTACATCAACCAGATACAATCAAGGTCTGACTACTGAACCAAAATAAAAGAAGACTACCCCAAATGCTACACAGATCCCTCATCGACCCCAACTGGGCTCCACTACTGATCAACTAGAACGAAACAACACAAAGGACAATATCTTCATAGGGCTCCTCTTTGAGCTTGGTTGCGTCATCTGCACGGTATCCTCGGCACCTGCAAGCAGGTTTTGGAAGTATCTGTGAGTCACGGGGACTCAGCAATCTCACACCCTCGCGATCAAGACTATTTAAGCTTATGGGTAAGGTAAAGGTATGAGGTGGAGCTGCAGCAAGCGACTAGCATATATGGTGGCTAACATACGCAAATGAGAGCGAGAAGAGAAGGCAAAAGCACGGTCGAACAACTATGATCAAGAAGTGATCCTAGAACAACCTACGTCAAGCTTAACTCCAACACCGTGTTCACTTCCCGGACTCCGCCGAGAAGAGACCATCACAGTTACACACGCGGTTGATGTATTTTAATTAAGGTCAACTTCAGGTTTTCTACAACCAGACATTAACAAATTCCCATCTGCCCATAACCACGGGCACGGCTTTCGAAAGTTCAAATCCCTGCAGGGGTGTCCCAACTTAGCCCATCACAAGCTCTCACGGTCAACGAAGGATATTCTTTCTCCCAAGACAATTCGATCAGACTCGGCATCCCGGTTACGAGATGATGCGGAGCATCCCAAGGTCATCCCCATGGACCTACCATCATCTCATCAAGTGCCTACCGGACCCATGACTCGGTCACGTGCAAGAGCCCTTGAAACTGAGGTGACATCTCTCCTCTCACAATTCCACTTCGATGCACATGAAGCATGGCTACTACCTCATATGGATACCTTGTGCATACTCAGGTACAATGGAGAAGCTAAGGAGCAAGGACAAGAAGAAGAGGAAGATGGACGAGAAGACGGAGAAGAAAAAGAGCTGCAGGAAAATTCCCAGCCACCGGATGATCAGCCGGGACCGGACGTCCGGCACCTGAAGCGTCAGCCAAGCCCCAGCCAGCGGACGTCCGGTCCAGACCGGACGACCAGTGCCCCTACACCCGAGGCCAATGAGCGGACGTTCGGCCCCGACTGGACAACCGGCGTGACCGCACCCGAGCCGAAGTCAGCGGAAGTCCGGAGCCTCCGGACGTCCGGCACCCCCATCACAGAGCGGAACCAGCGGACGACCCGAGGACACCGGAAATCCGGCAGCTCCTGAGACACCGGACGACCGGTCCCCAGCGGACGTCCAGTACCTGTCTGCGCACAGTGTTCGGGCCCGAGGCCCATGTACCCCTTCACTTTGCCCCATTTGCACTTAGACTATAAATAGACCCCCCCTACACATTCATCCTACCTAGGGTCAGCATTGGTTTAGCTCATTTGAGAGATAGAGCATTTCCCATCCATATCGGATCTACTCCATGAGAGAGACCGCGGCCCCTCTTCGGAGAAGATCCACCTTGGATTCAAGACCCCTTTCTAAGGGAAGATCCCCTTGTGGATACAAGACCTCCTCACGGAGAAGAACCGGTTACCGTGTATCGTCCCTAGTTGTCCGTGGATTCGTGTATCGTTCTATGTACTCGAGGGTCTAGCCCATGTGTGACTTATTAATGTCAGTTTAGTGATTTCCTCTTGTGTTTCCCTTCCGTACATCCTCGTGTTCTTCGTGTTTTTCCTGGGATCCGCTCCTTTCGTGAAAGATCGGGCGATTAGGGTCTCTACCCTATATCATCTTGGTATCATGAGCAAGGTTGATCACGATTTCGGAGCCCCATCTTTGTTTTTCTAGCTTGATTTTGTTGCTTTTCGTCCTAATCCGAATATCCCCACAAAAATAGCCAAAAAAAATTTCTTGTGTTTTGTGAGTTCTGGTGATGTTTTGTTGGTTTTGATCAGTAAATTTGTTGTGTTGCAAGTGGATCTAGCCTACCCCCACCATTTCCACCTCGAAATCCCTCCCAAATTCCCCATATCCCCCCAAATCACCAAATTAAAAGAAGACTACCCCAAATGCTACACAAATCCCCGATCGACCCTAACTGGGCTTCACTACTGATCAACTAGAACGAAACAACACAAAGCACAAGATCTTCATAGGGCTCCTCTTTGAGCTTGGTTGCATCATCTGCATAGTATCCTCGGCACCTGCAAGCTGGTTTTGGAAGTATCTGTGAGTCACGGGGACTCAACAATCTCACACCCTCGCGTTCAAGACTATTTAAGCTTATGGGTAAGGTAAAGGTATGAGGTGGAGCTGCAGCAAGCGACTAGCATATATGGTGGCTAACATACACAAATGAGAGCGAGAAGAGAAGGCAAAAGCACGTCGAACAACTATGATCAAGAAGTAATCCTAGAACAACCTATGTCAAGCATAACTCCAACACCGTGTTCACTTCCCGGACTCTGCCGAGAAGAGACCATCACAGTTACACACGCGGTTGATGTATTTTAATTAAGGTCAACTTCAGGTTTTCTACAACCGGACATTAACAAATTCCCATCTGCCCATAACCGCGGGCACGGCTGTCGAAAGTTCAAATCCCTATAGGGGTGTCCCAACTTAGCCCATCACAAGCTCTCACGGTCAACGAAGGATATTCCTTCTCCCAAGACAATCCGATCAGACTCGGGAAACCTGTTACAAGACATCCTCGACAATGGTAAAACTAGTCCAGCAAGACCACTCAGATGTGCCGACAAATCCTAATAGGAGCTGCACATATCTCATTCTCAGGGCACACCGGATGAGCAAGACGTCGGGTGGGCCAGCCTAGAGTTGCGCCTGGTAGCTCCGGACATCGCTCGGTTGGACCAACACTTAGACAAGCACTGGCCCGGGGGGGGGGGTTAAAATAAAGATGATCCTTGGGCTGGCCTAACCCAAGGGAAAAAGAGGCTAGGTGGCGAATGGTAAAACCAATGTTGGGCCTTGCTGGAGGAGTTTTATTCAAGGCGAACTGTCAAGGGGTTCCCATTATCACCCAACCGTGTAAGGAACGCAAAATCCGGGAACATAACACCGATATGACGGAAACTAGGGCGGCAAGAGTGGAACAAAACACCAGGCATAAGGCCGAGCCTTCCACCCTTTACCAAGTATATAGATGCATTAATTAAATAAGAGATATTGTGATATCCCAACAAAATATCCATGTTCCAACATGGAACAACTCCAATCTTCACCTGCAACTAACAATGCTATAAGAGGGGCTGAGCAAAGCGGTAACATAGCCAAATAATGGTTTGCTAGGACAAGGTGGGTTAGAGGCTTGGCTTAACAATATGGGAGGCATGATAAGCAAGTGGTAGGTATCGTAGCAAAGGCATAGCAAAAGAGCGAGCAACTAGCAAGCAAAGATAGAAGTGATTTCGAGGGTATGGTCATCTTGCCTGAACTCCCGCAAGGAAGAAGAACGAGTCCATGAAGAAGACAAACGGACATAGTCGAATGGGTACTCACAAACGCGATGTTACCGGAACCCACCCGAAGAAGCAACACCGAAAAGAAGCACACAACAAAGTAAACAAAGGCATGATATGCGGGATGCGGTATGTGATGCATATGCATGATTTGGATAGGAATGATTGAACCTGGCCTCAACTTGGAAATCCAAGAGTGCCACTGGAAAGATGAGTTGATTTCGGTCGAAATCGATATAAAGATCACCGGAATCGGATGCACGGTTTGGAAATGGCAAGCAAAACAAATATGGCACCGGTCTGCGATAAACAGCAAGTAGCCTCCTAAATGCATCAAGAACAACATGCTACAACACTCAACATAGCAACAAAATACATGGCAGGGATCCACTCATGATGCTTGACAAAAGATGAACACTGAGCTAAGGCTCATTAGCTCATTAACAGGCCCAAATAAGCATGGAAAAAGTGCAAAAGATAACAGGTTTCAGACTTACTGAAATTAACAGCATGCCAGGAATTTATCATCAGGAAGCAATGTTTAGAGCATGAAAACTACATGCTACAGGAACATATCATGGCAAAGAAAGGCATGGCATGAAGATACTTTAAGCATATAACAAAAGTCCCTTAGTGACCTTGAGCCAAAAGGGATCATAAAAGACAATTGCAAGCATGTGAACATAGCAAAAACATAAACAGATTCAGACTTAGTGAAAAACTGGAGCATGGCAAAACAGTTAACAAGTAGGCATGTTTACGAGCTCGATGCACTCACTACGAGGCATTGCATGATAATCTAAGCATACACCCATCAAGAAGACATGGCATAAAAGCTAGACATGGCAAGAACAACAACATAGCATGCACGGATCAATAGCAACATGCTCGGCAAAATCGCTAAACAAGTCAACAATCTGCCAGGATTATTTTATAGAAAAGTAGAGCTCGATTGACTGAAGCTAGGGTGCTCCATAAATGCAAACAAAGACATGAATGGATAGAGCACCACAATGTTAACAAAACATCCTTACTGATCATCCTCAAAAGAGGCATGGATCACTAGGAAACAACATGAACATATGGCATAACAACAAAATCAGGACAAGGACTTGGTGAAATTTTAAGTCCCTGAAATCAGCATTACCGATTACGCTACTTTGCAAGCTTGTGCTAGTCACCACAAATATCACAAAAATACATGGCAAGCACCTCTGTAAAGATGACATGGCATATAACAAAACACATGTAGAGTTCATGATCATAGCATGAACACATTAATCATGGCAAAAATGAGAAAAGGCCATTTGCTGAAACAGATCTGACATAATCATCACATAGCCCTCTTCCAACAGCATTTCGGGCATCAATATGAGCTCAAATGAAAATGATTCAATGAGATGAAATGATGTAATCATCGAGATGAACATTTTGATATGCTACACGTGCGAATCGGAGCTACGGATGCAGAGTTATGGCATGATGAAGTATGCAAAAAGTTAGGGTTTCGGAGGAAAAAGTCAACCCGAGGGGATCCAGATCCAGATCCGGATCTGGGTCTCGCCGGAGTTCATGGTTCGCCGGAGTTCGTGCCGGAGAGGAAGAAGGAGGAGGCCGGAGTGGATGGAGGTGGCCGGCGAGGGATCGGGGCGGCGCGGGCGAGGTCCGGCAGGACGCCGGTGGCGGCGGTGCGGCCGTCCGGCGAGGCGCGGCAGGGAGGCGGCGTGCGGAGCCGCGCCGGCGAAGGGCGGCGCCGGCGGGAAGGAGCTACGGCAGCAGGCGCGGTGGCGGCGCTCGGGCATGGCGGCGGCGGCGGTCGGCGGTCGCGGTCGCGTCGGAGAGGCGGCGCGACGCGGGCTTCCTCCACGGGAGGCGGCGGTGAACGGTTGGGCCCCGCGGGCCCGATCCGGGCCGCGCGGGCAGGCGGCGGGGCTGGAGGAGGGAGAGAGCGGCGGAGGCTGACGTGTCGCGCCCGGATTGGTCCGGCGCGGCGGCGCGGACATGTCCGGCGCGGGGATGTTTATGTCCGATGGCGCAAGGTAGGAGGAGCTAGGGTTTCATCTGTGCGAAAATTCCGGGAGGAACACATATTTATAGGTAGAGGGAGCTAGGAGAGTCCAAATGAGGTGCGGTTTTTGGCCACGCGATCGTGATCGAACGACCGAGATGATGGAGGGGGTTTAGGTGGGTTTTGGGCCACTTTAGAGGGGTGTTGGGCTGCAACACAAACGAGGCCTTTTTGGTCCCTCGGTTAACCGTTGGAGTATCAAACGAAGTCCAAATGGCACAAAACTTGACAGGCGGTCTACCGGTAGTAAACCAAGGCCACATGACAAGTCTCGGTCCAATCCGAAAACGTTTAACACCCGCATGCGAAAAGAGGTGGAAAGGGACACGGGGTGACATAGGAGCGCCGGATTGCAAAACGGACAACGGGGAAAATGTTCGGATGCATGAGACGAACATGTATGCAAATAAAATGCACATGATGACATGATATGCAATGCATGACACGCAAGCAATGACAAGGCAACAACAGCGAATAACTGGAGGACACCTGGCACATCGGTCTCGGGGTGCTACAACACTCCACCACTATGAGAGGATCTTGTCCCGAGATCTAGAATGGCACCGGAGGGAAAATGAAAGAGAAAAAGAAGAGGTAAAACTAAGTTGCTTCTTTGACAAACGAGTGAAACCAAAGAACCTTGAAAAGGTTACACAAATTGAAAGAAAGAAAGCAACGGCGATGAACGAAGATGAAAGCACTCCGTTAAGAAAGAGGAAAAGAAAGAACCGATTCGGGTAGCACTCCGGTTGAAAAGAGATGAAAGACTTGATAAAATGAAAGAGCTTGAGCAAAGGGGCACAATACTCCAATTAAATGGATAAACCAATAAAAGAACACGATCCTGATAAAACAAGAAGATGGGTCGAAGAGAGCAACATCACAATGCCTCCGGAACAAAAGAAAGAAGGGAATGGCATGAACGGAGGTCAAAAACAAGGTCTTGAGAGAGCACGCTAACAACAAATGCTAGAACGGAGTCATTGAATTAACAATAACGAAAGGATAAGCTTTAAGTGGGCTTATGGGGAACATCTTAAAACGGAGGTGAAATTCTGCCACTAGTGGAAACAACAGATTGGATAGATATCAACAAGGAGACAAGAACTTATTTCACCGGGAGGATAAATGAAGAACTTGGGTCATTTATAAGCACCATAGATAGCAACAATCCTTAGGGAAGACCTTAGGTGAAATATAACCCAAGATAACTCCAATGACGAGATTGATGGATTTAAAATACCTCATTCCTAACAACATGTGAATCATGAAACATCAACTCAAATTATCAAGAATGACATAATACAACCTCAAAAGATAAGGTAAAAAGAATTACACTTTGGATTGCAAGATGAAGAATGCTTGAGCTCCTCTGAAAAGAATCTTGATGAACACTTCGAACAGGAATTAAGTCCTTGATGAACCCTCATGTAGAACCTCCATGAAGAACTCTGTTAAGCAAAAGAATGATCAGATGGAAGGAAAGAGAAGTTGAAAACATAAAGTGAAACGTTGTAATGATTTAGATGGATCTCCGGATAACAAACTGAGAAGACTCTTGAATTGCTCTGGATAGGTGAAAAGAATTCTCACAATCAAAAACAATTATGAGGGGATGGCATCAAGCTAGAATCACGAATCTTCGAGAGGATGGACAAGATTGAGAGAAAAAAAATCTTCTTCGGTCTTCAAGTGTTGAGAATGACGAGGAGAAACACCACCATGAATTGTTGAGGCACTCCGGAATGAAAATTAGAGAGGTTGAACCAACGATGAAAAGAAATGAAAGATCTTGGAGAAAGGCATTTGACTGATGATGAATCATCCTTACGTCAAACTCGAAAAGAATTTAGGATAGCTCCGGGAGAATAAGAAGAGTCAGGTAAGATCCTGGGAAAAGACATGTGGGTTAGGGCCCACTCAAAATAAACACCGTAGAACAATAACTTGAAAAAGGAGATAGCACCGGTTGAATTAAATGACTTGAAAGAGATAACAACCTCAAAATATCTTGAACGGATTGAGAATGGAAACGAATCTTCTGAGAAATCTTCAGCACTCCGGAACAAATGAATAGAGAGAGGTAAACAACTAAGAGGTGCACCGGCAAGAGAAGGTATTAGAAACGAGGGAAAAGGGATATGATCAACACCAAAAGCTTGATTTGAAACCACCGGAGATGAAAGGAATGAAGAATGACGAACTTGAGGCTCCATTAGAATCTTCATGAGCATCACCGGGTAAGAACATTGACAAAAAAGAATGGAGAGACTTTCTATTCATAAGATAGATACTTGATAAAGAAATCCGAGTCCTCGAAGAAGAAGGGTGGGTGGGCGGGAAAACAAAGGCAATTTGGGATGGATTAATCAACACCGGTGAGAAGACTTGAGTTGATCTTGCGGATGTTGGAATGATCGGATCCACTTGAAGAGAAACTCACCGGTTGAAAAGGATTGACATGAAAATCTCAATGATCAAGAAGGATTAGTATTCCCATAGAAATATGAGAACACCGTTTAGAGAAGGTATGGAATCAACATTTGACTTCGAAGCAACTCGAATACCACAACTCAAAACAAAACAAAGGATTGGCTTGCAAAATAAGCCAGAACAAACATATGATAGAGATTTCATCCGAAGTTTTTGTGGTGGGGCCTACACGGGCTCGATCATACAACACCATCATGTACAAGGCAGTGCACATGACATACAAAGCGTCCCCGAGTCGGCATAGCCAAGGACTCTTTAAGACACAATGAGACCACTGTAAACTGACCGTGGATAGGCAGACCACTAGACGTCGAACCCCAATTTCATATCATACATCTGTCGTAAAGATATCCTAAGAGCTACTTGAATTCCCACTTATAAACTCCCGAAACTTTCTGGTTATGCAATCGGGTGTTGGGGATACAGGGGAAGCATAATATCTCACCCAAAACTAACAAATCCTACATCCAGCTGTATCCATCCTTCAACACATAACCAAGAAACCTTGGGAAATCATTTACCTCAACCTTTGAAAAGCATCCGTTTTACGAGTTATGGCAATACTCCCGAACTCCCGCCCCAGTACTAGGTGGCGTTGAGGTTATCTCACCAACAACTGCATAAAAGAGATTTTCGATGTCGGCGAACTCAGGTATTCCAGAACTGCAACGATAAAATTGTGACGACAACACCTCGGAGCTCAACTCCCCGGGACACTGCCACAACCCCTAAATGTCAGGAGGCACCAAGAACAATGTTCTCATCACAAAACAATCGGAACGATTCCAAGATACCCGCGTGATCCTAAATTTTTTTAGTGAAATTTGAGAAAAGAAGAGTCAAAACTCTACGTCAGGATGCCTCACCAGAGCGACGAAGGGACTGAGGAGTAAAAAGAAGTCCTAACTCTCTGATATATATAATCCTAAATGACTCAAATCATTTTTCTAGACTCAACAACGCCAGCGATTCGATCAAGCAGGGGGGCTCCTAAGTCGGGGAAGGCTCTGATTACCAACTTGTAACGCCCTCGATGTGGCTATATCTCCCACGTGTCGAAGCACGACTTAGAGGCATAACGGCATTGAAAGCAATGTCGCAAGTGAGGTAATCTTCACACAACCCATGTAATACATAAGGGAAAGAGATACATAGTTGGCTTACAATCGCCACTTCACACAATTACATGAATAAAGCATTACATCAACCAGATACAATCATGGTCCGACTACTGAACCAAAATAAAAGAAGACTACCCCAAATGCTACACAGATCCCTGATCGACCCCAACTGGGCTCCACTACTGATCAACTAGAACGAAATAACACAAAGGACAAGATCTTCATAGGGCTCCTCTTCGAGCTTGGTTGCGTCATCTGCACGGTATCCTCGGCACCTGCAAGCAGGTTTTCGAATGATTTGTGAGTCATGGGGACTCAGCAATCTCACACCCTCGCGATCAAGACTATTTAAGCTTATGGGTATGGTAAAGGTATGAGGTGGAGCTGCAGCAAGCGACTAGCATATATGGTGGCTAACATATGCAAATGAGAGCGAGAAGAGAAGGCAAAAGCACGGTCGAACAACTATGATCAAGAAGTGATCCTATAACAACCTACGTCAAGCTTAACTCCAACACCGTGTTCACTTCCCGGACTCCGCCGAGAAGAGACCATCACAGTTACACACGCAGTTGATGTATTTTAATTAAGGTCAACTTCAGGTTTTCTACAACCAGACATTAACAAATTCCCATCTGCCCATAACTGCGGGCACGGCTTTCGAAAGTTCAAATCCCTACAGGGGTGTCCCAACTTAGCCCATCACAAGCTCTCACGGTCAACGAAGGATATTCTTTCTCCCAAGACAATCCGATCAGACTCGGCATCCCGGTTACGAGATGATGCGGAGCATCCCAAGGTCATCCCCATGGACCTACCATCATCTCATCAAGTGCCTACCGGACCCATGGCTCGGTCACGTGCAAGAGCCCTTGAAACCGAGGTGACATCTCTCCTCTCACAATTCCACTTAGATGCACATGAAGCATGGCTACTACCTCATATGGATACCTTGTGCATACTCAAGTACAATGGAGAAGCTAAGGAGCAAGGACAAGAAGAAGAGGAAGATGGACGAGAAGACAAAGAAGAAGAAGAGCTACAGGAAAATTCCCAGCCACCGGATGACCGGCCAGGACCGGACGTCCGGCACCTGAAGCGTCAGTCGAGCCCCAGCCAGCGGACGTCCGGTCCAGACCGGACGACCGGTGCCCCTGCACCCGAGGCCAATGACCGGACGACCGGCGTGACCGCACCCGAGCCGAAGTCAGCGGAAGTCTGGAGCCTCCGGACGTCTGGCGCCCCCATCACAGAGCGGAACCAGCGGACCACCCGAGGACACCGGACGTCCGGCAGCTCCTGAGACACCAGACGACCAGTCCCCAGCGAACGTCCGGTACCTGTCTACGCACAGTGTTCGGGCCCGAGGCCCATGTACCCCTTCACTTTGCCCCATTTGCACTTAGACTATAAATAGACCCCCCCATTCATCCTAGCTAGGGTCAGCATTGGTTTAGCTCATTGGAGAGATAGAGCATTGCTCATCCATATCGGATCTACTCCACGAGAGAGACCGCGGCCCCTCTTCGGAGAAGATCCACCTTGGATTCAAGACCCCTTTCTAAGGGAAGATCCCCTTGTGGATACAAGACCTCCTCATGGAGAAGAACCGGTTACCGTGTATCGTCCCTAGTTGTCCGTGGATTCGTGTATCGTTCTATGTACTCGAGGATCTAGCCCATGTGTGACTTATTCATGTCGGTTTAGTGATTTCCTCTTGTGTTTCCCTTCCATTCATCCTCGTTTTCTTTGTGTTTTTCCCGGGATCCGCTCCTTTCGTGAAAGATCGGGCGATTAGGGTCTCTACCCTATATAATCTTGGTATCATGAGCAAGGTTGATCACGATTTCGGAGCCCCATCTTTGTTTTTCTAGCTTGATTTTGTTGCTTTTTGTCCTAATCCGAAAATCCCCACAAAAATAGCCAAAAAAAATTCTTGTGTTTTGTGAGTTCTGGTGATGTTTTGTTGGTTTTGATCAGTGAATTTGTTGTGTTGCAAGTGGATCTAGCCTTCCCCCACCATTTCCACCTCGAAATCCCTCCCAAATTCCCCATATCCCCCCCCCCCAAAAATCACCTCCCGGATCTGAAATTTCGCGTTGACCCCGACCACAGGACGACCGTCACTTCACCGGACGTCCGGCGACCCAGGTAGCACCGGACGTCCAACCTTACGGGACGACCGGCGATCGGACATCCGTCCACTTCCGGACGACCGCTACTTCCACCACATCATCCACTACACCACTTCCAACTTCCGCAAACCGTTCCAATATCCCAACCCACACCACCACTTAACCACGACCTACTCCGACGAGGGGGTAGATAATGCAGAGCATCCCATGGTCATGTCTGTGGACACTACCTCGACTATCCAAGCTCAAAGCGGACCCATGACAAGGGTAAGAGCTCGTGCTATTCAATCCGAGGTGACATCACTCCTTCTTGAGTTCCCCTTTCCTTCGAGTGAGATATGGTTACTGCCTAAGTCCGAGACGCTATGTGTGATCAGGTACGACGCACAAGCCATGGAGCAGAGAGCTAAAAAAGAAGAGACATGCGTCAACTCTCTGTCTAGCCCGGAACGTCCGGCCCATGGAACCTTCGGCTGACCCGGAGCTTCCGGCCTGTGACGACCCAGATCAGCCCGGGCGTGCCAACTCTCTGGTTAGCCCGGAACCAGCCCGGACCTCCTGGCCCCCGGAACCTCCAGCCTGCCCGGACCTTCTGGCCCCCGGATGCCAGCCTAGGTTCTCCAGTGCAAACTCTCTGGTTAGAAAGGACCTTCCCCAGAACCTAGCCCGGAACCCCCGGCACCGAGACCTTCCGGCCTCGCTCGAAACTTCCGGCCCTGCCTTGCATGTAGTGACTTGGGCCGAGGCCCGTGTACCCTTTCGCCCCGAGACTATATATACTCTTCTCCTACATACGTTTTAGGGTTAGCAAAGTAGTAGCTCATTTTAGAAGCTTTGCTCTCCACTTGGTCCCCTTTTCCTTAGGAGTTCACAACCTCTACAGAGAAGATCCCCCAAGTGGATTCAAGAGTCCTCACAGGAAGACCCCTCAAGAAATCCTCACAGAGAAGAACCGGCCACTTGTATCGTCCCTTGTTGTTTGTGGATCTTGTATCTCTTTGTGTTACGACGATCTAGTATATGTATAACCAGATCTTGTTGGTTTGAGAGATTTGTCCCGTGTTTCCCCGTGTTTCTCTTGTGCTTTCCCCTAGTGTTCCTCGTGTTCTTCACAGGATCCACTCCTTTCATGAAAGATCGGGCATCTAGGGTTCTACCCTACATCATTGCTTCTGATTCATCGAGCAATTTGCGCAGCTGAACCCAAAGTAAATTTGTTGTTGGCTCACGGCCTCGTAGAGGCGGAGTAATACGATCTTGAAAATCTTCAGCAGAGAACCCTTGATCAATATTACTCATAGAGTTCTTTAAGATCGGAGTTGCTCAATTGTTTCTCGGACAAGAACTTCCAAAGAAATTTCCATAGGTGCTTCTTATTTTTAGCTGTGATCATGTGCACAACTTTCATGCGATTGTTGATGGCATTCAGTTCAGCAGCCAGATGTTCTTTTTCTCGGTGACCCTTAGCCTTGTGCTGCAATAGCAGTTATTGATTGCGCAAACTCACTTCAAGATGTGAAGGAGGTTGAGTATTCGGTTGACGATCACGCTGAGGTAGCCTTGGCCTGTTGAATGTATTGTCATAATCTGGAGGACTTGACACTAGTGCTTTGCCCAAAGAAAAATCTTCCATGACTCGCAATGTATCTCCTATAGGAGGAATGAAGCTTTTGTAGCTGACTTTGGCCAAATATTCGGCGTGCATTGCATAATCAACAACTTCCTGAATCCAAGGGGCAAAGACTTTAATGGTTTTCGGATGCTGAGCAGAATCCATTAGTATGCGCGGAAACATGTCTTCGACATCAAAGATATATCCTCGGGAGATCGCATGAATGGTGTTTCAAAGAACATCATATATAGCATTTTCAGCGTTCATCCCAGCCAGAGGATAGATGGTATAAGTAAGTATTTGATATAGAGTTTGATTGTCAAATGTCAAATGCTCGGGCAAGGGAGGACCATTGTAATCACAAATTTTCTCTTGGTCCATAGTGCAACGGAAATCTTCATTGGAAATTACATCAGTGTTGTGAACTCGAATCTCCATCTTGCCATGCTCGAACTGAGGGAAATGAAAATGAGAGACAAAGTCCATTCCAGAGCATTTTATGCGTTTCCCTTTAGTCATCCATTCCGTGATCCATTTGGTACTATCACATTCATCACCAGAGATGTACACTATGGCGAAGAATTAAAGTATAATCTCTCTGTTCCACGGATGCTGAAATGCAAAGACATGTGTGAGGAAAAACTCTTCGATATCTTGCAACACTTGATTAAAGCAGCCAATGTTCTTCATAGCAGCAAAATCCTGGAACTCATGAGGAAATATCTTGCGGCTGTCATATAGGATCTGTGAATAATTTGTAGCCTATTCTTGAGTCCAGAACTGAGGAGATTCAGATGTGCGAGGCTTGTCGTATGGACTCTCTTGAAAGAAAACTGGATGAGTGTTCCGATTGAAAAGTGGTCCTTTGACGCCAATGCTTGTAGAAAATAAAGGTAGTTGCTCTCGAGGATATGGCTATTTTAGCTCATCTTCAACGGAAATCACTTCATCGCCATAAACTACAGAGTCTGAATGGTGAGCAGAACCAGATCTCACTATAGAAGGATCAACATCGGAATTTCTTTGCAGTGTTGAGTGAAATATGCAATGGAGAGGGAGAAGACACTTTATCAGGCACTGAAGCTTTATCAGGCATTGTTGACGACTGATGAGGGTGTTCTTCAGCAAACGATTGAGGTGCAGAGGGAGGAACTGATTTAGTTGGTTCGACCCGAGCTGGAGAAGCTTGATGCTCAGATTGTGGAATTTCACCTTCTTCTGGTATATTTGGATGAGATGGATTTGCTTCACGAATAGGGGAGGCCACACACACTATTTCAGTTGACCTTGGTGAAGTAGGAGCATCTACAACTGGTTCATGAATTGGTGAAGGAATTGCTCGTTCAGGAGAGTTTTCTTTCTATGTCTCAGCTTAAGGAGATTTTTCTATCATACGGGGAGGAGGAGCATAGGTGCATTAGAGTCATCATTAGTTTGTGCAACAGGAGTAGTATGTGTTGTATTTTGCTCGGTCGGAGGCATAGAAGCCAATGGTTGTGTCAAGTTTGGAGCAAATTTAGCAGCCTTTTCTTTCACAACATCAGCTCGTGGAGCATTTTTCTCGGCAGAAGAAGCTATCATTTGCTTTACCTTCGGCTTTGGAATTTTATCTCCCGGCTTAGCTGTGCTTACTGGAGCTTCAGCAACTATGTCTTGCATATCAATCACCTCAGGATGAGGGGTTGTATTGACATGATTTACCATATTAACAGTGGTATGAGGCATTTTTCTCTTCAAAGAAATCGTCTTCGGAGGTGCTATTGGAACTGCACTCGCTCGAAGATCAGGGAGGATGGTGGATGTAGTGATGTTCACTTGCTCGGAAAGAGTTGCATCAACTTCTTCTCTTTTGAGTGGAGGATCATCTTGATAGGAGGAATCTCATTCATCATTTCGAGCAACTGGTTTAGCTAGCCTTCTCTTTGGCGCACTCTTTGTCTTCAAAGTAGTAGAGTTGGGATCATGCTTGAGCTTAGAATGGCATTCTGCTTTTCCTTCAGCCTTCTTCTTTTCAACATCAGACTTGATAAGGCGACAATTTTATTCTTCTCTATCCCTTTCCTTTTCAGCCTTCTTGGCTCTCTTTTCGGCATTCTTCACGCGCTTGGCCAACTCATCAGGATATGATTCGGGAGTCTTGAGAGACGACTCGCGAGCATTCGGTGGAGGTGCCGGTCTTTCCCGGGGATCACTTGCACGAACAAGGCCAATTTCACGACAGTCACCCCACAGAGGATGGAACGCAAAGTTCTTAGGAAACCAAGGATGAACCATTTTATAGCGGAACCACTTGCACACCCAGTGGTGTCGAATCCTTTACAGACGCTTTCTTCTTTGTGACGAATCTTCTCCTGGAATAGTGTTGTAGTTGTTATGAGAGATATACTGAGCTAAATTTGTGAAAGGTTGCCTGCCACCTTTCCTTTTCTTCGGAGCATTTTCTTCTTGTTCATCTGGATTTTTCTCATGCCTTTTCCCTTTGCTGGTGGATGGGCCTACCGTTGGGCCCTTTGCATTTGGTGCCTTAAACTCGTCTGCTATACCCATGATTACCTCATCTTCATCGGCCATGCTCATTGGACGAGCAGAATCCTCAACAGAATGCACACACCTGTGAATTAGAATAGATACAAATGCTCACAACCCATATTTTTTAGAATGAAAGGCATTTTGAAGAACAATTAGATGCGGACTCTGAGAAATGTTTCGAATGAAAGAAACATATAGAACAAGCTAGTAGGTCCAAAGAATATACTAGACAACATGATAGGCATTCCAATCGAGCGAAACATAACACAAACCCTAGATCTGAAGTGATTTGGATGCGAGGGACAACTACAAACCGCATCCACACTAGATAAAGTTAAAAACCTATGATGCGGAGCATCCTATGGACATCACCATGTTAAGAGTCCGTTTGGCGAGTGACACATGCGACATCTACTTGACATACACAAAGGTGAATCATCTCCTTTCCACGTGCTCACTTGACCCCTTCGAGGATGGTATACTATTTGACACTTCTCCCGTGTGCATGCATAGGTATTGTCGGACCTTCACGGAAGACAAGGAGGAGTGCAAGCGCCAAGGAACAACTACACCATCCGCGAGGGAAGCCTGGAAGCGACGACGGAAGAAGACGGAGCTGCTGAAGCTACAGCGGCCGGACTTCCGGGCCAGAGGCTGGACATCTGGCGCCTGTGGAGCCTCCAAGGAGCTCACCAACAAACGGCTGAAGCATCAGCGGCCGGACATCCGGCCCGTGTGCCCGGACATCCGGCGCCTCAGCAATGCTCGGACATCCGGCATCCCTCCCGGAATTCCGGCATCCCCAATCCAGAGAAGGACTCGAACTACCACTTCAGCCCGGACATCCGGCCTCCCACGAATGGCCGGACATCCGGCGCCTGCCTGCGTGCAGAGTCAGGCCAAAGGCCCATGTATCCCTTTCCCACTTACCCCTTCATGGCTTAGACTATATATACTCCTTCCCCTCCTCCTAGTTAAGGTTAGCATTGGTTTAGCTCATTTTAGAGATAGATCATTGCTCATCCACATCAGATCTACTCCACGAGAGAGACCGCGGCTTCTACGGAGAAGATCCCTTTGGATTCAAAACCTCCTTGCAGAGAAGATCATCAAGACCCCCTCTTGGGCGGCCCCATCAAGACCTCCTCACGGAGTAGACCGTTACCTCTTGTATCATGCGTTGTTGACTTTGGATCTTGTATGTCTCTTTGTGTTCATAGATCTAGCGCATCTGTGATCATTCTTGTTGGTTTGAGTGTTCTCTTGTGTTCCCCTTGTGATTTTCCCCTCGTTTCCCTCCTCGTGTTCTTCGTGTTCTTCACGGGATCCACTCCTTTCGTGAAAGATCGGCCACTAGGGTTCCACCCTACATCATCTTGGTATCAAGAGCCATGTTGATCACGATTTCGGAGCCTCCCCTCTTTGTTTTCTAGCCTAATTTTGTTGATTTCGTCCTAAATTCGAAAATCCCCACCAAGAATAGCCCCCAAAGTTTTTTGTGATTTGTTGGTTTGACGAAGGTTTGTTGATTTTGATCCATGCATTTGCTTGGTTTCGAGTGGATCTAGCATATCCCCAATTTTCCGCACTTCCCATCCACAAAATCCATCAAATTTTGCCCTTGGAATCATCAATTTCCGTCCCCAATTCAAAGATCTGGATTCGTCGGGCCGAACATCCGGGCCATCGGGCCGGACATCCAGGTCCCCGGCCGGACATCCGGCTCCTGGAGTACCAAATCTGCTCGGTTCTGGACATGAGGTCCCGGATTTCCGGCCCCGATCCCAGATGTCTAGCCCCTGACATCTCAGCCACCCCTGTTTCACCGTTTTGTCCATAACTAATAATTCATCCGGAGTCCGATTTTTGCATTCTTTAGCTTGTTGAAAAGCTCGTGACATCCCCCTTCCAAAAAAATACTACCATAACCATTTGACTCCATCAATTTTTTGGAACTTTGGCATCTTTGCCTAGGGCTTTGATAGAGGCTAAGGTGTCCCGATGTTTCGATGAGATGGTGGCTATCGTTTTCTGTGGGAGTCGACCTTGACGATCCGACTACGAACATGCGAGACGTCGCGCCTTAGCAATCGCTAAACCAACTTCCGAGGGTTATTGACCACGCCGGAGCACGATCAACCTGACCACGAGGGTCTGTTTCCTGCGAGCAAACGAAGAACAAGCAAGAAACTGAGATTGCAATCGGGATATTGCGAATATAAGATGAAAGCTTTATTGATCAAGGTGGGGTTCTGTGACGTCTTGGTCTGGTCGTTGGACACAAACGAAGTACGCAAAGTTGCAGCTATGGCGAACTTTTAATCTAAACAAAACCCAAAGTCTAAACGACGCCCTAAGGGCTGTATATATGGAGGAAGAGGGGGGGGAATTTCGTGGCCCTTGAGGGTGGGGTCCGAAACCAACCCTAACTCTTGTTTCCCCACACATACGGACTCTAAAAATAGCCTATACTTAAGTATTTCGAAATTACATGGGCCTGTCCCATTAATAAGGTGACGCAGCACCTAGAATAGCCTATGGACGAATATTATGAAGTGCCATCTTGTATATTTCGTCCAAGGCTTCATGCACTCCTTATGGCGGCTTTAAAGTCCTGAAATCATCACTTGTAACTCTGTTCTTGATCCCCTTGCGCATGCCATCAACTCCATGTGTGTTCTTGCTCCAATGTCCATCCTTCTCCAAGCTAGGCCCTTCATTTGTAAGCAAAACAAATGTATCCAATTTAGGCAGCATCATAATCTCATGAACATTAGAATCATTACCAAGAAACGAAAGTACCTGGTAATTTAATTGGCGTGCGCGAGCTCTAGTAATTGGTCCAGTATATGTAACAGTAGGGGCTGTGGGTGTAACAATGGTATTGATGTCCTCATCAGGCTTCCACCACAACCTCCGCATAACCACCACCGACTTCCGCAACCTAACCAATTTTGTTCCTTATAGCATTTGTGGTTGCTTGAGTAGTGATTCGAGTCTCCTAAGGTGTTTAGGCTACTTAGGGACGATTGCTTCTTCATCAACCACCACCACCACCATAACTCCCACATAGGCTCATCCACCATACACTTCCACCACCCCGACTTAACCCATTTTTGTTTGTGTTGTGAGTTGTGTCTCCTAAGGTGTTTAGGCTACTTAGGGACCGTGCTTCCAACTCTGACACCGTGTATAGTCAACCTTACCCTCCACTTCAGCATTGCCTACTCGCAAAACCCATCATTGCATTTCCGCAACCACCACCGCATTCCTCTACCACCATTTGACATTTGACATTTGAGATTTTGAGTTCGTGGTTTTTCCGTTTCCTAAGGTGTTTCGGCTACTTAGGGACAAGTCTCCATCATCTTGATATCTCCATCAAGATCACCGCCACTCATCATCGCCAAGGACGGTAACCTCCATATCATCTCGGTATCGTGGTATCCCTCCATTGTATATTCCCCTTCCATTGCATTGTTAACCCCTAGCCCATTTTGCGTTACTTGCCTATTGAGACTAGCCATTTGAGTATTGCCGGCAACGTTACTTGTGCATATTAGTGATCTACACCATACATTGCATACATACCATATCATATCGGTATCATATCATCCCTTGTGCCTCAAGGTTGTTCCCGCATATACACAATAGCTATCTTGGTTTGTGCATTTCGCAAAGTGGCCATACAAAAAAAAGAATAAAGCTTTTAAGCAAAAGAGAAAAAGCAAAGAAGCTTGTAAGCAAGTGCCATAGCATCATACCACATTGCATATAAGATCATCTTGGATCATAACACCGAAAGCCATACATACATATCATACTTGGGATAGAAAGTCGATACATTTTGCATATCATAGGTTGTGCACAAGTGTCATATCCGCCTGTAGAGCAATCGTGCTAGCGTCTCTCTTGAGTTGCGCAACATGAGCGTTTTCCGTAGATTCCACATTTTGTGCTCATCCTTGGTTGCACGACCCCATTTATCTATCCGTGTGTGCGTTTCCGTGTGCCATTCATTGCTATTGGTCTACTTGTTTCACTTGCAAATTTGTGAATCTATTTCAACATTATTGACTCTTGCTAACATTTTGATCAAATTTTTGTGCCACTATCCTCACCGAGCTCCACCATAAGCCTTACTTGTGTAGGTGTGAGAAACCGACAAGAACTGGTACCAATTGTGCTATTTCCTTGTCCACATTGGAGTGATCATTGATCCACTTTCAACTTCGGTCAAGGTACATTTGGTATTCGTTCTTCTCTTTCTACCACTCACATTTTTCTATTGGACTGATGGATAGGCAAGGCATTTCATCTTCGGTCTACAACAACAATGACGAGTTCGATGCCACGAACAACTCCAACGACGCCAAGATGCAAGCTCAAATGGAGGAGATCAAAGCCCCCATCAAGTCCTACAAGCGATCTTCCTCATCTTCGAGAAGACGCTCAAGAGCACATGTCTCCAAGCTACCATCTCCGACAAAATCAAATCGGCAACGACACCATCACCAACAAGGACGTGAAGGTCAAGAGCTCAACACCAACAACCGCTCAACGACTTCACCATCGCCCTTGGCATCTTCGCCAAGCGACTTCAAGGCATCTTCGCCTACGGACATACGACATATTCGCCCACAAGCACTTCAAGAGAAGCTCCCCAAGCTCAAGTCCGTGACTTCCACGAGCTACTACGACCTCAACACCTACCATGAGATTCCTTTCTATGGGACTCTAAACCCGAGGAGTATCTTGAGTGGGAGCGTTTGATGGACGACTACCTCAAGCTACATCAAGTTCCTCCCGAAGATCAAGTGAAGTGCGCTACAAGGAACTTCCACGACTACGCGTCCACATGGTGGCTTCATGCACCTTCGGAGACCTACGACATGAGTTGGTGCAAGACGAAGAGAGCTTTGCGGTGAGAGTTCGTGCCTCCAACCTACACGAAACAACTTCAACGCCAATTGAAGAACACCATCCAAGGATCCAAGTCCATCGACGAGTACTTCAAGGAGATGAAGATTTCCTTGCGACGAGCCGGCATGGGCGACCCCATTTCGATGAAGTTCCACTTCATGATGGGATTACACAATGAAATCTCCAAGACGATCTTCCTCGAGAACTACAAGTCCCTCGACGACAACTACATTGGTGCTCTCAAGGCGGAACAAGAACTCATGAAGGCCAAAGCTTCTCCACCCAAGCTCACTTCGCGACGACCAAGCTCCATGAGAATGAGCATGAGGCTAGTACCACCAACATGTCCAAGCCCGACGAGCTCCAAGACGATGCTCCCAAGTTCGACTTCACTGCCATCCCTTTTTGTGGCATTGATGATGTCGAGTCTACTTCGAATCTTTTTCAAGATGGTGCGGCGACAAGTACGACTATGGAGAACCTCAAGGACCAAGCTTTGGAGGCGAGCGACAAGGTGGCGAGCAAGGATGATGTTTCCATCTTAGCAGGCGAGAGTGATGATGTGCCATCTTCGGCCTTCATCCACGGCGACAACAACGAGATGGTTGAGCATGGGATTTTTCCTTCAACCACGGCGACGTATGATGACTTGAGTGACTTGTGCCACCATATTGAGAGCGAGAGTGACTTCACCACTAGCCCCATATATGTGTTGCCATAATTCACATGTGAGGAGAGCCACAACCCCCACCTCTTGAGTGAGATGAGTGACTCCACCATACGTGAGTTTGAGTGCACCTATTTTGAGGGAGTGAGTGAACCACCACATAGAGAGAGTGAGATAGTTGATAGGTCATGTGAGGCCACTTTCAACACTAACGACTTGACCTCTACCTCTATTGTGTCTTCTCATTTGGTGCTAGGTCCCTTATATGATGATGCGTCGACTCTCGACGACTTCGTCCTACCTTTGGACAAGATGATGGCCATGGTGGAATGTGATGCACCCCCCACATGGTTCCATCAAGATGAAGATGACCACCATTTGGTCTTTCCCACCTCACCTACACCACATGAGTGGAATGACAAAGGTAACATAGGTGAAGGTGATGCTCTAGTCCCACTAGTGGACATTCTTGACATTGATTGCTTGCATGATGTTGATTAACCTATTTCCATGATTCATGCTAGTGTGACTTCCCCATGCGATAATTTACCCATTTATGATGAGTATGATGATTGTCATGTGGAGTCTATTAGTTGTGATGCCATGTTACATAGGATTTCTTGTGCTAATTCTCTCGGTCAGATCATGTTTGCCAATCCGCTTGACTTGTCATATGCTATGCATGAGATCGACCACATGTCATATTTGCAATCTCTTCATAGTGACTATGCTTATGCCATTTAGATTAACCCAATTTGCACTTATGGCACAGATGACAAGCCCATGGTTATTGGCATTTGTTTTTCTTGTGATGATATTGATATGCTCCCTTTGCATCCTTTATCGCATATGCCATGACATGACCACCTAGCTTCGGATATGCATTGTTTTGGATGTTGTCCATTTTCTCCATATGGTGTTTCCAATATTGCTCATGAGGAGACCCCCATAGTTTCCTCATACATTTTAGGAGATTTTGATCACTCCCATCCATTGCATGATCCTTATACTTGTATGCTCAATTTGCATCCCCATCGTGTTATACACAATAACTATTCTTTCATGATGGATGACATGTTCTTATACCATGCATCAAATTTCTTTGAGCGATGCTTATCTTGTACTAACTCTCACGTGCACATACACATCATAATGGATGATGTGTACATTTACCACACACACAATCTCTTTCATTTGTGTCTCTTTTGTGTAGGTACACATGAATTCTTGTCAACCTTGCAATCCCACGAGTTGACAAAACAAGCTCTAGAGAGCAATGATAACTTGGGATCCCATGGATTGTCTTTCCCACCGCTCTCTTCGCGCAAAGACTTCGCGCATTTCTTCTACATGGCAATCACTTGGCTATGGGTTGTTGTCCACAATATATCCTTTGCACATCTTTCCATGTTCACTTTGCATGATATGCTCATTCCTATGCCTTTGCCATGCATTTTGTGACCCATGCTTTGCATTACACATGATGATTGATTCTCATACTTGTATGTGTATTTGCAAGCTTGGTGGAGATATTGCTTGTTATTGCCATGTTTGCTTTGTGCCCCATGCCTATGATGATACTTTCATCTTGCTTTGTGTTCGTGCTTGCGATATGTCATGTGCATTGCCTATGCCTATTATTTGCTCTCATGATATGATTGCCATGATTTACTCTAGTATGTTGCATATTCGCACTACTAGCTTGCACGACTTGATTACTATGTTTGCTTGCCTTGTTGCATCTCCGATGACTCAAACTTGCTCGCTTCATGCAGTTGATGACAACCATCTACATGCTTTGCACATGATTGTTATTGTTTCTTGTCATATATCTCCATATGTTGCCTCTCTCATGCTAGATGATTTGCCATGTATTGAGTGCAATGATGCATTTCGCCTTGCTTATGAGATTGCCCCCATAGCATTCTCACTTCTATTTGGAGATTTTGACATATTCCTTGTGAAGCATGCTTGTCTTACCTCTTTGCATCATATACCTAGTGCCATGAATATAGCCATTGTTGCATCATATTATTCATGCACTTGTGCTTCTAATGGTTATGTGCAAGAGAAGAGAACCATCATGATGGATGATGTGTTTATCTACCATGCGCATACGTTCTTTCTTTTATTGTGTGCATGTGTAGGATACTTGGACTTCGTGTCAACTCCCACTTCACATGAGTTGACTATCCGAGCTCTTGAGAGCGAACCGCCTTCTACCACAACGATTCTACATCGCACTTGCTTGTACTTCGGCATTGTGAAGGACGCACAAGGACACACCTACAAGGTGACATCTTTCTTGAGCATGGTTATGATGGATCATACTACTTGTGTTGCTTGCACCATGAGATTTATTGTTCATCTTGGACCACTTGATTGCACACATGTTAGAGATCTTGCTTCGACTTGTCATTTTCACCATTACATGCATCATGATATATATGCCTTGTGTGTTGCATCCAATTCTTGGATTACTTGCTCCTCTCATATGTTTGGTTGCAACAATGTCATTTCTTCACATATGCCATGTCCCATTGATTGCTACATGCTTGCCTTGATTGCCTCACACATGATGAACAATTGCTCTTTCCATTGTGTTGAGTGCCACACAATATTCACTACACCCCATGCACATTATGCTTGGATTGTCTTGCACTTGACCCATGTGTTTAGACACTTCATTTCTTTGGTGTTGTGAATGATTCCTATGCCTACCATAGACCTTTCATTGAGCACTTTGCCCATGTTTGCTATGATCTTGAGGTAGATGCTTATTCACTTATCCAACATATTTGCATCACTACCTCACATTTACATTCTTGTCCCCATGATATCTTTGCTTGTGCTCAATTTATGTGCTTATATGCCATGTCACACTCTTTTGTCACACCATATGCTTTGCATGATGACGACACTTGTTTGGTGAATAACCTCTTGAATGCTTGGTTTTGCACTAATGCTAACCACATTTGTTTTTCCAAGTGTTTGTTGTCCTTACTCCTTTTGAAGGAATCACAAGATGGTGCGACATTGGAGAGTGCCCATTTCGAGCTTGAAGATGACAAGTACTTGGTGAACGTCCACTTCTACACGGCGAAGCCATCTCTTTCCCATGGTGATTTGGTTTTAGATCCGAGGTCGGATCTTTCCCAAGGGAGGGAAGATGATGCGGAGCATCCTATGGACATCACCATGTCAAGAGTCCGTTTGGTGAGTGACACATGCGACATCTACTTGACATACACAAAGGTGAATCATCTCCTTTACATGTGCTCACTTGACCCCTTCGAGGATGGTATACTACTTGACACTTCTCCCGTGTGCGTGCATAGGTATTGTCGGAGCCTCACGAAAGACGAGGAGGAGTGCAAGTGCCAAGGAACAACTACACCATCCGCGAGGGAAGCCTGGAAGCGACGACAGAAGAAGACGAAGCTGCTGAAGCTACAGCGGTCGGACATCCGGGCTAGAGGCCGGACATCCGGCGCATGTGCAGCCTCCAAGGAGCTGCACCAATAGACGGCCGAAGCATCAGCGGCCGGACATCCGGCCCGTGTGCCCGGACATCTGGCACCTTGGCAACGCCCGGACATCCGGCATCCCTCCCGAAAATCCGGCATCCCCTATCCAGAGAAGGACTCGAACTGCCACTTCAACCCGGACATCCGACCCGTGCCCCGGACATCCGGCCTCCCATGAATGGCCGGATATCCGGCCTCCAGCCCGGACATCCGGCGCCTGCCTACGCGCATGGTTGGGCCAGAGACCCATGTATCCCTTTCCCTCTTACCCCTTCGTGGCTTAGACTATATATACTCCTTCCCCTCCTCCTAGTTAGGGTTAGCATTGGTTTAGCTCATTTTAGAGATAGAGCATTGCTCATCCACATCGGATCTACTCCACGAGAGAGACCGCGGCCGCTATGGAGAAGATCCCTTTGGATTCAAGACCTCCTTGCAGAGAAGATCATCAAGACCCCCTCTTGGGCGGCCCCATCAAGACCTCCGCACAGAGAAGACAGTTACCTCTTGTATCGTCTGTTGTTGACTTTGGATCTTGTATCTCTCTTTGTGTTCATGGATCTAGCACATGTGTGATCATTCTTGTTGGTTTGAGTGTTCTCTTGTGTTCCCCTCGTGATTTTCCCCTCGTTTCCCTCCTCGTGCTCTTCATGTTCTTCATGGGATCCGCTCCTTTCGTGAAAGATCGCCCACTAGGGTTCCACCCTACATCGACCTAGATCTAAGATATGCGGTAAAATCGGTGAAAATTAACTATGGACAAACTCGAATTGTGAAGGACGGAGGTCTGAGTTCAAACCACACGTACCCTAGCTTGGTGACGTGCCAGAACTATGGCGGCACGGGGAAGAATATATCCCACGGCGGCATGGATGGACTCCGGTGACCTCTTTTTGGCAATTAAGCGGTGAAGGGGACGTCCGCTTCGAGCTCAAAGGAGGAGCGTTGTGGTGAGGGTTTCAGAGGGGAAAGAGAGGTGAACTGGAAGAAGAAGGGGTGTGTGGTTTTTATATGCAAAAGGAATTAACCGCACATAGTGAATTTTGATTGAATGACCTATATTCAAAGACTATTGTGATTCAACGAGCATGATGGAGTGGTGGATGATGTATTGCACGTGGTAATCCTCATAAAAAATCATGGTCCTGACTTGGGCATGAAACCCAAATTTTGGACAGCTTTCACCAAGACAGATTAATGTTCGGACCAAATCTTAATCGTGGTCAAGGACATTAGTTAAAGTTTCATTCCAGATAAATTCAGCATTTGTAACGGAACAACATAAACGGGAAGAGATAGAGCGAAGGGAAAACATGGGGCTAGGAATTTCACTCGGACGGATAAACAAAAACACTCGAGCAAATAGCTATGAGGGAAATGCATTCGGACAAACACTAAAACTTTTGAACGCAAAGAAACTCAACAGAAGATAATTGTGGTAGTGTGAGCCACCGTATAAGAAATATATGACCCCGAGCGTCGCACAATTATCGTGGCAGCCGGTTAGTCTAGTTCTTTGTTAATGTATTCACTCTTAGAAAGAAAATTTCACTTTACCAGAATTTTCAAAATCTTCAAGTGTTATTCACCCATTCCTTCTAAGACGTGGAAGTGTTAGCACAGGTGCCGAGTCCAGCTTACTACACGTTTGCGAAGTTCAGGATATTTAGGTCACACCGTAATGCATAGAATCTTTTCTCATTGAGAGGCTTTGTGAAAATATCAGTGAGATTGTCTTCGCTCTTGACATGATTGATGACAATATCCCCTCGAGCAACATGATCACGAATGAAATGATGTCTGATGGCAATATGCTTTGTGCGAGACTGCTGCATAGGATTATGTGCAATTTTGATAGCACTCTCATTGTCGCAACATAGAGGGATATGCTTGACCTTTATGCCATAATCCTTCAGAGTCTGCTTCATCCAGAATGACTGAGTGCAACAAGTGCCATCAGCAATATATTCGGCGTCAGCCGTGGAAAGAGATACACAATTCTGCTTCCTTAATGACCAAAAAACCAATGCTCTACCGAGGAAATGACATGTCCCCGAAGTATATTTCCTATGAACCAAGTCACCAGCCCAATCTGAGTCTGAATATCCAACAAGATCAAATTGTGCTCCCTTAGGATACCATAAACCTAAGGTGGGGTGTGAGCCAAATATCACAGAATGTGCTTGACTGCTTGGTTATGCGATTATTTTGGTGCAGCTTGATAGCGGGCACACATGCAAACACTCAACATAATGTCAGGTCTGGATGCACATAGGTAAAGAAGAGAACCAATCATCGAATGATAAGCTTTATGATCATAATCCTTACCATACACATATGTATCCAACCTACCATTCATGGACATAGGAGTTTTATAGCCCTTCATTTGGGAATCTTGCATTTGAAACTTCTTCATGCATTATTTTAGATATTTCTCCTGAGAAATGAAAAGCCATTTGCCAGTTGACGATTTTGCAGTCTTAGAAAGAACTTGAGTTCACCCATCATAGACATTTGATATTTATGAGACATCATTTTCCCGAACTCTAAGATGCAAGCATTGTTAGTACAGGCGAAGATAATATCGTTCACATAGATTTGACATACGAATAGATCATTATCAACAGCACGAGTGAAAAATGGGGGATCAGTGGATCCTGGCTTGAGCCCTTTGTCGAGCAAAACCTTCTTCAAGGTGTCATACCAAGCTCGAGGGGCTTTCTTCGGACCATATAAAGTCTTCTTCAATCTAAAAACTTTGTTTGGAAACTCAGGATGTTCAAAGCCAGGTGGCTGTCTAACATAAACTTCCTCATCAGTTTCACCATTGACGAAAGCACTTTTCACATCCATTTGATAAAGCAAGATATCATTGTAATTTGCATAAGCGAGAAGAATACAAATTGCCTCAAGGCACGCAACAGGAGCATATGTCTCATCAAAATCAATACCTTCTACCTGAGTATGTCCTTGAGCAACAAGACATGCTTTGTTTCTCACCACGATACCATTTTCATCTTGCTTATTGTGGAAAAGTCATTTTGTGCCGATGATATTGTGCTTCTTGGGATTCGGTTTGTCAACCAGTTCCCATACATCATTCAGTTCGAATTCCACCAACTCCTCTTGCATTGCATTCATCCAATATGGATCATTCATGTCTTCTTCATACTTGGTAGGTTCTGCCAATAAGACAAAGGAGAAACTGCCATAGAAGTTAGCCAAAGGAGTGCGTGAACGAGTTGTGGGTCGATAACTTGGATTCGCAATTTCATTGAGAATTACTAAAGGGTCAACTCGATTTGCCACTCGTGGATGAGGACTTTCATCTTGATGACCATTATAATTTTTCACCAGCATCATCATTTGTATCATCATTTCCTTTGGGATTACCATTTTGTTCGGCATTTGGATTTTGATTGCCATTTGCATTCGGAGGAACATTAGCTTCGGCAGTGGTTTGACGAGTTCTGCTTCGGGTCATGGGGGCATCATCATCATAGGATTCAGGTGCATTTCCTTCAATAGGCCTGACGAGTTCTGCTTCGGGTCATGGGGGCATCATCATCATAGGATTTAGGTGCATTTCCTTCAACAGGCTAGGCGTATCATGATCAGAATCATCTCCATCACACGCTTAGATGGGCATTCTCTCGCATAATGACCTCCACCCTTGCAATGATGACAAATAATATCATGTGTTTGCCCTGTCGATGCCATGGATGAAGAAGAATCTGTGCGGGACCGGAAGGTGTACTCCTGGCAGATGGCATGGTGGTGGTGTGCCTGTTTTCTTGTATCTCGGTTGGAATTGGCGGCTGAAGTCAACGGTGCTGCATTAGGACGTCTGGAAGTAGAGGATGTACGTGGTGTCCATGATGAAGATCGACCTACAGAAAAGTTAGTTCGCACCAATGCCTATCGATCCTGCACTACACGTCCAGCTTTGCAAGCAAGATGGAATAAACGAGTGCTATAATTATACTCCTTATACTCTAGAATGGTCTGAATCTCTTTATTTAATCCACCCGTAAAACATGCAAGCATAGCTTCATTATCCTCAACGATACCACTTCTAATCATGCCAGTTTGTAATTCCTGATAATACTCCTCTACAGAATTTTTTCCTTGTCTCAAATGCTGCAGTTTTTGAAGTAATTGGCGTTGAAAATATGGTGGAACCCAATGAGTACGCGTAGCAGTTTTCAAAGCAGCCCAAGTAGTAAGGATATTATAATGATATAATCTACAATGTTCAGACCACCAAACAGAAGCAAAACTAGTGAATTCACAAACAACAACAGCAACACGTCTATCCTCAGGATATTGTAAGCATGTGAAACGTTGTTCAGTTTCTAACTCCCAAGTAAGATATACATCAGGAATGTATCTACCCTCAAACGGTGGGATATTCAATTTTAGTTTAGGAATATGGTCATAGTCTCATACCCGAGGTGGTGTTGGAGCCCTACCGTTGCGATTATATGCATGTGGTCGACCTGGTGGTGGTGCTGCTGGTGGTTGCACGTAGTTCTGATTTTGATCAACCTCATCCTCATAATAGTCCTCCGCCTCTTCAGAATTTTGTCCTAGCTCAAGAGGAACACGGCCAGCTCGGCGGAGGGCTGTTTCGCGACGTGGAAGTGGTGGTTGTTGTTGTAATGGTGTAGCAGATGCAGGTGGTGGTTGTGGAATACGCGCGAGTACTTCATCAAACTTGGCATCCAACTTGGTGTCAATTGTCTTCTCAATGTCATCAATCCTCTCCAGTGCCTTTCCAAAGCTGGCCATGATGTCTTCCACCTGTTTACTCAACATTTACTGGAATTTATCATGAAGCTCCTTCTTCGTCATGTTCTCCCAGTCAATCTCATCGGCTTGTGGTCCTGCCATGGTTAGCAGCAATAGAAACACACAAGAATATGATCCTACTGACAACTAGAAAGTGGAAGTGTGTCACAAATCCGTCAAGCAAATCTCAAATTCTTACCAATTCTTACCCAGTAGCAGGTGGTGATCGGCAACCATTGTAGTCAAAACTCTCAAAGTTGGATAGAGCGATTAGCAGGGAGAGTCAAATGCACGACGTAGATGTATGTGGAGCTGGGAAGGCTTATAATATGGTAGCAAAAAGGGTCGGCAATAATCAATTCAGAGATGCAAAGTTGAATAAAAGTTGAATGACAGTACTGTGCTGGTCCTAGGCTAGACCATGCTAGAGACGTGAGCCTAGAACACTAACAAAATCACGGCGTGACACGTAAACAAGGGAGGAGCACACTCTATTTTTTTTTTCCTTTTTTCACCTTTTTGCACTTTTTTCCTCTCTTTTTGCTCCACAGCAATTTTTTCGAAAAAGTCTATAAATGGTCTCAAAACTGCCTAGCCAGAATTTTGCAGGCATAGTTTTTTAAAACTGGAACTATTTTTCTACTGCGGGTAGCACGGAAGTTGGGGAGTCCTACTCTGTCACGACTCAGTGTATCGCATGATCTGAAACTCGAAAACAAAGTAACAAATACTAGACTCGGACTAGGACTAGTGGCGGAGATTAATCTGGCGAAACTCGGACTGGTGGCAGAGATATGTTGGTCGGTGGAACACGGACTGGTGGCAAATCTGTGTCAGAGGTGGAATCGGATTAGCGTGATGGCGGCAGATATGTGGTATATGGCAGTAGCGATGACGATGGTGGTATATGACAGCGGTGAACAATGGTGGTATATGGTGGCGGTGGTGACGATGGTAGTATAAGGCAGTGGTGGTGACGATGGTGCTGCACCGGCGTGACAACTTGTGAACAGAACTCGAAACTATAAAGGACTAGACACTAAGACCAACAATTTGACACGATGATGCAACCGCAAATGCAACAAAGAAAATACATAAAAGAATATGCTATGGCTCAGATTGGTTTCGATATAATGAACTAACCCTAATAAATTTTAGCTTTTTCGTGGACTGTAGGTATGAAGAACATACTCGATCTAAACTACGAAAAACTATAAAATCTCACCGAGCAACCTAGAAATCTGATACCACTTGATAGAGACAAAGGTGTCCCGATGTTTCAATGAGATAGATATCATTTTCTGTGGGTGTCGACTTTGATGATCCGACTACGAACGTGCCAAGACGTTGCGCCTTAGCAATCACTAAACAAACTTCCGAGGGGTTATTGACCACGCCGGAGCACGATCAACCTGACCACGGGGGTCTATTTCCTGCGAGCAAAAGAAGAACAAGCAAGAAACTGAGATTGCAATTTGGATATTGAGAATATAATATGAAAGCTTTATTGATCAAGATGGGGTTCTATGACGTCTTGGTCTGGTCGTCGAACACAAACGAAGTACTCGATGTTGCAGCTATGGCAAACTTTTAATCTAAACAAAACACAAAGTCTAAATGATGCCCTAAGGGCTGTATATATGGAGGAAGAGGGGGAATTTTGTAGCCCTTGGAGGATGGGTTCGAAACCAACCCTAACTCTTGTTTCCCCACACATACGGACTCTAAAAATAGCCTATACTAAAGTATTTGGAAATTACATAGGCCTGACCCAATAATAAGGTGACGCAGCACCTAGAATAGCCTATGAACGAAATTTATGAAGTGGCATCTTGTATATTTTGTCCAAGGCTTCATGCACTCATTATGGTGGCTTCAAAGTCCTGAAATCATCACTTGTAACTCCGTTCTTGTTCCCCTTGTGCATGCCATCTTCTCCATGCTTGAACTTGCTCCAAGATTCATCTTTCTTGTCCAAGCTAGGCCCTTCATTTGTAAGCAAAACAAATTTATCCAATTTAGGGAGCATCATATTCTGATGACAATTATAATCGTTACCAAGAAATGAAAGTACCTGGTGATGTAGGGTAGAAACCTAGATACCCGATCTTTCATGATTTGGAGGTAATCCTAAGAGGAGAACGAAGAACATGAGGGGAAAACATGTGGGAAACATGAGTGAAATCACTCAAACCAACAAGATTCGATTACACTTGTGCTAGACCCTCGAAACAGGAAGAGATACAAGATCCACGATTAACAAGGGACGATACAAGTAGCACATTCTTCTCCGTGACGAGGTCTTGAGGGGTCTTGAATGCTCTTGGCGGATCTTCTCCGTAGAGGTCGTGAACTCCAATGGAGAAGGGGATCAAGTGGAGAGCAAAGTTCCCTAATGAGCTACTACTTTGCTAACCCTAGAAAGAGCGAGGAGGAGGAGTATATATAGTCTAAGGGGGCGAAGGGGTACATGCGCCTCGGCCCAATACATTGTCGGACATCCGGTGGCTCGCGAGGTTCCAGACGTCCGAAAGCAGTCGTACATTCGACATTTCAGCTTGGGTCAGGTGGCGGCGGATTTTCGGAGTCAGACGGTCATCTGGAGGCTTCAGACTTTCGAGAATTTGGTTCAGGATGGTGGCGCCGGTCGTCCGGAGGCTGGAGCATGTCGGACGTCTGGTCGGCGTCGGTCGTCCAGCCGCTTTAGCATGCACGGGCCGGGACTTGGATGGCTGGCTGGCGCTTCTAGGCATCGGTCGTCTGGTCCAGACCGGTCATCGAGTGGCTGTAGACTTTGGTACCTCTTCTTCTTGTTCCTTGTACTTGGTGTCCTCGCCGTCTTGTCCGTTGGATGTCACTGGTCTGTGGCCTTCCTCCAAGCACTAGATCACACATAGGGTTTCCGCTTGAGGTAGTAGCCATGTCTCATATGTAGAAAGGGGAAGTTCAGAGAGGAGCAAGTTCACCTTATCTTCAATAGCCTTTGCTTGAGCTCTTGTCATTGGTCCAAGTGGGTACCATGGGAGGTGTAGGTAGGTCCATGGGATGACCTTGGGATGTCTGCATCATCTCCCCCCTTGGGAAAGATCCGACCTTGGATCAAATTCTTCATCACCATGGTAGGGAGAGAGATCTTTGACATTGAAGAAGTCACTCACGTTGTACTTGTCTCGTGGGAGGTTGATCTTGTATGCATTGTTGTTTTAGCGTGATAACACCTTGAAGGGTCCGTCAGCTCGAGGTAGAAGCTTGGACGTGCGTTCGTTGGGGAAGCGGTCCTTGCGAAGGTGTAGCCACAAAACTCCAATGTTGAATATCATGGGTTGCTTGTTGATGTTGAGCTTGGTCGCAAGTCATTGTACTTGGCACTCGATGGTGTGCCTTGTATCTTCATGCATCTGCTTGAGATAGTTCACTCGTGCACTTGCGTCCATATTGATGCGCTCTTGTAGTGGTAGAGGGAGCATGTCCAATGGGGACAACGGGTTGAAGCCGTAGACGACCTCGAAAGTGGACTTGCCAGTAGTCCAATGTCTTGTGCGGTTGTAGGCGTACTCGGCGATGGGTAGGCACTCCTCCCACTCCTTGATGTTCTTCTTGATCAACACGCATAGTAGAGCGGAGAGTGTCCGGTTGTGACTTCCGTTTGGCCGTCGGTTTGTGGATGGTATGCCGAAGAGAACAAAAAATTTGATTCCTAGCTTGGCGCATAAGGTCTTCCAAAAGTAACTCAAGAACTTGATGTCACGGTCCGAGACAATTGTCTTTGGTACTCCATGTAAGCACAAGATTTCCCTACAAAAAAGATTTGCAACATATGAAGCAGAGTTTATCTTGTTGCATGGCATAAAATGAGCGATTTTAGAGAATCGATCCACAACAACAAACACAAAATCTTTGCCATTTCTAGATCTAGGAAAACCAAGCACAAAGTCCATACTAATATCTTCCCATGGGTGATATGGAATAGAAAGTGGCATATAAATGCCATGAGATTGAGCTTTGGACTTAGCTTTGGGACATGTAGAGCATCGGTTGGTGAAGCGTGAGACATCACGGAACATCTTGGACCAAAAGTAGTTCTTCGAGAGCGTAGCAAATGTCTTGTCACGTCCAAAGTGTCACATTAGGCCTCCTCCATGAGATTCTTGCAAAAGTAACAAACTAAGAGAAGTCTTGGGAATGCATGGTTTGTTAGCTCTCATAAGATAATCATCTGTGATGTAATAGCATTCCCAAGATGTATGCGTCAAACATTTGGCATATGGAATAGCAAAAGTAGGATCATTCGCATACAAGTCTTTTATGTGCTCAAAACCAATGACATTCAATTCAAGTTGGGTAACAAGCATGCATCTACGGGAAAGCGCATCCGCCACAACATTTTCCTTACCTTTGAAATACTTGATGACATAAGGAAACGACTCAATGAATTCACTCCACTTAGCATGATGCTTGTTCAACTTAGTTTGACCCTTAAGGTACTTAAGTGTTTCATGATCAGTGTGAAGAATGAACTCATGAGGGCAGAGATAATGCTCCCAAACATGCAAGACTCTCACTAAAGCATAAAGCTCTTTGTCATAGATGGGGTAGTTAAGTTGCGCTCCGGAAAGTTTCTCACTTAAGTAAGCTATGGGGCGCTTCTCTTATATTAACACACCTCCTATGCCATAACCGCTAGCATCGCAATGGATCTCAAAAGGTTTATCAAAGTTGGGTAAAGCAAGCAAAGGAGCATGTGTAAGCAAATTCTTAAGCTCATTGAATGACGTATCTTGAGATGGTCCCCAAACAAATCGTGCGTTTCCGCAGACTAAGGCATAGCCTAGTGGTGGGAAGGGGCTGATGCCTTCCCACCCACCCAGGTTGAAGGCATGGTACTTGCAATTTGGGTTTGTTGCACCAATTATACTACAAGGGGTCCCCTTATAGTTTTTCTGTCAAAAAAACAAATGGCGCATTTTTCTTACTTAATGCATGTAAAGGTAAAGCAATGGTGCTAAAGTTCTTCACAAATCTACTGTAGAAACCAGCTAAACCAAGGAAACTTCATAGTTGTTGCAAATTTGTTGGTTGGGGCCAAGTTTTAAGAGAATTGGTCTTAGATTCATCGACATTAACACCCTTGGAAAACACAACGAAACCCAAGAAAACAAGCTTATCAACACCAGAAAGGCATTTGTCCATATTAGCATAAAGGCGCTCTTTCCTAAGGGTTTGCAACACGGTTCTAAGATGGGTGACATGATCTTTAAGAGATTTGCTAAAGACAAGGAAATCGTCAAAATAGACCACAACAAATACACCAATGTAGGGATGGAGAACAAAATGCATGACTCGCATGAAAGTACCGGGTGCTTCGGCTAAACCCATAGGCATAACAAGCCATTCATATAAGCCAAATTTGGTCTTAAATGCGGTTTTCCATTCATCACCTTCTTGGATACTTATTTGATAGTATCCACTTTTAAGATCAATTATAGAGAAAATTGCGGCTCCGCTAAGCTCATTTAGCATATCGTCTAGGCGTGCAATGGGGTAACGATAACGCACGATAATAGCATTGATAGGACGACAATCGGAACACATGCGATATGTACCATCTTCCTTGCGAACAAGGATTACTAGGACGGCACAAGGGCTCAAGCTTTCATATACATGGCCGTTGTCAATGAGTTGTTGTACTTGCCGTCGGATCTCCTTGGTTTCCTCGGTCTTGACGTGGTAGGGAGCCTTGTTAGGAACAGGTACTCCGGGGATGAGGTCGATGCGGTGTTCGATGCCTCATAGTGGAGGTAGACCCGAAGGTAGCTCGTTGGGGAATACATCTTGGAATTCCTTCAATAGAGAAGATAACACTAAAGGTAGATTGGGAGAGGCATTAGTTTTTGGTGCCTCGTCCTTGCACGAAAGGACATAGTGCATGACACTTGATGGGTTCTCACACACTTCTCTCATCTCACTTTTGGTGGCAAATGGCACTAAGTTCTTCTTGTCGCTCATCGTGGAGGCACTCAATTTGGGTTTGTGGCGCTCACTCTCTTTTTGGTGGTTCACTTTCTCACTATTCTCTCCATGATGGGTGGCTTGCTTGTCAGCGAGTACTTGGCTTGGAGACATAGGTCGTACCACGTGCTCCTTTCACTTCATCTTGAAGCTATAGTTATTGGTATGCCCGTTGTGGATGACGCCGCCGTCAAATTGCCATGGTTGTCCAAGGAGGAGGTGGCAAACGGACATCAGGACAACATCACACTCTAAAGTGTCTTCGTATGCTCCGATCTTGAAGGAAACTTGCACCATATGCTCGACTTGGATAGTGTCGGGGTCGCTTAGCCATCGGACCTTGTAGGGATGTGGGTGCTTCATCTTGACTAATTGGAGCTCGGAGCATAGTTCTTCACTCGCCAAGTTATGGCAATTTCCTCCATCGATGATGACCTTCATGGACCTTCCATTGATGCCGGCCTTGGTGTGGAAGATATGGCATCTTTGGTCTTCATCTTGTTGATGTTGAAGTGTCAAGACCTTGGAGACAAATGAGAGCGGGGCTCGAATCTTCGTCATAAAATACTTGATCATCTTCATCTTCATTCACGTGCCGGTGCATGGCCACTTGCTCAAGGGCCTCCATCTCCTCTTCACTCATGGATTCATATGTTCCGTCATCATTGAGGATCATGGTGTGCTTGTTGGTACACTCGAAGGACTTGTGGCCTCGGCCGCCGCATGTGAAGCACTTGATTGAACTTGTCTTGATGGTCTCATCGGTTGAAGTTGTAGATGATGAAGCCCTCGGCTTGAAGTTGCTTGTGGTAGGATGATGACCCGAGGTGGTCGAAGTTTTCATGTAACTTGACTTGTCGTCGTTGCTTGTAGGAGGTTTGGTCGAGGTAGTAGGCTTTCGAGTCGTTGAAGCTTGGTTGTTGAAGAGGTTGTAGTACTTGGAAGATAACTTGGCATACTTGAAGTCATCTTGCAATAGTCGCTCCGCCTTGGTGGCCTGGTGCACTAGCTCGATGAGGTTTGAGTAAGGTTGGAAGTCGGCGATCTTCTTGACAGGATGAATGAGTCCATTCAAGAAACGTGCCATAGTTTTCTCATCATCTTTTGTGACATTAGCTCATATCATGGCAATCTCCATTTCCTTGTAGTACTCTTCAACGCTCTTTGTTCCTAGCTTGAGTAGTTGGAGTTTCTTTAAGATGTCGCGGTTGTAGTAGGTTGGCACGAAACGTTCTCTCATGACATCCTTCATTTGCGCCCAAGTGTTCATGGGTGGTTCTCCTCTTGCCTCACAGAGCTCAATGACTTGCTCCCACCAAATGAGGACGTGATGAGGACATCAATACCATTATTACACCCACAACCCCTGCTACTATACATACCGGACCAATTACTATAGCTTGTGCACGCCAATTAAATGACCAGGTACTTTTGTTTCTTGGTAATGATTCTAATGTTCATGAGAATATGATGCTGCCTAAATTGGATACATTTGTTTTGCTTACAAATGAAGGGCCTAGCTTGGAGAAGGATGAACAATGGAGCAAGAAGAAGCATGGAGATGATGCCATGCGCAAGGGAAACAAGGACAGAGTTTCAAGTAATGATTCTAGAACTTTGAAGCCACCGTAATGAGTGCACGAAGTCTTGGATGAAATATACAAGATGCCACTTCACAAATTTCGTCCAGAGGTTATTATAGGTGCTGCGTCACCTTATTATTGGGCCAGGCCCATGTAATTTAGAAATACATAAGTATAGGCTATTTTTAGAGTCTGTATGTGTGGCGAAACAAGAGATAGGGTTGGTTTTAGACCCCTCCTCCAAGGGCCATGAAATCACACCCTTCTTCCAACATATATATATAGCCCTTAGGGCATCGTTTAGACTTTGGGTTTCGTTTAGATTAAAAGTTCGCCATAGCTGCAACTTCGCGTACTTCGTTTGTGTTCAACGACCAGACCAAGGCGTCATAGAACCCCACCTTGATCAATAAAGCTTTCATCTTATATTTGCAATATCCTGATTGCAATCTTAGTTTCTTGCTTGTTCTTCATTTGCTTGTAGGAAATAGACCTTCATGGTTAGGTTGATAGTGCTCCAGCGTGGTCAAAAACCTCTCAAAGTTGGTTTAGTGATTGCTAAGGCACGACGTCCTCGCATGTTCGTAGTTAGATCGTGAAAGTCTACTCCTACGAAACAATAATCACCATCTCATCGAAAGACGGGATACCTTTGCCTCTATCAGGATGTTGTCTTGGAACTCAAGGGATCCCATGGCGATCTTCTTCTCTTCCTCATAGTTGTGCAGCCCATGAAAGGTACTCTTGTGTTTGAGCTTCTCGTCGTAGTTGTTCTTGACGTTGTGCCTCGGCATCTTGTTCGTCTTGGTGTTGGTGCACTCGCTCTTCCTCTTGTTGGCGTAGACATTGCGGTTCTTGTGCTTGTGGCAAGGTAGCTTGGTTTTGGCGATGTCGATGTTCTTGCGCTCGAAGTTGATCTTGATGATCGGTGTCGTGTAAAGGATTGCGATTTTCTTGACGATCTTAGTGCGCGGTTTGGTGAAGAGTGTCCGATGTTGGTGTAGTTGAGTTGTTGGAGGAGTGTCGACTTGAGTGGCTACGTCGTGAGTATGAGGAAGTGGTAGACGAGCGGTTGACCAACAAGGCACGAATCTCGTTCATTCTTGCATTGTTCTCGTGTTTTTGTTCGTCAAGCTTGTTGTTGAAGTAGTCCCTTGTACGGTTCTCGGAGAGATGCAAATCAATGGCGAGGTTGTCGATGCGGTCGCTCATTTCTTGTTGTTCTTGATGCAAAGCTCGTTGTGCACCGAAGAGGTGGCTCTTGGTAATAGAGGCGAGGAGTCCTGATCTTTCGATGAGATGATAACTATCGATTTGGTGGAGACGACTATGACGACCGACCACAAACGTGCAACGACGTTGCGCCTTAGCAATCGCTAAACCAACTACGAGAGGTTATTGACCACACCAGAGCACGATCAACCTGACCATGAAGGTCTATTCCTGCAAGCAATCGAAGAACAAGCAAGAATATGATTAAGCAATCTGAATATTGCAAATTTGGGGTTAGTCCAACTTTTAACATTGTAGATTTTGGGGTTAGTCCCACTTTTAACATTGCAGATTTAAAGCCTTATTTGGGTGAGGCAGATGAGCTTTCGTCGAGGACGACTTCATTTCAAGAAGGGGAGGATGATGAGGACATCAATACCATTGTTACACCCACAGCCCCTGCTGCTATACATACTGGACCAATTACTAGAGCTCGTGCATGCCAATTGAATTATTAGGTACTTTCGTTTCTTGGTAACGATTCTAATGTTCATGAGAATATGATGCTGCCTAAATTGGATACATTTGTTTTTCTTAAAAATGAAGGGCCTAGCTTGGACAAGAAAGATGATCCTTGGAGCAAGTTCAAGCATGAAGATGATGGCATGCGCAAGGGGAACAAGAACGGGGTTACAAGTGATGAATCCAGGACTTTGAAGCCACCATAATGAGTGCATGAAGCCTTGGACGAAATATACAAGATGCCGCTTCATAAATTTCATCCAGAGACTATTCTAGGTGCCGCGTCACCTTATTTCTGGGCCAGGCCCATGTAATTTCGAAATACTTGATTATAGGCAGTTTTTAGAGTCCGTATGTGTGGGGAAACAAGAGTTAGGGTTGGTTTCGGACCCCTCCTCTAAGGGCCACGAAATTCCCCCCTCTCTTCTCCATATATACAGCCCTTAGGGCATCGTTTAGACTTTGGGTTTTGTTTAGATTAAAAGTTCGTCATAGCTGCAACTTCATGTACTTCGTTTGTGTCCAACGACCAGACCAAGACGTCACAGAACCCCACCTTCATTAATAAATCTTTCCTCTTTTATTCGCAATATCCAGATTGCAATCTCAGCTTCTTGCTTGTTCTTCGTTTGCTCACAGGAAATAGACCCTCATGGTCAGGTTGATCGTGCTCCGGCGTGGTTAATAACCCTCGGAAGTTGGTTTAGCGATTACTAAGGCGCGACGTCTTTGCACATTCGTAGTCGGATCGTCAAAGTCGACTCCCATAGAAAACGATATCTATCTCATCAAAACATCAGGACACCTTTGCCTCTATCAAGTGGTATCAGATTTCCAGGTTGCTCGGTGAAATTTTATAGCTTTTCATAGTTTATATCCGAACCAATCTGAGCCTTTGCACAGTCTTTTCAGTATTTTGCGTTGTTGAATTTGCGGTTGCATCATCGTGTCTAGTTGCTGGTCTTAGAGTCTAGTCTTTTAGAGTTTCGACTTCTGGTCATAAGTTGTCACGCTGCGCACCATCATCATCGCCCCTGCCATCTACCACCACCGCTTATCCGCCATCGATCCCTCTCCAGATACCATCACCAATCCGTATCCATATACCACCACCAATCCGTATCAATATACCACCACCAATCCGTATCCATATACCACCACCGCTGCCATATCCTACCACCATATGTCCACCACCAATCCCAGTTCCTTTCATATTAGGTTTGTTTTCGAGGTCCGTCTAATTTCCGATTCGTGTTTCCTTGCCTGAGTAGGTTTCAAAAAAAACTGTCTGGAGACCCCCAGGCAGTTTTTAGGCCAAAATTTTCATAGGCAAAAATATTTTTTCCCTATCCTATTTTAGGCCTTTCTGAGTCTTTTGAGCCACGTGCCATCATAGTGATTTTTTGTCGCATTTTTTTCATCGTCACTGCCCTGATTTCCGAAAAAAAGTCAAAAAATAATTTCGTGCCCATCCTGTCAGTTTGACGAGGGAAGAGTTTTGAGCACTCGCCATTGCAATGATTTTTGGCAAAAAAAAGGAGCGCCAAAAAAACAAAGAGGAGCGCCAAAAAACAGAGCAAAAAAAAGTTCCAGAGTATGCTTTTCCCTTGTTTACGTGCAGCGCCGTGATTTTCTTAGTGTTCTAGGCTCGCGTCTCTAGCATGGTCTAGCCTAGGACCGGCACAGTACCGTCATTGAGCGTTTATTCAACTTTGCATCTTTGAATTGATTATTGCTGACCCGTTTTGCTACCATATTATAAGCCTTCCCAGCTCCACATACATCTACGTCGTGCGTTTGATTTTCCCTGGTAATCGCTCTATCCAAGCTTTGAGAGTTTTGACTACGACGGTTGCCGATCACCGCCTGCTGCTGGGTAAGAACTGGTAAGAATTTGAGATTTGCTTGAAGGATTTGTGACACCCACCACCACCTCTTGTTAGTAGTTTGTAGGATCATATTCTTGTGTGTTTCTATTGCTGCTAACCATGGCAGGATCACAAGCCGACGAGACTGACTGGGAGAACATGACGAATAAGGAGTTGCATGATAAATTTCAGCAAATGATGAGTGGACATGTGCAAGATGTGCTAAACAGATTTGAAGAGGCCATGAAGAAGATAGATGGCATGGAGAAGACGTTCGAAACAATGCTCGATAACAAATTTAATGACTTGCTCGCGCGTCTTCCACCACCACCACTAGCTGCCCCTAACACACCTCTACAACAACAACAACAACAACAACAACAACAACAACAACAACAACAACAACGTCGCTTTCCAAATCAAGTGGGACGAGCACAGCACATTCCCATTGACCCTTGGCAAAATTCTAGTGTCGCTGTTGATGCTTCTGTCACTCCTGCTGCTACTGCAGACGTGGAGGACCATTACAAGGATGAGGTTGATCAAAATCAGAACTACGTGCAACCACCAGCACCACCACCACCAGGTCTTCCTCGGGTATATCATCGCAACGGTAGGGCTGCACCACCATATGAGGTACGAGATCATGACCATCTTCCTAAACTGAAATTGAATATTTCACCATTTGAGGGTAGATATGTTCTTGATATATATCTTACTTGGGAGTTAGAAACTCAACAACATTTTACATGCTTACAATATCCTGAGGAGAGACGTGTTCCTGCTGCTGTTTGTGCTTTCACTAGCTTCACATGTGTTTGGTCTGAACATTGTAGATTATATCCTATTCCAACTACTTGGGCTGCTTTGAAAACTGCTATGCGTACTCGTTGGGTTCCACCATATTATCAACGTGAATTACTTCAAAAATTGCAGAGTTTAAGACAAGGAAAAAATTCTGTAGAAGAATATTATCAGGAATTACAAACTGGCATGATTAGATGTGGTATTGTTGAGGAGAATGAAGCTATGCTTGCACGTTTTATGGGTGGATTAAATAGAGAGATTCAGACCATTCTAGAGTATAAGGAGTATACTAATATCACTCGTTTATTCCATCTTGCTTGTAAAGCTGAACGTTAAGTGCAGGATCGACAGGCATTGGCGCGGACTGACTTTTTTGTAGGTCAATCTTCATCATGGACACCACGTGCATCCTCTACTTCCACTCCACCAGCACCTCCATCAGGTGCCGCCTCCAGCCGTGATACAAGAAAGCAGGCACAACCACCATTATCTGCCAAGAGCACACTTGTCGGGCCTGCGCAGAGCTCTTCTTCTTCCATGGCATCAATAGGGCACACAAGTGATATTATTTGTCGTTGTTGTAAGGGAAGAGGACATTTTGCGAGCGAATGCAAATCTCAGTGTGTGATGATTGCTACTAAGGATGGTCGGTATGAGTCCGCTAGTGACTATGATGAGGAGATTTTGGCTCTTATTACACATGAAGAACACGGTGGAGATGATTCTGATCATGAGACGCAGTACATGGCTGCTGAAGATGCTGACAGGTATGGATGTTTAGTTGCTTAATGTGTTTTGAGTGTGCAGATTACACAAGCTGAGCAAAATCAGAGGCATAATTTGTTCCATACAAAGGGAGTTGTGAAGGAACGTTCTGTTCGTGTCATCATAGATGGAGGGAGCTGCAACAACTTGGCTAGCATGGAGATGGTGGAGAAGCTATCGCTCACCACAAGACCACATCCACATCCTTACTACATCGAATGGTTCAACAACAGCGGCAAGGTTAAGGTAACACGTATTGTTCGTGTGCATTTTACTATCTCTACATATGTTGATTATGTTGATTGTGATGTGGTACCCATGCAAGCATGGTCCTTATTACTTGGTAGACCATGGCAATTTGATAAAAATTCTGTACACCATGGTAGAAATAATCAGTATACTCTTGTTCATAAGGATAGCCATATTACTTTGCTTCCTATGACTCCTGAATCCATTTTGAAAGATGATATTAATAGAGCTAATAAAGCAAAACAGGAGAAAAATAAGAGTGAAAATCAGATTGTGGCAAAAGAATTTCAGCAACAAATGAAACCTAATAATAAACCATCTCGTGTTGCTTCTGAAATTAAATTGAAAAGTGCATGTTTACTTGCCACTAAATCTGATATTGATGAGCTATATTTCAGCAAATCTGTTTGCTATGCTTTTGTGTGCAAATAGGCATTATTTTCATTCGAGGACGTGCCTTCCTCTTTGCCCCCTGCGGTCACTAACATTTTGCAGGAGTTCGCTGACGTCTTCCCACAAGACGTGCCACCGGGATTACCACCTATTCGAGGGATTGAGCATCAAATTAACTTAATTCCCGGTGCATCGCTGTAACGCCCCGAGACTGATGTGCCAGGTGTCCTCCAGTTATTCGCTATCATTGCCATGTGTTTTGCTTGTGTGTTGCATCTTGTCATGTCATCATGTGCATTGCATCATCATGTTTTAAACCTTGCATTCGTCCGGGTTCTCCGAGTTCTCTCCGTTGTCCGTTCTGAGCCCAACCACACTTGCACGCGCCCGCGGCATGTCCGAAATATTATTTTATAAGTGGCCAGAAAATGTTCTCGGAATGGGATGAGAGTTGGCGTGTGGTCTTATTATAGTGTAGATAGACCGCCTGTCAAGTTTCATCGCATTCGGAGATCGTTTGATGCCCCAACAGATAACTATAGCGGCAGTATAGTCGGTCTAACGTCGGACATTTTCGGTCTCCAGAAATAGTTGCCGGGCTACACTCGTCTCCTCTCGTCTCAGCCCAACCCGCTCTCCACAGTCCACCTAGGCCCATGCCTACCCCTCTTTGCGCAGTGCATCGGACCTCCTCGCGCGCGTGTCCGAAAGCTGTCCCGGACCCGACTCGGACTGTCGCTACCGTTGTGTCCGGATCAACCCCAAACATCTACAAAACGTCACCGGTTTCTCTTTTGGACTCCCTAACCCATTTATTCCGGACCGCCCGATCGCTATCGAAGGATCTAAATCATCCCCTTTCGCATATATATAGACCCTAGTCCATTTTTAGACCCTAACCTAACCCTATTCCCTCTTACGCCGCCACCCACTCTCCCGTGTTCCTCGGGATCCTTCCCCGATCCAGACAGTCAGCCCCTTCCCTCCTAATTTTTAGCGCCGGCCAATCCCCACCAAAATCGAACCAACCAGGAGCAGCGCTCGACCCCCCTCCTGCTCTGCCTAGCGCACATGATCCAAGGAGAGGAAATCCTCCTCGCGCTCCCAAAGGGGAGTTTCTTCTGGAGCCCCTCCGGTACGCTCCCTCTGCTCGGCCCCGTCGTCGTTCCGCCGCCACCGACAAGCTCCAGAGTGCCGATGTCCGCAGCTGCAGTCCCATGCGCCTCCATCTTCCGCGGCCAGCCGAGCCTCCCCCGCTGCCTCGCCGCTCCGGTGACCACCTCCAGCAGGAACCCCCATGGCGCCCTCATGCCCGAGCTCTTCATCAGCCCTGTGTCACCGGAGCTCCCCGCGCCATGGATTCTGCATCGACCTCGATGTTCGCTTCCTTGCCGCCCTGGCAAGCATGGCCTCACCTTCGCGCCTCCGACGACCGGCCTCGCCCTTGCCGGCAACCCCAGGCAGGCCCCGTCGCGCCCATGCCATCTCCCTCACCGTCTCTTTCTTCTGCACTTCCCCGTTTTCTTCTCTGAATTTCCCCTGTCAGCGTTCTGCAGGCGACAATGAACGTCGTGGATGCACGCCAGAACCGTCGCCATCTTGTTCCCGGAGCTCCGCGTTGCCGGAGTCCCGCGCCCCTGCTTCCCCTGCGTCCCCTACCTCAGGTCAAGCAGCGCTCACAGCGCTCCTCCCCTGCCTCAAGGGCGTTGACCGCGACACGCGCCAAGGCCCAGCGCCTACGTCCAGTTAGCAGTCCAGATCTGGCCCGAGGTGAGAAGCCCACCGAAACTCACCCGCGTGCAACACTCGCAGTAGCTGGCCTAGTTCAGTAGATGCGGCCCGATATGTTTTTTCCCTATGCGCTGCAATTTTCCTATTAGTCCAAAAACTGCATATTTACAGATTGCACCCTCATGTTCATGCATTTAATATCTCACAAACCGTGCATCGGATAAAAATGACGTATATATGAAAAGTGCTTAGAATTTTGTCTAGTTTCATAATTTGCCACTTTCATTTATGTTTAAAATGTTTAAATGCTGTTTGATTAAATTTGCTCCGATGCCATGTTAGAATGATTTAATTCATAACTTTTTAACCGTAACTCGGTTTGTAACAAACTTTATATGTAAATGGGGTGGAAAAATGCCTAGTTTAACATGGTGGCATCACTTTGCATGATTAACAACTATAAAATATGGTTTAGGGCAGAACAGTACCAAACCTAATATATGCATATGGGGATTTACCGGAATTGTTGTTCGTTGCTTCCGGCCTCATTTAAACTTGCCTAGATAGGTAGTTTTACTTTTCTTCACCTCTTGCCATGCTAACAACATTGAATATTGTTGGGTACATAAATGAGATCGAATTAAATAACTTGAATGTGGTGTTTCGTCAATATGCAACTCGTTGCATATTGAGCTCCACTTAATTTGTAGGGTTGCTTGTGCACTTTACCATGCCATGCTTCATTAAACCGGACATGCATCATACTCGATTGTGCATCATGCCATGATTATGTGATGGTTGTTTACTATGTTGTTTGCTTCTTTTCGGTGTTGCTTCTTCGGGTTGGTTCCGATAACGTCGTGTTTGTGAGGATCCGTTCGACTTCGTCCGTTTGTCTTCTTCATGGACTCGTTCTTCTTCCTTGCGGGATCTCAGGCAAGATGACCATACCCTCGAAATCACTTCTATCTTTGCTTGCTAGATGCTCGCTCTTTTGCTATGCCTATGCTGCGATACCTACCACTTGCTTATCATGCCTCCCATATTGTTGAACCAAGCCTCTAACCCACCTTGTCCTAGCAAACCGTTGTTTGGCTATGTTACCGCTTTGCTCAGCCCCTCTTATAGCGTTGTTAGTTGCAGGTGAAGATTGAAGTTTGTTCCTTGTTGGAACATGGAGATGTTGTTCCTTGTTGGAACATGTTTACTTGTTGGGATATCACAATATCTCTTATTTAATTAATGCATCTATATACTTGGTAAAGGGTGGAAGGCTCGGCCTTATGCCTGGTGTTTTGTTCCACTCTTGCCTCCCTAGTTTTCGTCATATCGGTGTTATGTTCCCGGATTTTGCGTTCCTTACGCGGTTGGGCTATAATGGGAACCCCTTGACAGTTCGCCATGAATAAAACTCTTCTAGCAATGCCCAACATTGGTTTTACCATTTGCCACCTAGCCTCTTTTTCCCTTGGGTTCCGCGGACTCAAGGGTCATCTTTATTTAAACCCCCGGGCCAGTGCTCCTCTGAGTGTTGGTCCAACCTGTCAGCCGCCGGTGGCCACCAGGGGCAACTCTGGGCTGGCCTACCGGAAGTTTGGACAATCTGAGTGTGCCCTGAGAACGAGATATGTGCAGCTCCTATCGGGATTTGTCGGCACATTCGGGCGGTGTTGCTGGATTTGTTTTAACTTGTTGAAGTGTCTTGTAGAACCGGGATACCGAGTCTGATCAGAATGTCTCGGGAGAAGGTATATCCTTCGTTGACCGTGAGAGCTTGTGATGGGCTAAGTTGGGACTCCCCTGCAGGGTTTTGAACTTTCGAAAGCCGTGCCCGCGGTTATGGGCAGATGGGAATTTGTTAATGTCCGGTTGTAGATAACTTGAACCTTAACTTAATTAAAATGAATCAACTCTGTGAGTTACCGTGATGGTCTCTTCTCGGCGGAGTCTGGGAAGTGAACACGGTGTTGGAGTAATGCTTGCCGCAGGTTGTTCTCTAGTGCTTCGTTCGCGCTTTGCCTTCTCTTCTCACTCTCTTTTGCAAACAGGTTAGACACCATATATGCTAGTTGTTTGCTGCAGCTCCACATATTACCTTGCCTTACCTATAAGCTTAAATAGTCTTGATCGCGAGGGTGCGAGATTGCTGAGTCCCTATGGCTCACAGATTACTTCCAAACCAGATGCAGGGCCAGACGACTCCGTTCCAGATGATGCGCTTGAGCTCAAGTGGGAGTTCGACGAGGACTCACGCTGTTACTATGTGTCTTTCCCTGATGATCAGTAGTGGTGCCCAGTTGGGGCGATCGGGACCGTGTCGCATGTTGGGTTGATCTTTTATTTTGGCACCGTAGTCGGGCCATGAGTGATTGGTTGATGTAATGCTATTTATGTACTTTGTTTGACGTGGCGAGTGTAAGCCAACTATGTACCTTCCCCTTTTATTATCTATTTACATGGGATGTTGTGAAGATTGCCTTACTTGCGACATTGCTTTCAATGCGGTTATGCCTCTAAGTCATGCTTTGACACGTAGGAGATATAGCCCCATTGAGGGCGTTACAATCGCTACCCAGGCGTGCACCATACCGTACCAATCCAGAGGAGACGACGGAGATTATGCATCAAGTACAGGAGCTGCTCGACAAAGGTTACATACGCGAATCTCTTAGTCCTTGTGTTGTTGCTATTATACTAGTGCCTAAAAAGGATGGCATGTCGTGTATGTGTGTTGATTGTAGAGGCATTAATAATATTACTATTCGTTATCGTCATCCTATTCCTAGGATAGATGATATGCTCGATGAATTGAGTGGCTCTACAATTTTCTCCAAAGTTGATTTGTGTAGTGGATACCATCAAATTCGTATGAAATTAGGAGATGAATGGAAAACAACATTTAAAACTAAGTTTGGTTTATATGAGTGATTAGTCATGCCTTTTGGGTTAACTAATGCACCTAGTACTTCCGTGAGACTAATGAATGAAGTTTTACGTGCTTTCATTGGACGATTTGTGGTAGTCTATTTTGATGATATACTGATTTATAACAAATCTTTGGAGGAACATTTGGAACATTTACGTGTTGTTTTTGTTGCTCTACGTGATGCACGTTTGTTTTGTAACCTTGGGAAGTGCACCTTCTGCGCCGACCGAGTATCATTTCTTGGCTATGTTGTTACTCCACAGGGAATTGAAGTTGATAAAGCCAAGATTGAAGCTATTGAGAGTTGGCCGCAGCCCAAAATGGTCACACAAGTGAGGAGTTTTCTTGGCCTCGCCGGTTTCTATAGGCGTTTTGTGAGAGATTTCAACACCATTGCTGCACCTCTCAACGAGCTTACAAAGAAGGATGTGCCTTTTGTTTGGGGTACCGCACAGGAAGAAGCCTTCACGGTATTGAAAGATAAGTTGACCCATGCTCCTTTACTCCAACTTCCTGATTTTAATAAGACTTTTGAGCTTGAATGTGATGCTAGTGGAATTGGATTAGGAGGTGTGTTATTACAAGATGGCAAACATGTTGCATACTTTTCTGAAAAATTGAGTGGTCCTAGTCTGAACTATTCTACTTATGATAAATAATTATATGCTCTTGTTTGGACCTTAGAAACATGGCAACATTATTTATGGCCAAAGGAATTTGTTATACATTCTGATCATGAATCTTTGAAACACAGTAAAAGTCAAGCAAAACTGAACCGTCGACATGCTAAATGGGTTGAATTCATTGAGACTTTCCCTTATGTCATTAAACACAAGAGGGGTAAACAAAATGTTATTGCTGATGCATTGTCTCGTCGTTATACTATGCTTCCACAACTTGACTTTAAAATATTTGGTTTGGAGACCATCAAAGATCAATATGTGCATGATGCTAAATTTAAAGATGTATTGCAGAATTGTAAGGAAGGGAGAACTTGGAACAAGTTCGTTCTTAACGATGGATTTGTGTTTCGTGGTAACAAGCTATGCATTCCAGCTAGCTCCGTTCGTCTTCTGTTGTTGCAGGAGGCACATGGAGGAGGATTAATGGGACACTTTGGCGTCAAGAAGATGGAGGATATACTTGCTACACATTTCTTTTGGCCAAAGATGAGATGGGATGTTGAGCGTTTTGTTGCTCGTTGCACTACATGTCAAAAAGCTAAGTCATGACTCAATCCTCATGGTTTATATATGCCTTTGCCTGTATCTAGTGTTCCTTGGGAGGATATATCTATGGACTTTGTTTTGAGTTTAGCTCGAACAAAGAAGGGGAGGGATAACATATTTGTTGTAGTGGATAGATTTTCGAAAATGGCACACTTTATACCATGTCATAAAAGCGATGATGCTGTTAATGTTGCTGATTTGTTCTTTCGTCAAATTATTCGCTTGCATAGTGTGCCAAATACTATTGTTTCAGATCGTGATACTAAATTTCTTAGCCACTTTTGGAGATGTTTATTGGCTAAGTTGGGGACAAACTGCTTTTTAGTACTACTTGCCACCCCCAAACTGATGGACAAACTGAAGTAGTCAATAGAACATTGTCTACTATGCTTAGGGCTGTTTTGAAGAATAATAAGAAAATGTGGGAAGAATGCTTGCCTCATATTGAATTTGCTTATAATCGTTCATTACATTCTACTACTAAGATGTGCCCTTTTGAAATTGTGTATGGTTTCCTACCTCGTGCACCTATTGATTTGTTACCTCTTCCATCTTCGGAGAAGGTTAATTTTGATGCTAAAGAACGTGCTGAATTGATTTTAAAAATGAATGAGTTAACTAAGGAAAACATTGAGCGTATGAATGCCAAATATAAACTTGCTGGAGATAAGAGTAGAAAACATGTTGTGTTTGCACCTGGAGATCTTGTTTGGTTACATTTGCGTAAGGATAGATTTCCTAATTTGCACAAATCAAAGCTAATGCCACGTGTTGATGGTCCTTTTAAGGTGTTAGAGAAAATAAATGATAATGCATATAAACTTGAGCTGCCTGCAGATTTTGGGGTTAGTCCCACTTTTAACATTGCAGATTTGAAGCCTTATTTGGGTGAGGAAGACGGGCTTTTGTTGAGGACGACTTCATTTCAAGAAGGGGAGGATGATGAGGACTTCAATACCATTGTTACACCCACAGCCCCTGCTGCTATACATACTGGACCAATTACTAGAGCTCGTGCACGCCAATTGAATTATCAGGTACTTTCATTTCTTGGTAATGATTCTAACGTTCATGAGAATATGATGCTGCCTAAATTGGATACATTTATTTTGCTTACAAATGAAGGGCCTAGCTTGGACAAGAAAGATGAACCTTGGAGCAAGTTCAAGCATGAAGATGATGGCATGCGCAAGGGGAACAAGAATGGAGTTACAAGTGATGATTCCAGGACTCTGAAGCCACCATAATGAGTGCATGAAGCATGGGACGAAATATACAAGATGCCACTTCATAAATTTCGTCCAGACGCTATTCTAGGTGCTGCTTCACCTTATTTTTGGGCCTGGCCCATGTAATTTCGAAGTACTTAAGTATAGGCTGTTTTTAGAGTCCATATGTGTGGGGAAACAAGAGTTAGGGTTGGTTTCGGACCCCTCCTCCAAGGGACACGAAATTCCCCCCTCTCTTCTCCATATATACAGCCCTTAGGGCATCGTTTAGACTTTGGGTTTTGTTTAGATTAAAAGTTCGCCATAGCTGCAACTTTGCGTACTTCGTTTGTGTCCAACGACCAGACCAAGACGTCACAGAACCCCACCTTAATTAATAAAGCTTTCCTCTTTTATTCGCAATATCCAGATTGCAATCTCAGTTTCTTGCTTGTTCTTCGTTTGCTCGCAGGAAATAGACCCTCGTGGTCAGGTTGATCGTGCTCCGGCGTGGTCAATAACCCCCGGAAGTTGGTTTAGCGATTGCTAAGGCGCGACATGCACGTTCGTAGTCGGATCGTCAAGGTCGACTCCCACAGAAAACGATATCTATCTCATCGAAACATCGGGACACCTTTGCCTCTATCACACAAGAAGTCAAAGGCATGAAAATATTGCAACTCAGTTTGCACATATAAGTGAAGCTCTTATTCATATCAAAAGATTGACAATGTTTATCATTAAACCATCCCAACATTGGTGAATAAACTTTAATTGTTTCAAAATTACATGCTACAACATGCTAAAATAAGCAAACATGCAACAAGTTATTCAACATGGAATTATCACCAAGATTGGAGGTCATATCAAAAGGATTAAACATTGGCACAATTATTTTCAAACATATTTGATCCAAATCAGAGTTATTCCTTGATTGGCATGGTTCTTTCACATCAACAGTTAGTTCAATGGGTTCACTCGAAATTGTTGTTATTGCATTCGTTTGATCACATGGTGAACTCAAATCATGAACATAGTCCTCTAAAATTGGTGGTGTGATCAAAGTAGTGTTTAAATTGACGAGACATTCATCATACTCATGTGCAGGTGGAAGATTATACCTTTGTCATTACCTCTTATAGTCAACTCAGATGATGAAGGCACTCTAGGTGGCGACACATCACATGGTGGAGGTGATGTAGTGCCCTCAACAATGGATGTTGTTGTCGAGTAGGCGCAGTGGTGGAAGGAACAACCGTCGCAACTCTTGGGATTTGCAACTTCCGCTTGTTTGTCTTGTGGGCAACACGTCTTGTTATCTTGTGTTCAACTTTGCAAGCACGACAAAACAAATGGTCCATAGGATAACACTTTTCATGAATTAGTATCTCCTGAATGTCACGGTTTAATCCTCCCCAAAATCTATCCACAAATCTTCTTTACTTTCTTCTAAAGAGGAATGCAACAAGGTAGTTTGTAAATCATCATAATATTTTGTTACAGTGTCACTACCTTTTTTTAAATGTTGCAACTTTTTAATCATGTCACGAGTATAGTAAGCGTTAACAAGTCTTTCTCTCATGATGATAGAGGCAAGGGTCCCGATCTTTCGATGAGATGATAACTATCGATTTGGTGGAGTCGACTTTGATAATCCGACTACAAACATGCACGACGTTGCGCCTTAGCAATCGCTAAACCAATCTCCCGAGGTTACTGACGATGCTGGAAGCACGATCAACCTGACCATGAAGGTCTATTCCTACATGCAATCAAAGAACAAGCAAGAATATGATAATGCAATCTGAATATTGCGAATATAGATGAAGTATTGATAAAGGTGGGGATCCGAAAGCGGCCTTCGTCTGGTCGTTGGACACAAACGAAGTACATGAAGTTGCAATGGCTAACTTTTAACTAAATTAATCCCAAGGAAAAAGCTACTAGTTGGATCTACTTATATAGGAGCAAGGGGTGGCGGCCAAGCAGGTGGGAGGACGTCCCAAGGCAGCCTAAAACAAACCTAGGTCATACAAGGCTCATGGACCCAAGTGGAGGTGATGCAACACCTTTGGACTTGTAGTTTGACTCGGATTCGGCTACACATCAGATTTTTTTCTTCGACAACTCAATACTCCAGACGAATTTTAAGGTGAATCCAATTGGGTTGGAAATAGCACGAAATCTACTTTCCAAGAAAAAAAGAATCACCCAATTCGGAGTCTGTATGAAAGAGTTATTGGTGTTTTGAGTCAGGTATGTATGTGAAGTCCGAATGTGAATGCAGAACGCGAGAGACTTGGACTCTATCTTCTCTTAGCCCAAAAGTGACGTGAGAAGACTTTTTGAATAGCACCTAAACTTCTCTTTTTCCCTTATGTTCATATGTGGATTGTACAAACGTCTCATACACCTGCAATTAAACATGACAAAAAAGTTTGTGAAGTATTTTTGTCCTGGATGACATAAATAAATTATTGCATAATTTGCATTAGAAATCACCTCACAAATATACATGTATGCAATATTTTGGTTGTATCCAAGGTACTCATGTCCTCATCACATGACATGTTTTAAATCATCCCAAGTAGTAGGTACATAATCAGGGTGTAACCGACAATATTCACTCCACAAAACTGAAGCATAACTAGTGAATGAACCACCTGCGACATTAACTTTTTTATGTTCAACAAAATTATGGGAAGCAAATATGTTATTTATGTCGAACTCTCATTAAATATATAAAGCAGGTCTAAGACGTCCATTAAATGGTGGTATAGAAACATTAACCTGGTCATTTGCATTTGGGTGTTTGTGCACCTCTCGTTATGAAGAACTAATCTAACCACTTTTTGGATATTTTTTCAATCTAGTTATGAAGAACGGATGCAATCTAGACAAGTAAAATTTGAAAAATCTCACCGAGCAACCTGAAAACTGATACCGCTTGATAGAGGCGAAGTGTCCCGATCTTTCGGTTATATGATAACTACGATTTGGTGGACACGACTTTGACGATCCGACTACAAATGATGTTGCACCTTAGCAATTGCTAAACCAACTCCGAGAGGTTATTGACCACGCCAGAGCACGATCAACCTGACCACGAAGGTCTATTCCTGCAAGCAATTGAAGAACAAGCAAGAATATGATTAAGCAATCTGAATATTGCAAATATGGATGAAGTATTCATAAAAGTGGGGTTTCATAAGCGGTGTTGGTCTGGTCGTTGGACACAAACGAATCACACAAAGTTGCAGCAATGGTTAACTTTTAACTAAATAAATCCCAAGTCTAAACGATGCCTTAAGGGCTATATTTATAGGGAAAAAGAGAAGGGATTTTGTCCACCCTTGGCAGGGTGGGACTAAAATATCTCCCGGTTCATTTCCCCTACAATATGGACTCCAAAAATGGCTTATGAAGTAGTATTTCGAAATTACATGGGCCTGTCCCAAAAATAAGGTGGCTCGACACCAACAATAAACTATGGACGAAATTTTAAAAGGCCATCTTGTATATTTTGTCCATCTTCTTGTATGTCATCATGGTGGCTCCAAAGTGCGGAAATCTCCACTACAAACTCCGTTTTTGTTCTCTTCGCATGCGCCTCCATCTTCATGCTTGATAACGCTCCAATGTTCATCCTTCTTGTCCATGCTAGGCCCTTCAATTGTAAGCAACAAAAATGTATCGAAGTTAGGCGGCATCATATTTTCATGAAATTCAGAAACATTACCAAGAAACGAAAGTACCTGATAATATAGCCGGCGTGCGTGATCTATACTAATCGATCCAATAGGTATAGTAGTAGGGGTTGTGGGTGTAACTATGGCCTCCATGTCCTCATCACTTCGTGACATAGGTCATGTCGTCGTCTTGTTCAATGAAGAGTGGGTTGGTAGAAGAACTCGGCCTATCCATTATTCCAAGCAAATATGTGAGTGGGAGAAAGAGAAGAACTTATACCAAATGTACCTTGACCGATGTTGAGGGTGGATCAAAGATCACTCAATGATGTAGCAAGGAAATATCACACTTGGTACCAATTCTTGTAGGTTCTCACACCTACACACAAGTAGAAACTTATGGTGGAGCTCGGTTAGGATGGTGGCACAAAATATGAGGCAACTGTTAGTGAGCCTCAATAATGTTGGAAAAGATTTGCAAATTTGCAAGTGCAACAAGTAGACCAAGAGCAAGATAAGGTACACGGAAACACACACGCAAATAGATAAATGGGGTCGTGCAACTAAGGAGTGAGCCAAAATGTGGAATCCACGAAAATGCTCCTGTTGCACAACTCTAGAGAGACGCTAGCACGATTGCAGAGTAGGCGGATACGAAACTTGTGCACAACCAACTAATCCAACGACTTCTATCCCAAGTATGCTATATGTATGGTATTTCGATGACATGATCCAATATGATCGAGTATGACAATCTTAATGTAGTATGATGCTATGGTTCTTTCTTAAAAGCTCTTTGCTTATCTTTCCTCTTTTGCTTAACAACTTGTTTTGCTCTTTCTCTTTTGAGCTCTTTCTCTGGCAAGACTTCATGAACCAAGATAGCAATTGTGTATGCGATGACAACTTTGTGACACAAAAGATGATACCAAGATATGTACCAAGATGATATGGTATGTATGATGTGGGAAGTATGATCGCTAATGTGGACAAGTTTTGCCGGCAGTACTCAAAGGCTAGTCTCGATAGGAAGGTAACGCAAAATGGCAAGAATGATGATATACCTTAATACCAAGATGATGTGGAAGTTACCGTTCTTGCTTACGGTGAGGGTGTCAGAATTGTAGGACGGTTGTTGTTGATGACGAGTCCGTGGAGAAGATGAGCGGCGGTGATGTTGATGTCGAACTGTACCTATATAGCCGAAACACAATAGGACCCACAATAGGACACAGTAACCACAACTCAAATTCTCAAGGAACAAAAGATGTCAATAATTTGTCGGAGTGCGTAACGAGTAAGCGATGGTGGTTGCGGGAAGTTGAAGGGCTATAAGAGTGCGTATGTGGAAGTAGTGGTCGCTGAACTGAAAATTTTCAGTTTCATCAGGGAACGTCAGACGTCCGGTGTTGGTCGGGCGACCGGTACTCCTCGAACGTCCGGAGACGGTCAGACGTCCGGTGCCAGGGCGATTTCGGGCACAGGATGAACTCCTAAGGTTCGTGATGGGGAGGCAAAATTGTGACGAAATTGGATGAATTTGTGGATGGAAAAGAGAAGGTGGGGAAAAGCTAGATCTACTCGTGGCAAAGCAAATCCATGGATCAAATCCAACAAAACTACATCACACCAAAAAATCAGAAAAAAATTTGGGGGCTATTTTTGTGGGGATTTTCAAATTTGGGGAAGAACACAACAAAACAAGGCTAGAAAAACAAGGGTAGGGGCTCCAAATTCATGATCAACCTAGGCTGATGATACAAGGATGATGTCGGGTAGAACCCTAGATGCCCGATCTTTCAAGATTTGGAGGTAATCCTATGAGGAGCACGAAGAACACGAGGGGAAAACACGAGGGAAACATGAGAGAAATCACTCAAACCAACAAGATTCGATTACACATGAGGTAGATCCTCGAAACACAAAGAGATACAAGATCAACGATCAACAAGAGACGATACAAGTAGCACGTTCTTCTCCGTGAGGATGTCTTGAGGGGTCTTCCCGTGAGGGGTCTTGAATCCACTTGGGGGATCTTCTCATAGAGGTCGTGAACTCCAATGGAGAAGGGGATCAAGTGGAGAGCAAAGCTTCTCTAATGAGCTACTACTTTGCTAACCCTAGAAAGAGGGAGGAGGAGGAGTATATATAGTCTAAGGGGGCGAAGGGGTACATGGGCCTCGGCCCAACACACTGTGAACAGACAGGCGCCAGTTGTCCAGTGGCTCGCGAGGGTCCGGACGTCGGGAAGCAGTCGGACGTCCGACATTTTAGCTCGAGTCAGGTGGCATCGTATTTTTGGAGTCGGTCTGTCGTCTGGAGGCTTCGGACTTCCGAGAACTTGGTTCAAGCATGGTGGTGTCGGTCGTCCGGAGGCTGGACCGTGTCGGACGTCCGGTCGGCATCGGTTGTCTGACCACTGTAGCATGGGTAGGCTGGGACTTGGCTGGCTGGCTGGCGCTTCCAGGTGTTGGATGTCTGGTCCAGACCGGTCGTCTGGTGGCTATAGACTTTGGTAGTTCTTCATCTTGTTCCTTGTACTTGGCGTCCCCGCCATCTTGTTCGTTGGGTGTTGCTGGTCCGTGGCCTTACTCCAAGCACCTGATCACACATAGGGTTTCCGGTTGAGGTAGTAGCCATGTCTCATATCTATAAAGTGGAAGTTCGGAGAGGAGCGAGTTCACCTTATCTTCAATAGCCTTTGCTCGATTTCTTGTCATTGGTCCAAGTGGTATCGTGGGAGGTGTAGGTAGGTCCATAGGGATGACCTTGGATGCTCCGCATCACCTGGTAATTCAATTGGCGTGCCAGAGCTCTAGTAATTGGCCCAGTATGTATAGCGGCAGGGCATGTGGCTGGAACAATGGTATCGATGTCCTCATCACTTCACCAGGGTCTGCAAATTTCTCATACCTGCATGACCAAGTCTTCCGTGCCACAGCCATCCTTTGGTTGCTTTTGCAAGAAAACAAGTTTGGAATGAGGGACACTTAGAGAAATCCACAATATAAAGATCACCCTTTCTAATTCCCTCAAAGACGAAGGAATTGTCAGAGGCCATGAAGACAATGCATTTGGATAAGGAAAATAGAACTAGCATGCCTAATTCACATAGCTTGCCAACTGACATGAGATTGAATCCAAGAGATTGAACAAGTAAAACATCATCAATGGACTTGTCCTTTGATATGGCTACCTAGCCCTATTACTTTTCCTTTGTTGTTATCGCCAAAAGTGATATACTTCACAGGCAAAGAAGTTAAGTTGGGGTCGACAAACAATGACTTGTCTCTGGTCATATGACAAGTGCATCCACTCTCCATTATCCATTCTCTACTCCCGAAGACATAGCCCTGCAGAAGAATTAGGATTTCTTAACCACCAACATCTTTGCAGGTGGCTTTGAAACAAATGAACAAGCAGGATATGATTTTTCGGTAAACAAAGCTGTTGCTCGATGAGGTGCGACCATAGTTGGAAGAATACGCATTAAAATTCCTTCTAGACGAATGTGCATAGTGATTGTATGAGGTATGCATATATTTATTTTGTTGAACTCTTTCTGCCTGCATGGTTAGTCGAGCAGTAATAGGCAAACCATAAAGAATTTTCTTAGGCACCCAAATAGCTTTCTTTGGGGGGGCGGGGCATTTCTGCTGTTTGGTCCAACATAGCGAGCAACAGCCTCACCATGTTGATTCTTGAACAACTTATAATTGTTCAGAGAATCATTATCAGGATATTCAGGAATAGGAGAGAAATATCCCGGAAGTAATGCTGGATCAAGCATTTTGCTCTTGCAGGTACCCACACAGTATGAGGATATTGATGAGGCTCCCAGTAAGAGCCATTCTCATTCAGTTTCCTTTCGAAACCGATACCTTCCTTCCTAGGATTTTTGTGAAGAATAGATTTCTTCAGAACGTCACACATGGTTTGATTCCCTTTGAGAGATTTGAACATTCATGTCTGAAGAAGTTCCTTCAACCTAGCATTCTCATCAGAAACAGAACCATTTTCCTCGACCGAGGGGTTAGCACTAATAGATGACTCAGCATTTGATTTAGCATTGGTTCGTTCAAGGCATTTTAAGCAAGATGGCACAAACACTTTAGGTTTATCCTCAAGTTGTTGGGTGATAAGAGAATTTTCTCTAATCAAATCCTCATGAGACTCTCTCATTGCCTCGATTTCCTATTTCCTTTTCAGGTAATCGTAGGTCAATCTTTCGTGGTCAGCTGAGAGAAAATCATGATGAGTTGATAGTTCATCCATTCATGACTTGAGAGTGGAATACTCTTCGGTCAATGACTGATTTTTCTCCATCTCCTCAACCAACAACCCTTCGGATTTCCTGAGGTTTTTCTCAATTTTCGCAAGAGAGTTTTGTTGAATATTGGCAATTTTGATCAACTTAGCATGGTCGTCCTCATCAGAAGAATATTGATCACTAGAGTGAACCTTGTGATGTTTGGAGGATAACTTTTCTTTCGAAGCGTTGGCCATCACTGGAGCGCGTCGGTCCTAAACAAACGGTTTTTAACCCCTTTCTGTGATGGCATTTGGAACCATCGCCAAGTGAGTGTGGGCGATAGGGGGTGTCCTTCCCACACGACTGAGAAACCGTCGGGGATATGGAGCAGTGATCCAGAGGCCTTCCAAAATCTAATCGTGTGCGATGCAGCACACACTAAATTCTTTCGCACGTGTGGTATTGGTGATTAAATGTTTCTAATGACGCAGTGAAACCATACGGTCTATCATAACGAACCATTTGGAAAATAGTATGTAAGGCACACGGGCCAATATATGAACTATGTGCGATTTGTGCCCCATCGCACACGAGTTTTGATGAGGACATCAATAACATTGTTACACCCACAGCCCCCGCTGCTATACATACTGAACCAATTACTAGAGCTCGCGCACGCCAATTGAATTATCAGGTACTTTCGTTTCTTGGTAACGATTCTAATGTTCATGAGAATATGATACTACCTAAATTGGATACATTTGTTTTGCTTACAAATGAAGGGCCTAGCTTGGACAAGAAAGATGAACCTTGGAGCAAGTTCAAGCATGGAGATGATGGCATGCGCAAGGGGAACAAGAACGGAGTTACAAGTGATGATTTCAGGACTCTGAAGCCACCATAATGAGTGCAGGAAGCATGGGACGAAATATACAAGATGCCACTTCATAAATTTTGTCTAGAGGCTATTCTAGGTGTTGTGTCACCTTATTATTGGGCCATGCCCATGTATTTTCGAAGTACTTAAGTATAGGCTGTTTTTAGAGTCCGTATGTGTGGGGAAACAAGAGTTAGGGTTGGTTTCGGACCCCTCCACCAAGGGCCACGAAATTCCCCCTCTCTCCTCCATATATACAACCCTTAGGGCATCGTTTAGACTTTGGGTTTTGTTTAGATTAAAAGTTTGCCATAGCTGCAACTTCTCGTACTTCGTTTGTGTCCAACGACCAGACCAAGACGTCACAGAACCCCACCTTGATCAATAAAGCTTTCATCTTATATTCGCAATATCCAGATTGCAATCTCAGTTTCTTGCTTGTTCTTCGTTTGCTTGCAGGAAACAGACCCTCGTGGTCAGGTTGATCGTGCTCCGGCGTGGTCAATAACCCCTCGGAAGTTGGTTTAGCGATTGCTAAGGTGCGACGTCTTGCACGTTCGTAGTCGGATCGTCAAGGTCGACTCCCACAGAAACGATAGCCACCATCTCATCGAAACATCGGGACACCTTTGCCTCTATCAAGGGGTATCATATTTTCAGGTTGCTCTGTGAGATTTACCAGTTTTTCATAGTTTAGATCGAGTCTGTTCTTCATACCTACAGTCCACGAAAAAAGCCAAAAAAATTAGGGTTAGATCATCATATCCGAACCAATCTGAGCCTTTGCATAGTCTTTTTAGAGTTTTGCTTTGTTGAATTTGCGGTTGCATCGTCGTGTCGAGTTGCTGGTCTTAGCGTCTATTCCCTTAGAGTTTCGAGTTCAGTTCACAGGTTGTCACGCCGCCGCCGCACCATCGTCATCATCATTACCATATACCACCACCCCACCATATACATCGCCGCTGCCATATACCACCACCAATCCGAGTCCAGATATACCATCGCCATATACCACCACCAATCCGAGTCCAGATATACCACCACACTCCGAGTTCCACCAGATTCATCTCCGCCACCAGTCCTAGTCCGAGTCCAGTATTTGTTGCTTTGTTTTCGAGTTCCAGATCACGCCATTCTCTGAGTCATGACAGAGTAGGACTCCCGAGATTACGTGCTACCCGCAGAAGAAAAATAGCTCCAAACTAAAAAAAACTAAGTCTGGAAAATTCTGGCTAGGCAGTTTTTACACCATTTGTAGACTTTTTCAAAAAAAAATTGTTGCGGAGCAAAAAAAACAGGAAAAAAGTGCAAAAAAAGTGAAAAAAATTCAGAGTGTGCTCCTCCATTGTTTATGTGCAGCGCCGTGATTTTGTTAGTGTTCTAGGCTCGCTTCTCTAGCACAGTCTAGCCTAGGACCAACATAGTACCGTCGTTGAGCGTTTATTCAACTTTGCATCTCTGAATTGATTATTGCTGACCCTTTTTGCTACCATATTATAAGCCTTCCCAGCTCCACATACATCTACGTCATGCGTTTGACTCTCCCTGGTAATCGCTCTATCCAAGCTTTGAGAGTTTTGACTACGACGGTTGCCGATTGCCGCCTGCTGCTGGGTAAGAACTGGTAAGAATTTGAAATTTGCTTGACGGATTTGTGACACCACCACCACCTCTTATTAGTAGTCTGTAGGATCATATTCTTGTGTGTTTCTATTGTTGCTAACCATGGCAGGATCACAAGCCGACGAGACTGACTGGGAGAACATGACGAATAAGGAGTTGCATGATAAATTTCACCAAATGATGAGTGGACAGGTGCAAGATGTGCTAAACAGATTTGAAGAGGCCATGGAGAAGATAGATGGCATGGAGAAGACGTTCGAAACAAAGCTCGATAATAGGTTTAATGAATTGCTCGCGCGTCTTCCACCACCACCACCGGTTGCACCTAACGCACCTCTACAGCAACAACAACAACGACTACCTACACATCGCGAAACAGCCCTCCGTCGAGCGAGACGTCTCCCTCTTGCACCTGGCCACACTGTTGGTGCTACTGTTGATACTTTTGTGGCTCCTGCTGCTGATGCGGAGGAGGATGATTTTGCGGGAGATTACGAGGATGAGGTTGATCAAAATCAGAACTACGTGCCACCACCAGCACGACAACCACCAGGTTGTCCACATGCAAATAATGGCAATGGTAGGGCTCACCCTCAGGTACGAGATCATGACCATCTCCCTAAACTAAAATTGAATATTCCACCATTTGAGGGTAGATATGTTCCTGATATATATCTTACTTGGGAGTTAGAAACTGAACAACGATTTACATGTTTACAATATCCCGAGGAGAGACGTGTTCCTACTGCTGTTTGTGCATTCACTAGTTTTGCATGTGTTTGGTGGTCTGAGCATTGTAGATTACATCCTATTCCAGCTACTTGGGCTGCTTTGAAAACTGCTATGTGTACTCGTTGGGTTCCACCATATTATCAACGTGAATTACTTCAAAAATTGCAGCGTTTAAGACAAGGAAAAAATTCTATAGAAGAATATTATCAGGAATTACAAACTGGCATGATTAGATGTGGTATTATTGAGGAGAATGAAGCTATGCTTACACGTTTTATGGGTGGATTAAATAGAGATATTCAGACCATTCTAGAGTATAAGGAGTATACTAATATCACTCGTTTATTCCATCTTGCTTGTAAAGCTGAACATGAAGTGCAGGATCGACAGGTATTGGCGCGAACTAACTTTTCTGCAGGTCGATCTTCATCATGGACACAACGTGCATCCTCTACTTCAACTCCACCAGCACCTCCATCAGGTGCCACCTCCAGCCGTGATACAAGAAAGCTAGCACAACCACCACTATCTGCCAAGAGCACACCTGCCGGGCCTGTGCAGAGTTCTTCTTCTTCCATGGCATCAACATGGCACACAAGTGATATTATTGTCGCCGTTGTAAGGGAAGAGGACATTTTGCGAGAGAATGCAAATCTCAGCATGTGATGATTGCTACTGAGGATGGTGGGTATGAGTCCACTAGTGACTATGATGAGGAGACTTTGGCTCTTATTACACGTGAAGAACACGGTGGAGATGATTCTGATCATGAGACGCAATACATGGCTCTTGAAGATGCTGACAGGTATGAATGTTTAGTTGCTCAACATATTTTGAGTGTGCAAGTCACACAAGCTGAGCAAAATCAGAGGCATAATTTGTTCCATACAAAGGGACTTGTGAAGGAACGTTCTGTTCGCGTCATCATAGATGGAGGGAGCTGCAATAATTTGGCTAGCATGGAGATGGTGGAGAAGCTCTCACTCACCACAAGACCACATCCACATCCTTACTACATCCAATGGTTCAACAATAGTGGCAAGGTTAAGGTAACACGTACTGTTCGTGTGCATTTTAGTATCTCTACATATGCTGATTATGTTGATTGTGATGTGGTACCTATGCAAGCATGTTCCTTGTTACTTGGTAAACCATGGCAATTTGATAAAAAAATTGTACACCATGGTAGAAACAATCAATATACTCTTGTTCATAAGGATAGAAATATTACTTTGCTTCCTATGACTCCTGATTCCATTTTGAAAGATGATATTAATAGAGCTAATAAAGCAAAACAAGAGAAAAATAAAAGTGAAAAATCAGATTGTGGCAAAAGACTTTGAGCAACAAATGCGGCCTAATAATAAACCATCTAGTGTTGCTTCTGAAATTAAATTGAAAAGTGCATGTTTAATTGCCACCAAATCTAATATTGATGATTTAGATTTTAGCAAATCTGTTTTCTATGCTTTTATGTGCAAATAGGCATTATTTCCATTCGAGGACGTGCCTTCCTCTTTGCCTCCTGCTGTCACTAACATTTTGCAGGAGTTCACCGACGTCTTTCTACAAGACGTGCCACCGGGATTACCACCTATTCGAGGGATTGAGCATCAAATTGACCTAATTCCCGGTGCATCATTACCCAACCATGCACCATACCGTACCAATCCAGAGGAGACGAAAGAGATTATGCGTCAAGTAAAAGAACTGCTCGACAAAGGTTATATACGTGAATCCCTTAGTCCTTGTGGTGTTCCTATCATTTTATTGCCGAAAAAGGATGGTACATCGCGTATGTGTCTTGATTGTAGAGGCATTAATAATATTACTATTCGTTATCGTCATCCTATTCCTAGGCTAGACGACATGCTTGATGAATTGAGTGGCTCTAAAATATTCTCCAAAGTTGATTTGCATAGTGGATACCATCAAATACGTATGAAATTGGGAGATGAATGGAAAACGACATTTAAAACTAAGTTTGGTTTATATGAGTGGTTAGTCATGCCTTTTGGGTTAACTAATGCACCTAGTACTTTCATGAGACCAATGAACGAAGTTTTACGTGCTTTCATTGGACGATTTGTGGTAGTCTATTTTGATGATATACTGATTTATAGAAAATCTTTGGAGGAACATTTGGAACATTTACGTGTTGTTTTTATTGCTCTACGTGATGCACGTTTGTTTGGTAACCTTGGAAAGTGCACCTTTTGCACCGACCGAGTATCTTTTCTTGGCTATGTTGTTACTCCACACGGAATTGAAGTTGATAAAGCCAACATTGAAGCTATTGAGAGTTGGCCGCAGCCCAAAACGGTCACATAAGTGAGGAGTTTCCTTGGACTCGCTGGTTTCTATTGGCGTTTTGTGAGAGATTTCAGCACCATTGCTGCACCTCTCAACGAGCTTACAAAGAAGGATGTGCCTTTTGTTTGGGGTACCGCATAGGAAGAAGCCTTCACGGTATTGAAAGATAAGTTGACACATGCTCCTTCACTCCAACTTCCTGATTTCAATAAGACTTTTGAGCTTGAATGTGATGCTAGTGGAATTGGATTAGGAGGTGTGTTATTACAAGATGGCAAACCTGTTGCATACTTTTCTGAAAAATTGAGTGGGCCTAGTCTGAACTATTCTACTTATGATAAAGAATTATATGCTCTTGTTTGGACCTTAGAAACATGGCAACATTATTTATGGCCAAAGGAATTTGTTGTACATTCTGATCATGAATCTTTGAAACACACTAAAAGTCAAGCAAAACTGAACCGTAGACATGCTAAATGGGTTGAATTCATTAAGACTTTCCCTTATGTCATTAAACACAAGAAGGGTAAAGAAAATGTTATTGCTGATGCATTGTCTCGTCGTTATACTATGCTTTCACAACTTGAATTTAAAATATTTGGTTTGGAGACCATCAAAGATCAATATGTGCAAGATGCTGAATTTAAAGATGTATTCCAGAATTGTAAGGAAGGGATAACTTGGAACAAGTTCGTTCTTAACGATGGATTTGTGTTTCGTGCTAACAAGCAATGCTTTCCAGCTAGCTCCGTTTGTCTTTTGTTGTTGCAGGAGGCGCGTGGAGGAGGACTAATGGGACACTTTGGCGTGAAGAAGATGGAGGACGTACTTGCTACACATTTCTTTTGGCCAAAGATGAGATGGGATGTTGAGCGTTTTGTTGCTCGCTGCACTACATGTCAAAAAGCTAAGTCACGACTCAATCCTCATGGTTTATATGTGCCTTTGCCTGTACCTAGTGTTCCTTGGGAGGATATATCTATGGACTTTGTTTTAGGTTTACCTGGAACAAAGAAGGGGAGGGATAGCATATTTGTTGTCGTGGATAGGTTCTCGAAAATGGCACACTTTATACCATGTAATAAAAGCGATGATGCTGTTAATGTTGCTGATTTGTTCTTTCGTGAAATTATTCGCTTGCATGGTGTGCCGAATACTATCGTTTCAGATCATGATACTAAATTTCTTAGCCACTTTTGGAGATGTTTATGGGCTAAGTTGGGGACTAAACTTCTTTTTAGTACTACTTGTCACCCCCAAACTGATGGACAAACTGAAGTAGTCAATAGAACATTGTCTACTATGCTTAGGGCTGTTTTGAAGAATAACAAGAAAATGTGGGAAGAATGCTTGCCTCATATTGAATTTGCTTATAATCGTTCATTGCATTCTACTACTAAGATGTGCCCTTTTGAAATTGTGTATGGTTTCCTACCTCGTGCACCTATTGATTTGTTGCCTCTTCCATCTTCGGAGAAGGTTGATTTTGATGCTAAAGAACGTGCTGAATTGATTTTAAAAATGCATGAGTTAACTAAGGAAAACATTGAGCGTATGAATGCTAAATATAAACTTGCTGGAGATAAGGGTAGAAAACATGTTGTGTTTGCACCTGGAGATCTTGTTTGGTTACATTTGCGTAAGGATAGATTCCCTAATTTGCAGAAATCAAAGCTAATGCCACGTGCTGATGGTTCTTTTAAGGTGTTAGAGAAAATAAATGATAATGCATATAAACTTGAGCTGCCTGCAGATTTTGGGGTTAGTCCCACTTTTAACATTACAGATTTGAAGCCTTATTTGGGTGAGGACGATGAACTTTCGTCGAGGACGACTTCATTTCAAGAAGGGGAGGATGATGAGGACATCAATACCATTGTTACACCCACAGCCCCCGCTGCTATACATACTGGACCAATTACTAGAGCTCGCGCATGCCAATTGAATTATCAGGTACTTTAGTTTCTTGGTAACGATTCTAACGTTCATGACAATATGATGCTGCCTAAATTGGATACATTTGTTTTGCTTACAAATGAAGGGCCTAGCTTGGACAAGAAAGATGAACCTTGGAGCAAGTTCAAGCATGAAGATGATGGCATGCGCAAGGGGAACAAGAACGGAGTTACAAGTGATGATTCCAGGACTCTGAAGCCGCCATAATGAGTGCATGAAGCATGGGACGAAATATACAAGATGCCACTTCATAAATTTCATCCAGACGCTATTCTAGGTGTTGCGTCACCTTGTTATTGGGCCAGGCCCATGTATTTTCGAAGTACTTAAGTATAGGCTGTTTTTAGAGTCCATATGTGTGGGGAAACAAGAGTTAGGGTTGGTTTCGGACCCCTCAACCAAGGGCCACGAAATTCCCCCTCTTTCCTCCATATATACAACCCTTAGGGCATCGTTTAGACTTTGGGTTTTGTTTAGATTAAAAGTTCGCCATAGCTGCAATTTCGCGTACTTCGTTTGTGTCCAACGACCAGACCAAGACGTCACAGAACCCCACCTTGATCAATAAAGCTTTCATCTTATATTCGCAATATCCAGATTGCAATCTCAGTTTCTTGCTTGTTCTTCGTTTGCTTGCAGGAAACAGACCCTCGTGGTCAGGTCGATCGTGCTCCGGCGTGGTCAATAACCCCTCGGAAGTTGGTTTAGCGATTGCTAAGGCGCGACGTCTCGCACGTTCATAGTCGGATTGTCAAGGTTGACTCCCACAGAAACGATAGCCACCATCTCATCGAAACATCGAGACACCTTTGCCTCTATCAAGTTTTCTGCATAACCCATCTGCCATGCTAGACTACATCGCACACGTTTCAAATAATTACCGTCTGCGATAATGTTCTATCACAAACGGTTCAGGAGCCCCTTCGCACACATTCAAGTGCTGCAGGCCGTTTGTGATTTGTTAGGTATCACCGACGGTTGCCGCAAGAGTGACGTGTGCTTTTCGTTTGGGATCCCACACATTTCCAGAAAAAATTACGACTGGGATTGTATTTTGCATTGGGCACGGTTTACTCCCAGTTCTCGTGTGCGATAACGCGATATCACAAACGGTTCTAGAGAACCAACGCACACGTAGTAGCGCTACAAATCGTTTGCGATCTACTGTGTATCACCGACGGTTCCACTACGATTGACGTATGCTTTCTGATGTGGATCACACACACTCATTTAGTTGAACCGTGTGCGGAGCAATTTCTAGGTTAAAACAAAAATATCCCATTTTGAATCGGAACGCAAAAAGCAAATTAGCCACAATATCCAATTGAACAAATAAACAAAAATATCCCAATTTGAATTGTCGCGCAAAAAGCAAATTCTCCACAATATTCAATTGAACAAATAGTGTCCACAGGAAGAACATTCATCAGATTTCGCAACAATTGCAATTGAACATATGGTAGCTAAATTCCAATGATTTGTCCACACATATATGCATTACATAATTAATCATAGTGTATGAAATATGAAGACCTCATCAGATGGAAAACAATGGATCCATGCTTTATATGTTTAGCGGTTAACTCTTACTCAATGTTTCAGGAGAAGGCATGCTGAAATCTTCATTATCACCAGTGGGATTGATGTAGTGATCCAGGAAGAAGTCACTGATAAATCTTCGAACCATCAGCAATTCACCAGCCAGGAGCGGTTTAGGGGTCCTAGGTTTTAAGATGAGCTGCAGTATTTTTAAGATAAGAATGTGCCATATGAGTGGAGTTGAAGATATTAATTAAGATAGACTTACTGGTACTAATTTGCGAGGATCGTCACAACTATTAGCAGATTTGCAGATGGAGATCACGTGTCTGCAAACATAGTATCCAGAAAGGTTGGTCCCTACTTCTTGCTGAGGACACTGATTTTGTTTGTACAAAATTAGTCATGTATTAGTCATGTTAGGAACAACCTAACCCATGTTAGATGTATTATTTTTCTTTGGACAAAATAGAAAGAGGTTTATTTAGAAGCTTGAACATTTGACTAGCGTAAGGAAAGGTATTTGCAGACTGTTGGATAAATTTTCCGAAAATAACAGATTTTGGTGTGTTACCGGAGAAACGATCTCGTGCTGCACGGGTTGTTCCGTCTTGAACAGGTTCCCTAGTTTAGTTTTCCACAATGCAAGCAAACTACAAATGATGATGAATTTTGACAACATCAATTATTGAACCAGGTATGAATGCAAATTAATTTCAACATCATAGAATTCAATACTTATCCAAGAATTGATGAACATGCGTCAGATCCTGAGCGTTTGTTGACTCTCTAAGAGAATCGATGTAGTAAACTGTGTTCTTGTTTGGCACAATGAATACCAATATCCAGTGATCGCTACATATTAAGAAAGCCATGAACTTACGAATGATGTCGAAATCTGAAAGACAATCAGTGTATGCATGGTTGTTTACTTGACTTACTGTTCATGGTATGGCCAGAGAAATGATTCTGCATGGGACGTGTTTTCGAAGATACGGAGGACCATGTTAACGGCCCAGTCCTGTTGGTCCTTACCATATAATGTTGTGCCATTTGCTAATGTAGGATCTATGAAATACACACTCTCCCTTATTCTTCTCCGCGTGTTTAATCCCTTGAGAGGAATAAAATGCAGTTAGTTGTTTATCATTTACATCTTTGTATGGAGAAGTTGATCAGAGTTTGTTAAGTACTTACAAAATCAGGCATCTAACAAGAGTGGCATCGAGCACGTTGAAGTTGAAGAAGTGATGTAAGTCCTCGAAACTCACATTGATGGAACCAGCATCATGTCGGAAATGATCTGTATTGTAGTGGACTAGCAAAGCATGATAACCTGCTGACATTTGATCCATGCAATATTCATGTAACTCACGGCAGCTGGAGCTTCACCCATCAAAGTATTCGCCAGCAAGAAATGGCTAGACATGGACGTACTTGCGTGCTTCAAGTACGTCTGCTTTACTTTTAGCAAGCAATAATTCTACTTCTTCATCATACATGGCGTCAGAAACAATATTACTCCCCGATTCAAACAAGCTACTGTTAATTTGGTTCTGGGCGATGAGTGCTTTAAGTAAGAGGCAATCGTTCTCTTTCCTCTTCACTCTCCCGCTGCCCTTCCTCGTGGTCGTGGTTGTAGCCTTTTGGGCCACTTCCTTCTTGGTACTTGAAGCATTTTTAGCAGAACGTCTGGTTGCCTGCAAGGTAGACTGCCGAGCAGACGGTGAAGCTTGGACGTGCTTCTTATCAGACGGTTTATCTATGCCAGACCTCTGAGCTGGCGGTGCTGCTGTGACGGACTGTTAGGCTGTAGGAGCAGAGGCATCAGACTTCTGACCATGCATTGAAGCTATGTCGGGTTTCTGTGCAGGTGGTGCCAACTTGTCGGTGTGCTGAGAAAGCCGTGCCAACAGGTTGGTTTGCTGAGCAGGAAGTGTTGACACATTGGTATGCTGATCACGCGCCTGCGAACCGACGGACTGATGAGCAGTCGGTTCTGGACCTACAGACTACTTAGCAGGTGGTTCCGAAGCATCAGACTGCTTAGCAGTCTGTTCCACCAGGTTGGTCTGCTGAGCATGTGTTGCAGCTGGGTCTCCCCCCGCTGCTTCAGCGGCCGGCATCTGAACCGGTGGTGCGTCATCAGTAGTTGTAGGCCTTGCCACTGGCTGCTTTGGGGCGGAGGATGACATGGCTTGTACGCCACAAAGTCGTGCCGGCTGATCATAGGTTGATGCATCAGCCTACGAGAGCTGCTGTGGCCAGTAGATCATCACCGGTTGAGGGGCGACAGTGGTTGCTCTTGGCGGGGTTTCAGGAATCTCATCGATGAACTCTATTTCCTTTCGTGGCCACTGGATGTGATGTAACAGTGTTTATCCCAAGATCCTTTGCTCATTGAAGTCTCCTAGGACATTCTTCAGGGAAAATTCATTGAATCCAGGCTTTACTTGAGTCACGTAGCACTTCACACAGCCCCGCTTCAATGGCACATTGTCCAAGAAGAGGCCATCTTCCAAGAAGGGTGGGCAAACCTAGGCTGTTGCACATTTTAATGTACCTTCATAATGTGTAAGCACGCCCTTCAGTCTCTCTTTCATTTCAGATAGATCAGATATAGCATCATCACGAGTAGCTGCAGTCTCAATGTCGCTGGGGTCAGCCGATGCACAGCTACTCTTGTGTAGTGTTGTCGCACAACAAGCAACATCATCCATGCTCGCCTCCCCTCCCATCTGCTGGCTATCTGTCAGTGTTAGAGTCTTCTGCATCATCATTGACTCCTCAACATCCTTTCGAGCAGCCGGATAAATCTCATTCTTCAACTTTTCAAACAATGCATTCTGCTTCATTTCACTCCTCGCTTTTTTCATGCTAAGCCTCTCTTCTTTGTTGAGTGTGAAAGCCCTCTTGTGCGGGACATTAACACCTATAACCCTTGCACGGACAGGGGGCTCTTTTGTCTCCAGAGCAATGGAGAGAATGTCACATGGCCCTGAGTTCCTGTAGAACCTTCCAGGGATCTTGGAAGCCTCTACCATCACTTCATACAGTTTGGCGTCAAGTGCGTTCTCAAAGTAATAAGTTCCATCATCGCGCCTCTTTGCACGTGCCCGCAAGTAGTCTGTGGCGTGTTCGCCCCTGATTTCACTAAAGGTCGGATTCCCACCTGCCGCTACTGCTTCTTTGTCCTCCTGATCCCATATCAGTTTCATGCCGTAGTATCCTGCCACACCCATATGGTGGGGGTGTATGTTCATCTTCTGAAGTTCTAATTGCTTGAAACTCTTCTCAGCAAACTCTGGAGTTGCCCTGACCCTTTTGAATTCTGCCCAGTCTGCCTTTCTAATTTGGGGGTATACGGGGATTGGGTCCTTGCCTTCACTCAAGTACTTCCTGTACAACACGTTCTTCCAATTTCTCCAAGCATCCCTAGCCTTCTTCAGTGCAGTGTGTTCCACCTGCATTCTCCACTGCTATGGAACGTTGAAGTGATCCATGATCTCCCGGACTATCCTTCGCCATGTTTCCGTGTCAGCCTTCCGAAACCCCGGCAGATTAATGTTAAGCCTTGCCTGCCAACAAATCCACACACACTCCTGAAGCTCATGCGTGCTTTATCTGGTTTAGTTGGAGCCCGGGACTTTAAGTCAATCTCGGTAACTTCATATACACCTTTAGGCTGGTGTGTGGGCTTCCTCGGAGTGTTCCTCCATGTCCTGACTGGAAGGGTAATTGCTGCAGCTCTATCTCGTTCAAGACTACTTGATCCCTCACAATCTGCTGAAGACCTGGGGTTGTCCGAATCAGATGAAGATACATGGCCTGAATGAGTGCTATCGTTGCTACTAGGCATCTACAGAGAGCACATGCGAAACTTAGGAAAGGAGGATAAGTAGAAAACTAACAACTTGGTATCAAGCTTTCTAAACATGCCATGCAATAATTTAGAAAATGTACCGCTAATTTGAGTTTTGTTGCTCCGTTTTCCTTGATTCTTTTTGCAAACCGGAGTTCTTCAGTTGAACTTTCTGGTTATATCTTCTTATTTGAGTTTTACCCGTGCATCTTTGTTTGAGTGCTTATGTATGCTATTGTTTGTTTGCAACAGAATTTCCGGAGTGCGAAGCGTGCTACTACGAGTCACTAGGTTTTGCGGATCGCCAGCAAGGCAAGTAACACATTGATCATACTCTTTTCATACCCAGTTTTTATGCATTTGTTACAATCCTCAAACACTGCATGATTAGGACGTGTTTAACTTGTGGGTATTGGGAAGTAGATGATGTGGTAGAACCTATTACCTATTTTATTATCAAACCTTGGGAGTTACTTCTACTTTATGCTTATATCACCATGCTATTCTCGTAGACGTGGATTGGGTTTGAGTGTATCCATGATAGTTGTTAGATTGTTAACTAATGGTACAACTTAAGGTGGAAACTTTAATACACATCTGGGTGGATTGTTGGTTTGGGCACCTGGGATTATACCAGTGTTGTCCTAGGAGATCCCGGGGTTATACTGTGTGATCCTCCTATGGTCCGCCACCCATGCTCAAAGGGATCATAAGATTATTCATGCTCGAAACTTTCGTGTGCAGCCACAAGCTATTATGGGCTCTAGCATAGTTGAGTATGTTGCATGATCTCTTCCAGTGGTAGGCTAGCAGATGTAGGGGATGTAGGTTGGTACTGTCTACCTGGGTTAGAGTTAATGCTTCTGAAAGACTGTGTCTCGGTCATCCGTTTCTCAAACACCATGTAGTGCAAGAAATCCAACGGAGGCGATCGAGTCTTGTGGGGAACAGTGCGCAAACCTCTACAGAGTGTACAAACTAATCATGGTTAGCCGTGTCCCCGGTTATGGACAGCTTGAGTATGTGGTACTTGAATTATTGGTTTGATCTCATCACTCTAAATTAATTTGTTGGGCTGCTAATGTACACTTTTTAATTGGGATTGAGATGGGGGTACCATTCTCAATGTTTCAACCACAATGATAGTTAAATAAAATATATTCCTTTGTTGTAGGGAAAAATTGGCTTTTTGCAAAAACATTATAACCATAGAGCCTCCACCAGCCATATATGCATATAGTTATAGCATTTATCTGTTCATTGCTCTACTGTGTTATATTGCCAGCATATTCCATGTGCTGACCCGTTTTCGGGCTGCAACATATCATGTTGCAGACTTTTCAAACGAGGAGTAAGGTGCGCTAGGTCGTTTGTCATGCACTCAGTTATGCCGTTGGGGTTGATGGACTCACTTTATCTTCCAAGCCTTCCGTTGTTATCTTATCTAGATGGCCTTAAGCCATATTTATTGTAATAAGTTCTCTTTTGAGACATTCGATGTAATAAGTGTGTGATTGCTACTCTGTTATAAATCCTTCGAGTACTGTGTGTGTCAGCATTATCGATCCAGGGATGACATTGAATACAGAGATTTGACCGTCTGAGGTCAGATCGCTACAAGATGGTATCAGAGCACACGCTGAATGTAGGACACGACCACTAAGATGAGCCATAGGTCACTCTTCTCTACTCATTTCTGACTCCTCTCCATTTTCTACCCTTTAGGATGGCGGACTCAAAGAACAAGTTTGCACAACCGGATGAAGACACACCTTTTGGACGACACTTGAAGGAAGTCACTAGGTACCTGAATATCGGAATACCAAGCTTCACCAGGACCCACACCACCACTTTACCATAAGAGGAGCGTTGGATGATTCGAGTTCAAGTTCCAGGAAGGACATTCACGCCGGTCACTGAGCCCATAGAGCTTTCCTTTGATGCACCCACCTGGAGTCTAGGTGAGAGCATGGCAGCCCGCATTGCTATGGGACGAATTGGAGAAGTCTACAAACATGAGCTGGAGGACACTATCTACCAGATATGTGGGTGCTGAGATGAGCAATGGGAGATGATCAGCACCAGGAAGGACAGGTCCATTGCAGCATTCATCCAGGAGTTAAACCAGCACATCCGTCGATAGGAGAACCAGATGTGTGCAAGCATGATAGATTTGAAGAAGGCGATGACCAGGAACATGGAGATAGAATAGGAACTCAAGTCTACACATGATGGATATGAGGAGGAAATCACAATACTAGTGGAGATGAATGATGACCTGACAAGGAAGCTCGGAGTATTCATGGGAGACCCCGCGCTAGGAGGAGAAGATGACGAACCCAAGGAAATTCGTTCTAAAGACTACATCATCATCAACGACACCGACTCCGACCCCGATGATAGTGATGACGATTATGAAGACGAAGCTGGAGCGGATATCATGGAGTCTTCCACCGATCAAAATTTCTATATGACCACCATAAGATTAGTAGTATTCCCCCATGTATATAGTAATAGTCCCAACACTTTTGTAATGATAGTTCTAGACCGATTGTATGCCCTTGCTTGAATTGATTTGGTGTGATATGATTGTGTTTGACTCATGTGCATATGGGTAGTGCTTCCTCACTAGACCTCATTCTATTCTAATCCCCCCCCTCTAAACCCATCAGATGCCTCCGAGATGTGACCCCGGATTTGCCTTCCCACCGGAGCTCACCCAGTTGATCTAACAACATAATGCCTTGATGCAGCTATTAGTCCAGAACCAAGGCAACAACAACAACAACAACAACAACCCGCCACCACCACCTCCAGTTGACAACTTAGCCCGTTTTCTGAGGTTGCAGCCGCCGGTGTTTTCTAGTAGTACCGAGCCAATAGTTGCGAATGACTGGCTACGCAGGATTGGAAGGGAGTTGACCACCGCAGGTTGCATAGATGCAGAGAAGGTGCGTTTTGCCGCACATCAATTGGATGGACCAGCAGTCTCATGGTGGGAGAATTACACAACCACTTTCCCTATAGCCAATATCACTTGGGATCAGTTTCAGCAAGCATTCCGCACTGCTCATGTCTCAACTGGAGCTATGAGTATGAAGAAGCGTGAGTTTCGCAACTTACGCCAGGGAAATCGTATTGTGGCTCAGTACGTAGATGAGTTCAGTAAGTTATCTCGCTATGCCCCTCATGATGTGGCCACACATGCCGCGAAGCAGGAGAATTTTATGGAAGGGTTGAATGATGAGATGAGCATGCAGTTGATGGTACCAACATTCGCTAACTACTAGGAGTTGGTAGACAGGGCTCTTATGATTGAAGGAAAGCAACAGCAGATTGAGAGCCGGAAAAGGAAGTATGGACAAGGGAAGTACAATTCAGGAGCCCAGCAGAAGCCTCGATTTACCCCAAACTCGGGAGAATATACCCATAACCATGGAGGCCACACTCACAATGGAGGAAGTACTCATAACCACAGTGGCCCCAAGAACGGAAACGGGACTGGAGCAGACAGCAATCAGAACCGCTCTAACCCAACCACACCCGCCAAGAAGGATCAAAGTCACATTACCTGTTTCAAGTGCGGGAAGACTAGGCACTATGCCAATGATTGTCCGGAGTTGAAGAACGTAAATGGGAATGGAAGTGTTGGGAAGAAGCCCAACCCTTTCAACAAGGGACAAGTGAACCACTTGAATGTGGAGGAGGTTGAAGAGCAGCCAGATGTAGTTATCGGTAAGTTTTTGGTTAAGTCATTTGCCGCCCTTGTTCTATTTGATACTGGTGCATCGCATTCATACATTTCAAGGGGATTTGTGGACAAGTTTAAGTTACCCACCGTAGCCCTTAGGACACCCTTGTTAGTAAGCTCACCATGTGCAGAGTATATGGCCAGCCGATGGTGCGATCGGATACCCTTAACCATTGGTAGCCATGTTTTCCCCTCAGACCTAATAATTTTGGAGTCATAAGGATTGGATGTGATCGTGGAAATGGATTGGTTATCGAAGTATGGAGGAAATATTGACTGCGTTAGTAGGTCAATTCTACTCACCACCCTGGAGGGAAAAAGGATCAAGTATGTATCCAGGCATGCGCCGAGGAGAACCCAAGTAAATTCTCTCTCAGGAGTTGTTCAGGAGGAAGTGCCTGTAGTGAAGGATTACCCAGACGTATTTCCAGAGGAGTTACCAGGCATGCCGCCAGATCGAGACATTGAGTTTTTGATAGAGTTATTGCCAGGCACCGGACCAATATCAAAGAGACCATGCTGGATGCCCGCAAATGATCTGGAGGAGATTATGAAGCAGATTAAGAAGTTATTGGAGAAAGGTTACATTCGACGAAGCTAGTCACCACGGGGAGCCCCAGTGCTCTTGGTTGAGAACAAGGATGGATCATTAAGAATGGTTGTTGATTATCGTGCGTTGAATGAAGTGACGATCAAGAACAAGTACCCACTGCCGATGATCAATGATCTGTTTGACCAGCTGCAAGGAGCTAAAGTATTCTCCAAGATCAATCTGTGTTCAGGATACCACCAGTTGAAGAACCGAGAACAGGATATACCTAAGACCGTCTTCACCACAAGGTACGGGCTATATGAGTATACGGTTATGTCATTTGGATTGACTAACGCCCCTGCCTATTTTATGAGAATGATGAACAAGGTATTCATGGAGTTCTTGGATAAGTTTTTTGTGGTGTTCATTGATGATATTTTGGTATACTCAAAGAATGAAGAGGAACACAAGGAGCATTTGTGTTTAGTTCTCGAGAAGCTCAGGGAACATCAGTTATATGCTAAGTTTAGCAAGTGTGAGTTTTGATTGAAGGAAGTTGGATTTCTTGGACACGTTATATCAGGAGAATGTATAGCAGTGGATCCCACCAAGGTTCACTCAGTCACTGAGTGGTTGGCACCCATCTTAGTTGGAGAGATATGTAGTTTTCTTCGACTCGCGAGATACTATCGGAGATTCATTGAGAATTTTTCCAAGATTGCAAAGCCTATGATGGCGTTGTTGAAGAAAGATACTAACTTCAAATGGACAGAAGAATGTGAAGCAAGTTTCTAGGAGTTGAAGAAACGATTGGTTATAGCCCCAGTGCTGATTTTGCCAGATATACACAAGGATTTCCAAGTGTATTGCGATGCATCTCTCTTAGGACATGGAGGAGTACTTATGCAAGACAGAAGAGTTCTTTCATATGCCTCACGACAGCTTCTACCACATGAGTTGAATTATGCCACACATGATTTGGAGTTAGCAGCCGTAGTGCATGCGCTCAAGACCTGGAGACATTTTCTTATTGGAAATCGTTGTGATGTGTACACTGATCATAAGTGTTTGAAGTACATTTTCACACAGAAGGAGCTATACCTCAATTAAAAGAGATGGTTGGAGCTCATAAAGGATTATGATATGAAGTTGCACTATCATCCAGGTAAGGCCAATGTCGTAGCAAACACCTTGAGACGGAAGAGTGATGCCAATACCCTTGTAAGCGGAGGATTGCCAAAGGAGTTAGCCGAGGATCTCAGGGAGCTTTGTTTGGAGATAGTCCCTAGAGGTTTTGTTGCAGCAATGGAGGTTCAGTCAACATTATTGGGAAAGATTCGAGAAGCTCGGAAGGATGTCAAAGAAATTGCCGAGATAAAGGAGAGAAGGAGCAAAGGAAAATCCAAAGGTTTTCGGGAGGATGAGCACGACACCTTGTGGTTTGAGGACCGTGTTTATGTGCCCAATAATGCGGAGATCACGAAGTTGATAGTTCAGGAAGCTCATGACTCACCCTACTCAGTACACCCCGGAAACACCAAGATGTATTTGGATTTGAAGGCGTGTTTCTGGTGGACTGGAATGAAGACAGATATTTCCGATTATGTGGCCGTATGTGATGTATGTCAGAAAGTGAAGGAAGAACATTAGAAGCCAGCAGGATTACTACAGCCTATGCCGATACCTGAATGGAAGTGGGACAAGCTTGGCATGGATTTCATCATCTGATTGCCCAGGACCCGACCGGGATATGATTCTATTTGGGTACTAGTGGATCGTTTGACCAAAATTGCTCACTTTATCCCAGTGAAGACCACCTATACAAGTGCAAAGTTTGCCAAGATATATATGACCAGGATCGTATGTCTGCACGGAGTTCCGAGGACCATTGTATCAAATAGAGGAACGCAATTTACTTCAAAATTTTGGCACCAGTTGCACCAGAATTTGGGTACCATGCTAGAGTTTAGTACAACTATTCACCCGCAGACAGATGGACAAACCGAGAGAGTCAGTCAGATTCTGGAGGACAAGTTGAGAGCTTGTGCACTAGATTATGGATCTAGTTGGGACGATAAATTACCCTACCGGAGTTCTCATACAACAATAGCTACCAGGCCAGTTTGAAGATGGCACCTTTCAATGCTTTGTATGGAAGGAGGTGAAGGACACCGTTGATGTGGGATGAAGTTGGAGACCGTCAGTTGTTTGGACCAGATTTGATTAAAAAGTCAAAAGAGAAGGTTAAGCTGATTTGAGATAGACTGGAGGTAGCTTATTCCAGGCAGAAGAGTTATGCAGACTCAAAACGCAAGGAGGTAGTCTATGAAATCGGAGATAGAGCATATCTTCGTGTGTCACCACTGCGAGGAGTTAAACGCTTTGGAGTAAAGGGAAAGTTAGCCCCAAGATTTGCAGGACCATACCGAGTTTTGGAACGTATGGGAGAGGTGGCCTACAAGTTGGAGTTACCCAAAGGACTGTAAGGTGTTCATGATGTGTTTCACATTTCCCAGTTAAAGAAGTGACATGCTGAAATGGCCGATATCCCTGTGAGAGATACAGTGCCCTTGGAAGCAATTCAGTTGGATGGTGATCTGACCTATGAGGAGAAATCTGCCAAGATTCTCGAGTTTGCTAGCCAAGTTACATGCAACAAGGTTATCAAGTTTTGCAAAATTCAGTGGATCCATCATACCGAGGACGAAGCCACCTGGGAACTAGAAGATGATCTATGGAAAGACCATCGACACCTATTTTCTAGCCAACCCGAATCTCGAGGGCGAGATTCATCTTAAGGGGGTAGTGATGAGGACATGACTACCTTGGATATGACCAAAAATATTGCATATATGCATATTTGTCAGGTGATTTCTAGTGCAAACTATTCAATAATCTATTTATGTTATCCAGAACAAAAATACTTCACACACTTTTGTGTTTTGTCTAATTGCAGGTGTATGGGACATTTGTACAATCCACATATGAAGATAAGGAAGAAAGAGATGTTTATTTGCTGTCCAAAAAGTTCTCTCACGTCACTTTTGGCCCAAGAGAAGATAGAGTCCAAGTCTCTCACGTTCTGGATTCAGATTCGGACTGCACAGACACACCTGACTCAAAACGCACACAAGTTTTTCATACGGACTCCGAATTGGGTGATTCTTTTTTTGTTGGAAACTAGATTTCGTGCACTTTCCAACCCAATTGGAATCACCTTCAAATTCGTCCAGAGCGTTGAGTTGTGGACGAAACAATCTGATGCTGCAGCAGAATCCGAGTCAAACTACAAGTCCAAAGGTGTTACATCACCTCCACTTGGGCCCATTGGCCTTGTACGACCTAGATTTAGTTTTAGGCTGCCTTGGGACGTCCTCCCACCTCCTTGGCCGCCACCCCTTGCTCCTATATAAGTAGATCCATCTAGTAGCTTTTCCTTGGGATTTGTTTAGTTAAAAGTAAGCCATTGCAACTTCGTGTGCTTCGTTTGTGTCCAACGACCAGACCAAGACCACTTTTCGGATCCCCACCATTATCAATACCTCATATATATTTGCAATATTCAGATTGCTTGATCATATTCTTGCTCGTTCTTCGATTGCTTGCAGGAATAGACCTTCGTGGTCAGGCTGACCGTGCTTCCGGCATCGTCAGTAACCTCAGGAGATTGGTTTAGCGATTGCTAAGGCGCAACGTCGTGCACGTTTGTAGTCGGATCGTCAAAGTCGTCTCCACCAAATCGATAGTTATCATCTCATCGAAAGATCGGGACACCCCCGCCTCTATCAAGTGGTATCAGTTTTCAGGTTGCTCGGTGAGATTTTACAGTTTTTCATAGTTTAGATCGCATCTGTCATTCATACCTACAGTCCATGAAAAAGCCACAAAAAAAGTTAGATCTGTTCATCCTTTATCCAAGCCAGTCTGAGCCTTTGCAATTTTCTATTCATTGCTTGCATAGTTGAATTATCGGTTGCATCGTCGTGTCAGTTGCTGGTCTTAGTGTCTAATTCCTTTAGAGTTTCGAGTTCTATTCACATTAGTCACGCCGCCGCTGCATCATTATCCCTTCCGCCATCCACCATCCCATCTATTGATTTCCACCACGTGCTACGCACTGTTCATTGTCATAATCATAGTTGAGGTCATTCACATCTTCGCCTGATCCAATCTGCATCTTATCTAGCTTGTCTTGGAAAGAAAAAAAAAGATAGAGAAAAAAAAGAGAAAAAAGGAAAGAAAAAAAAAGAAAAAGAGAGAGAAGAAAAATAAAAAAAAGGGTGAGAAAAAAAAGAGAGAAGAAAAAAAAATTGGATCTATCTAGAATCAATCGCGTACCTGAATTCGGATTGGAATCTGTTTTGCACACTGTTCAGTAAAACAGGTGTATCTTCCTTATACGAAGTCCGTTTTGACTCCGTGAGTACTCAAATTGAAGCTAGCAACAAGCCGCATCTAAATAGTTGCAGAAGCTAGTTCAATATTTGACACCTCAAAATCGGCTTCTAAATAGGTCTTTTTGCCCTCCGAAGTTCGTGAATACAGCTTGTTCCAATTTTTCAGGCCAGTTTTAGAATTCTTTGACTCCTCATATCAACTCGGAATTGAGTGATTCTTTTTGCATTGGAAAGATTGAGTTAGTAGCATTCTTTGAAAGAATTTATCAGAAAATTGTCTCAAACTTTTCAAGAAGAAAGTTGGAGAGAGAGTTGTTGTATATCCTGCTTGGCAGTTGTTTTTCATCATTATTTTCACTGCCGTTGTGATCTTCACTTATATCTTGCTGTCAAGAGCTACTTAGTATCCTTCATTGATGTTAGTTGTGCTACGCCGTGACCTCATTAGTGTTCAAGGATCGCGTCTCTAGTCCGGTCTAGCCTAGGACCAGCACAGTACCGTCATTGAGCGTTTATTCAACATTGCATCTTTGAATTGATTATTGCTAATCTTTTGCTACCATATATAGCCAACCCAGCTCCACATATTTCTACACCGTGTATACGTACGCTCCCCTGGCAATCGCTTTACTCAATATTCGGAGTTAGTTGACACCGCTGGTTGCCGATCACCGCCTGCTGCATGGTAAGAACTTGTAAGACATTGATATTTGCTTTACTGTGAGCGTTTTACCACCACATCCTAGTAGTTATAGGAACATTATTTTTGGATTTTATTTCTTGTTCTACTAATCATGACAGGATCCAGAGTCAATTCATGGGCTTTGTCGATCGCGGGAGACGTGCCACCACCTTTGCAAATACCACAACCGTCACGAGAGGTGCACAAACATCCAAATGCACATGATCAGGTTAATGTATCTATACCACCATTTAATGGCCGTTTTAAACCTGCTTTATATATTGAATGGGAGTTCGACATAAAAAATATATTTGCTTCCCATAATTTCAATGAACATAAAAAGGTTAAGGTTGCGGTTGGTTCTTTCACTGGTTATGCTTTGGTTTGGTGGAGTGAATATTGTCGGTTACACCCTGATTATATACCTACTACTTGGGATGATTTGAAACTTGCCATGCGACATACTTTCGTCCCTGCTTATTATACTCGTAACATGATTAAGAAGTTGCAACACTTAAAACAAGGTAGTGAAACTGTAACAAAATATTATGATGATTTACAAACTACCTTGTTGCATTCCTCTTTAGAAGAAAGTGAAGATGATTTTATGGATAGATTTTGGGGAGGATTAAACCGTGATATTCAAGAGATACTAATTCATGAAGAGTGTTATCCTATGGACCATTTGTTTCATCTTGCTTGCAAAGCTGAACAGGAAATAAAATGACGTGTTGGCCACGAGGAGAACAAGCGCACGGTGCACATTCCAAGAGTTGATATGATTGTTCCTTCAACTACTAGGCATACTATGACAACCACATCCGTTGTTGTCAGTACTACATCACCTCCACCATGTGACACATCGCCCCCGAGAGTGGCTACATCATCTGAGTTGATCATAAGAGGTAATGACAAAGGTACTGATCTTCCATCTCTACATGAGAATGATGAATGCCTTGTCAATTTGAATGCACCATCTGATGAGCTACCCACTACTTTGATCACACCACCTATTTTAGAGGACTACGTTGATAATTTGACTTTGCCATGTGATCAAACAACTGAAATACCAACAATTTTGAGTGCACCCATTGAATTAACTATTGATGCAAAAGAACCAATGTTTAATCATTTTGATATGACCTCTAATCTTAGTGATGATTCTGTGTTGAATAACTTATTGCATGTTTGCTTATTTAAGCATGTTGTAGCATGTAAATTTGATGCAAGTAAGGTTTATTCACCAATGTTGGGATGGTTTAATGATGAACATTGTCAATCTTTTGAAATGAATAAGAGCTTCACTTATATGTGCAAACTGAGTTGCAATATTTTCATGCCTTCTACTTCTTGTGCTAATTTTTTGGCTTTTGATTTTATGAACTATGCAAGTTACTCATCTATTCATGTGTCATATATGCAAAACTCAAGGGAAGTAAAAGTGGATGACATATACATATACAACATGTACACCTTGTCTCTTTTGTTAGCCACATTTCAGATTAAGCAACGCCGATGACGGCTTTATTTTCAAGAAGGGGAGGATGATGAGGACATGACTACCTTGGATATGACCAAAAATATTGCATATATGCATATTTGTCAGGTGATTTCTAGTGCAAACTATTCAATAATCTATTTATGTTATCCAGAACAAAAATACTTCACACACTTTTGTGTTTTGTGTAATTGCAGGTGTATGGGACATTTGTACAATCCACATATGAAGATAAGGAAGAAAGAGATGTTTATTTGCTGTCCAAAAAGTTCTTTCACGTCACTTTTGGCCCAAGAGAAGATAGAGTCCAAGTCTCTCACGTTCTGGATTCAGATTCGGACTGCACAGACACACCTGACTCAAAACGCACACAAGTTTTTCATACGGACTCCGAATTGGGTGATTCTTTTTTTGTTGGAAACTAGATTTCGTGCACTTTCCAACCCAATTGGAATCACCTTCAAATTCGTCCGGAGCATTGAGTTGTGGACGAAACAATCTGATGCTGCAGTAGAATCCGAGTCAAACTACAAGTCCAAAGGTGTTACATCACCTCCACTTGGGCCCATTGGCCTTTTACGACCTAGATTTAGTTTTAGGCTGCCTTGGGACGTCCTCCCACCTCCTTGGCCGCCACCCCTTGCTCCTATATAAGTAGATCCATCTAGTAGCTTTTCCTTGGGATTTGTTTAGTTAAAAGTTAGCCATTGCAACTTCGTGTGCTTCGTTTGTGTCCAACGACCAGACCAAGACCACTTTTCGGATCCCCACCATTATCAATACCTCATATATATTTGCAATATTCAGATTGCTTGATCATATTCTTGCTCGTTCTTCGATTGCTTGCAGGAATAGACCTTCGTGGTCAGGCTGACCGTGCTTCCGGCATCGTCAGTAACCTCAGGAGATTGGTTTAGCGATTGCTAAGGTGCAACGTCGTGCACGTTTGTAGTCGGATCGTCAAAGTCGTCTCCACCAAATCGATAGTTATCATCTCATCGAAAGATCGGGACACCCCCGCCTCTATCAGGTAGGTTTGTAACATCCAAAATTTTCAATTTGGAATGTTATAAATAGGTCATTCATGCATATCATATTTTATTGCATTTTGTTTTGCAATCCTACAAAATCCTAAGCAACTCAAGGACCCACGGAGAGAGTTGGGGATTTCACGATTTCCGTATTTGAATATTTTTTTCAAATATCTAAACAAGGATCATTTTGGTTTTAATTGTTTTTCCTTTTGAAAATATGTCATATTAAAATATATGAGAGGAGATAATATGACTTCTCCAAAATAAAAGAAATATTTGACGAAAATGTTAAAATCAAATAAATAATTTTATTTGGATTTTATTGCTATTTTATTTTGAATTAGGAAAATATGCGTTTTTCAAAGTTGCATTAGAGACCCAAATAAATGTTCACCTTCTCCGCAATATTATTAGAGGAGCGTGAAAAATCATTTCAAGATTTTTGGACTCCATTTAGTATTACTTTTGATAGTTTTTCCGCGTCAGGATTTTTTTTCAAAAGTCAACCGACCTATCGGGCCGTGCCCGAGCCGGACTCGTCCGAGCTCAGGCTTTATAAGCCCAAGCCCGAGGCACCCCGAGGCCTAGCCGCCACCGCCCCAAACCCTAACCCAAGCGCTGCCCAGCCGCCGCCGCCGCCGTTGAAGCCGCCGCCGCCGCGCACGTCGCCCGCGGCCGCGCTGCCTCCCGCGCCGCCACCCGTCACCTCACCGCCGCCCGCCGCCTCGCCGGAGTTCACGCCACTGGTTTTCTTCATCGGTTTTGTTCTCGGTAAAAACCCAAGATCGGTTTTTTAAGATCGGTCATTGTTCGGTTTTCTTCGGTTTAAGTTATATAGCGGACGTTCGTTTTAATGAACGATGTTCGTTAGTTAGCCATAGACAGCGAACGTTCGTCTGTTAGCTTGTTCGTCTCGTTTTATTTTCCAGGGTTTTTCCGCGATTATTTTCGATCGCGATTTCTGCCCTGATCTTCGTTTTAGTTTATCTTTTCGCTCGTTTATCCAAATCAGGTGAAACAAGCGCCTAGATCTTCGCCCCGAAGCCCTCTTTCTGTTTAACCAACTTGAACAAAATTTTGGTACTATAAAATTTGACTTTAGTCCAGATTAGTAAACGGATCTTGTTTCTTTCGTAGTTTGAGTTTCGTTGCTCCGTTTGATTTGATTCTTTTTGCAAACCGGAGTTCTTCAGTTGAACTTTCTGGTTATATCTTCTTATTTGAGTTTTACCCGTGCATCTTTGCTTGAGTGCTTATGTATGCTATTGTTTGTTTGCAATAGAATTTCTGGAGTGCGAAGCGTGCTACTACGAGTCACTAGGTTTTGCGGATCGTCAGCAAGGCAAGTAACACATTGATCATATTCTTTTCATACCCAGTTTTTATGCATTTGTTACAATCCTCAAACACTGCATGATTAGGATGTGTTTAACTTGTGGGTATTGGGAAGTAGATGATGAGGTAGAACCTATTACCTATTTTATTATCAAACCTTTGGAGTTACTTCTACGTTATGCTTATATCGCCATGCTATTCTCGTAGACGTGGATTGGGTTTGAGTGTATCCATGATAGTTGTTAGATTGTTAACTAATGGTACAACTTAAGGTGGCAACTTTAATACACATCTGGGTGGATTGTTGGTTTGGGCACCTGAAGTATACCAGTGTTGTCCTAGGAGATCCCGGGGTTATACTGTGTGATCCTCCTATGGTCCGCCACCCATGCTCAAAGGGATCATAAGATTATTCATGCTCGAAACTTCCGTGTGCAGCCACAAGCTATTATGGGCTCTAGCATAGTTGAGTATGTTGCATGATCTCTTCCAGTGGTAGGCTAGCAGATGTAGGGGATGCATGTTGGTACTGTCTACCTGGGGTTAGAGTTAATTCTTCTGAAAGACTGTGTCTCGGTCATCCGTTTCTCAAACACCATGTAGTGCGAGAAATCCAACGGAGGAGATCGAGTCTTGTGGGGAAAAGTGCGCAAACCTCTACAGAGTGTACAAACTAATCATGGTTAGTCGTGTCCCCGGTTATGGATAGCTTGCGTATGTGGTACTTGGATTATTGGTTTGATCTCATCACTCTAAATTAATTTGTTGGGTTGCTAATGTACACTTTTTAATTGGGATTGAGATGGGGGTACCATTCTCAATGTTTCAACCACAATGATAGTTAAATAAAATATATTCCTTTGTTGTAGGGAAACATTGGCTTTTTGCAAAAACGTTATAACCATAGAGCCTCCACCAGCCATATATGCATATAGTTATAGCATTTATCTGTTCATTGCTCTACTGTGTTATATTGCCAGCATATTCCATGTGCTGACCCATTTTCGGGCTGCAACATATCATGTTGCAGACTTTTCAGACGAGGAGTAAGATGCGCTAGGTCGTTTGTCATGCACTCAGTTATACCGTTGGAGTTGATGGACTCACTTTATCTTCCAAGCCTTCCGCTGTTATCTTATCTAGATGGCCTTAAGCCATATTTATTGTAATAAGTTCTCTTTTGAGACATTCGAAGTAATAAGTTTGTGATTGCTACTCTGTTATAAATCCTTCGAGTACTGTGTGTGTCAGCATTACCGATCCAGGGATGACAATGAACACAGAGATTTGACCGTCTGAGGTCGGATCGCTACAGTTGATGGACTCACTTTATCCTCCAAGCCTTCCATTGTTCTCTCATTAGACATCATTCTATTCTAATCTCTCCCCTCTAAAACCCAATAGATGCCTCCGAGACGTGATCCCGGATTTGCCTTCCCACCGGAGCTCACTCAGTTGATCCAACAGCAGAATATACTGATGTAGTTGCTAGTTCAGAATCAAGGCAACAACAACAACAATAACAACAACAACCCACCGCTACCACCTCCAGTTGACAGCCTAGCCCGCTTTCTAAGGTTACAACCGCCGGTGTTTTCCAGTAGCACCGAGCCCATAGTTACGAATGAATGGCTACGCAGGATTGGAAGGGAGTTAATCACTGTAGGTTGCATAGATGCTGAGAAGGTGCATTTTGCTACACACCAATTGGATGGACCCGCATTCGCATGGTGGGAGAATTACACAGCCACCTTCCCCATAGCCAAAGTTACTTGGGAGCAGTTTCAGCAAGCATTCCGCACTGCTCATGTCTCAACTGGAGGTATGAGCATGAAGAAGCGTGAGTTTCGCAACTTACGCCAGGGCAACCGTACTGTAGGGCAGTACGTGGAGGAGTTTAGCAAGCTAGCTCGTTATGCCCTAGATGACGTGGCCACCGATGGCGCGAAACAGGAGAAGTTTATGGAAGGGCTGAATGATGAGATGAGTATGCAGTTGATGGTGGCAACGTTCAACAACTATCAGGAGTTGGTAGATAAGGCTCTTATGATTGAAGGGAAGCAACATCAGATTGAGAGCCGCAAAAGGAATTATGGACAAGGGAAGTATAATTCAGGAGCTCAGCAGAAACCCCGTTTTACCCCGAACTCGGGAGGATTTACCCATAATCATGGAGGCTACACCCACAATGGAGGAAGTTCGCATAACCACAATGGACCTAGGAATGGAAATGGGAGTGGAGCAAGCAGTCAGAACCGCTCTAACCCAAGCACTCCCACCAAGAAGGACCAAAGCCACGTTACTTGTTTCAAGTGTGGGAAAATTGGACACTATGCCAATGAGTGCCCTGAACTCAAGAATGGAAATGGCAATGGAAGCTCTGGAAAGAAGACCAACCCTTTCAACAAGGGAAAAGTGAACCACGTGAACGTAGAGGAGGTTGAGGAGCAGCCAGATGTAGTTATCGGTAAGTTTTTGGTTAAGTCATTTACTGCAATAGTTCTTTTTGATATTGGTGCATCGCATTCATACATATCAAGGGGATTCGTGGATAAGTATAAGTTGCCCACCAAAGTTCTTAAGACACCTATGTTAGTAAGCTCACCTGGAGCGGAGTAATGGCAAGCAATGGATGTTTTCAGATGCCATTGACCATAGGTAGCAATGTTTTCCCCTCAGACTTTATAATTTTGGAATCACAAGGATTGGATGTGATACTCGGTATGGATTGGCTATCAAAGTATGGAGGAAACAGTGATTGCGCCAGTAGGCCAATTCTACTCACCACAATGGAGGGAAAAAAGGATTAAGTATGTATCCAGGCATACTCCTAAGAGTACTCATGTAAATTCCCTCACGGGAGTTGTTCAGGAAGAAGTGCCTGTAGTGAAGGATTACCCGGATGTATTTACAGAGTAACTACCAAGCATGCGCCCGGATCGAGACATTGAGTTTTTGATAGAGTTATTACCAGGCACCGGACCAATATCAAAGAAAACATACCGGATGCCCGCAAATGATGTGGAGGAGATTAAGAAACAGATTAAGGAGTTATTGGAGAAAGCTTACATTCGACGAAGTTCGTCACCATGGGGAGCCCCAGTGCTCTTGGTTGGGAAGAAGGATAAATCTCTGAGAATGGTTGTTGATTATCATGCATTGAATGAAGTGACGATCAAGAACAAGTACCCACTGCCGATGATCAATGATTTGTTTGACCAGCTGCAAGGAGCTAAAGTATTCTCCAAGATCGATCTTCGATGAGGATACTACCAGCTGAAGATCCGAGAACAGGATATACCTAAGACAGCTTTCACCACAATGTACGGGCTGTATGAGTACATGGTTATGTCATTCGGATTAACTAACGCCCCTGCCTATTTCATGAGTATGATGAACAAGGTGCTTATGGAGTTCTTGGATAAGTTTGTTGTGGTGTTCATTGATGACATTTTGGTATACTCGAATAATGAAGAAGAGCATAAGGAGCATTTGCATTTAGTTCTCAAGAAGCTCCGGGAACATCAGTTATATGCCAAGTTCAGCAAATGTGAGTTTTGGTTGAAGAAGTTGGATTCCTTGGACATGTTATATCAGTATAGCAGTAGACCCTACTAAGGTTCAGTCAGTCACTGAGTGGTTGGCACCCACCTCAGTTGAAGAGATCCGCAGTTTTCTAGGACTCGCCGGATATTATCGGAGATTCATTGAGAATGTCTCTAAGATTGCAAAGCCCATGACAGAGTTGTTGAAGAAGTACACCAAGTTCAAATGGACAGATGAATGTGAGGCAAGTTTTCAGGAGTTGAAGAAATGTTTGACTACAGCCCCAGTGCTGATTCTGCCAGATATACGTAAGGATTTCCAAGTGTATTGCGACGTGTCTTGTTTAGGACTTGGAGGCGTGCTTATGCAAGACGGAAGAGTTGTTTCGTATGCCTCACGCCAGCTTCGACCGCATGAGTTGAATTATGCTACACATGATTTGGAGTTAGCAGCAGTAGTGCATGCACTCAAGACCTGGAGACATTTTCTTATTGGAAACCATTGTGATGTTTACACGGATCATAAGAGTTTGAAGTATATTTTTACACAGAAGGAGGTGAATCTCAGGCAAAGGAGATGGTTGGAGCTTATAAAGGATTACGATATGAATTTGCACTAACATCTAGGCAAGGCCAATGTCGTAGCAGACGCTTTGAGCCAGAAGAGTTACGCCAATACCCTCGTAAGCGGAGGATTGCCAATAGAGTTAGTTGAAGATCTCAGGGAGCTATGTTTGGAGATAGTCCCTAGAGGTTTTGTTGCAGCATTAGAAATTCAGTTGACATTAATGGGAAAAATTCGAGAAGCTCGGAAGGATGATAAGGAAATTTCTGAGATAAAGGAGAAGATGAGCAAAGGAAAGGCCAAAGGTTTTTGTGAGGATGAGCACGACACCTTGTGGTTTGAGGACCGTGTCTATGCGCCCAATAATGCAGAGATCAGGAAGTTGATACTTCAGGAAGCTCACGACTCGCCTTACTCGATACACTCCGGAAACACGAAGATGTATTTGGATTTGAAGGAGCGTTTCTGGTGGACTGGTATGAAGAAGGATATTGCCGAGTATGTAGCCGTATGTGATGTATGTCGGAGAGTGAAGGCAGAACATCAGAAGCTAGCAGGATTACTCCAGCCTATGCCGATACCCGAATGGAAGTGGGATATGCTTGGCATGGATTTCCTCACCAGATTACCTAGGACCCGATCGGGATACGATTCTATTTGGGCAGTAGTGGATCGCCTGACCAAAGTGGCTCACTTTATCATAGTGAAAACCACCTATAGAAGTGCGAAGTTGGCCAAGATATACATGACCAGGATCTTATCTCTGCATGGATTTCTGAGGACTATCGTACCAGATAGAAGAACACAGGTTACTTCAAAGTTTTGGCACCAGCTGCACCATACTTTGTGCACTAGGCTAGAGTTCCGTATAGCTTTTCATCTGCAGATAGATGGATAGACCGAGAGAGTCAATCAGATTCTGGAGGACATGTTAGAGCTTGTGCATTAGATTATGGATCTAGTTGGGATGACAATTTGCCCTACGCGGAGTTCTCATACAACAACAGTTACCAAGCCAGTTTGAAGATGGCACCTTTCAAAGGTTTTATGGAAGAAAGTGTAGAACGCCGTTGATGTGGGATGAAGTTGGAGACCATCAGTTGTTTGGACCAGATTTGATCAAAGAGTCGGAAGGGAAGGTTAAGTCGATTCAAGACAGGCTGAAGGTAGCTTAGTCGAGGCAAAAAAGTTATGCAGACTCAAAATGCAAGGAGGTAGTCTATTGTGACGCCCCGAGACCGTTGCGCCAGGTGTCTTCCAGTTATTCGTTGTTGTTGCCATATCATTTGCTTGTGTGCTGCATCTTGTCATGTCATCATGTGCATTGCATCATCATGTTTCCAAAACTTGCATCCGCATCTGTTGTCCGTTCTGAGCCCAGCCACACTTGCACACGCCCGCGACATGTCTGAAATATTATTTTATAAGTGGCCAGAAAAATGTTCTCGGAATGGGTTGAATGTTGGCATGCGGTGTTGTTTTGTTGTCAGTAGACCGCGTGCGAAGTTTCATCGCATTCAGAGTCCATTTGACGCCCCAACGGATAAATATAGCGGCAATAGTAGCCGGTCTAACGTCGGACGTTTTCGGTTTCCGGAAACAGTCGCCGGGCCTCCCTCTCTTCTCTTCTCTCAGCTCGAGACCGTCTACACATCCCACTACCTACCGCTAGGTCCAACCTAACCTCTCTCGTCAGCCCGCGGCCCTCCTCGCGCGCGCGTCCGAAAATTGTCCCGAACCCGACCCGAGTAGTCGTCACCGTCATGTCCGGATCATCCCCAAACATCTACAAAACGTCTCCGTTTTCTCATTTGGGCTCCCTAGCCTATTTTCCCGACCGTCCGATTTTGATCGAAGGGACGAGTTAGCCCCTAACCTAAACTCATCTGATATAAATATCAGATCAAACCCTAGCCTATCCTGTCCCATCCTCCGAATCCCTCCGCCGCCACTCTCTCTGGTTCCCCTCGGGATCACCAGCGAACCAACCAGAGCCTCCACCTTCTCCTAGCTCTCCCCACCAGCCCAAAAGAAGCGCTCGAACAAGTCTCCTCCTTCCTCGGGAGCGATCCAGATCCTACCAGGCCATCCCGTGATCCCCTCCTCTCGATCCAACCACCTCGACCTCGCCGGAGCCACTGCCCGCTGCATCAGGTCGGCCCCCTCACCCTGCGCCCGTGTCTCTTCTCCCTTCCCTTCCCTTTCTCTCTCTCCCTCTCATCTCCTTGCTTCCTCTCTCTCATAGGGAAGACAACGACACATGGAGCTCCATGGCCGCCCGATGCCCAAATCATCACCGGGAACCGCTCCTCCGCCTTGGGTCCGCCCAGATCAGGACCGTCCCGGCCTTCCTCGCACCTCCTGATGGCAAGCGCCGCCACCTTGCCCTTCGCTGAGATGACGAGGAAGAGGATGCCAAGCCCCCTGTGCTCGCTTTCGCCTCATGTGGTCTTCTCGAACCAGCACGCCATGGCCTCGCCCGGTTCCAGCCGTTCTGCGCCATCCCCGCTGTCAAGCTCCACACCACCGGAGACCTACAACGACAACCTCGGCCTCGTGCGTCCGCGCGCCTGGGACGCCGCTCGTTTGCCCGTTGACCGAGGGCACGGCCATCTCCAGCCGGTCCCCTGACTCTTCGTCAGCCATGTCATCATTGTCCAAGGCCAGCTGCACCTCCACCTCGCCGGCGACCCGCAGGAGCCCCGCCAGTGATCCTCGACGCCGTCCTCTGCTTCGCCCGCAGGAGGATGAGCACTCGCCCAGGTGCGTTGACCGCGTCCAGCTGCAATCGACCGCGACCCGAGCTGGCCTATTTCCCCGCTCGCCCGCCAGGCCTGCATGCGCTCCTCCAGCAAGGCCTGCTGCAGTCCACTGAAACGGGCCAAGGCCCACTGGGTGAGGCCACACCCCAGCGCCCCATCTTTTTGTTTTTTTCCTGTTGGGCTTGTCCCAGTTTTGGCCCATACATTGTTTTTTTCCTATCTGTGATTCACTCTTTATCCAGTGCTTTTCTGTTTTGCAGAAAACCCCTTCATGATCATTCATTTAATAACTTCACAACCGTGCATCGGATCTAAATAATTTATATATGTGACTTGTTTGGAATTTCATCTAGTTTCACAATATCCAACTTTCATGCATGTTTGAGATGTTTAAAATGTTGTTTGTTTAAATTTGCTCCTATGTCATGCTAAAATGCTTTAATTCATAACTAATTAACCGTAGCTCCAAACTTAATAAACTATATATGTAAATGGGGTGGAAAAATACCTAGTTTAACATGATGGCTTTACTTTGCATTTTTAACAATTCTAAAATATTGTTTAGGGCAGAACAATACCAAATCTATAATATGCTCATGAGGATTTTTCCGGACTTGTTGATTTGTTGTTCCGGCCTCATTTAAACTTGCTTAGATAGATAGTTTCATCATGATTCACCTCTTGCCATGCTAACAACATTGAATATTGTTGGGTACATAAACAAGATCGAACTAAATAAGTCATGTGGTGCTTTCTTCAAAATGCAACTCCGTTGCATTTGAGATCCACTTAATTTGTAGGATTGCTTGTGAACTTTGCCATGCCATGCCTCATTAAACCGGACATGCATCATACTTGTTTGCGCATCGTGCCATGCTTATGTGGTGGTTGTTTACTATGTTGTTTGCTTTCTTTCCGGTGTATTTTCTTCTCGGTAATCCGGTAATGTCGCGTTTGTGAGGACCCGTTCGACTACATCCGTTTGTCTTCTTCATGGACTCGTTCTTCTTCCTTTCGAGATTTCAGGCAAGATGACCATACCCTCGAAATCACTTCTATCTTTGCTTGCTAGTTGCTCGCTCTTTTGCTATGCCTATGCTGTGATACCTACCACTTGCATATCATGCCTCCTATATTGTTGAACCAAGCCTCTAACCCACCTTGTCCTAGCAAACCGTTGTTTGGCTATGTTACCGCTTTGCTCAGCCCCTCTTATAGCGTTGTTAGTTGCAGGTGAAGTTTGAAGCTTGTTCCATGTTGGAACATGGATATTTTGTTGGGGTATCACAATATCTCTTATCTAATTAATGCATCTATATACTTGGTAAAGGGTGGAAGGCCCGGCCTTATGCCTGGTGTTTTGTTCCACTCTTGCCGCCCTAGTTTCCGTCATATCGATGTTATGTTCCCGGATTTTGCGTTCCTTATGCAGTTGGGTTATAATGGGAACCCCTTGACAGTTCGCCTTGAATAAAACTCCTCCAGCAAGGTCCAACATTGGTTTTACCATTTGCCACCTAGCCTTTTCTTTCCCTTGAGTCGGCCGGCTCAAGGGTCATCTTATTTTAAACCCCCGGGCCAGTGCTCCTCTGAGTGTTGGTCCAAACTGAGCGGTGTCCGGAGCTACCAGGGGAAACTCTGGGCTGTCCCACCTGACGTCTGGCTCATCCGGTGTGCCCTGAGAACGAGATATGTGCAGCTCCTATCGGGATTTGTTGGCACATCTGGGTGGCTTTGCTGGTCTTATTTTACCATTGTCGAAATGTCTTTTAACCGGGATTCCGAGCCTGATCGGGTCTTCCCGCTAGAAGGAATATCCTTCGTTGACTGTGAGAGCTTGTGATGGGCTAAGTTGGGACACCCCTGCATGGATTGAACTTTCGAAAGCCGTGCCCGCGGTTATGGGCAGATGGGAATTTGTTAATGTCCGGTTGTAGAAAACCTGAAGCTGACCTTAATTAAAATACATCAACCGCGTGTGAACCGTGATGGTCTCTTCTCGGCGGAGTCCGAGAAGTGAACACGGTGTTGGAGTAATGCTTGATGTAGGTTGTTCTAGGATCACTTCTTGATCATAGTGGTTCGACCGTGCTTTTGCCTTCTCTTCTCGCTCTCATTTTCATATGTTAGCCACCATATATGCTAGTCGCTTGCTGCAGCTCCACCTCATACCTTTTACCTTACCTATAAGCTTAAATAGTCTTGATCGCGAGGGTGTGAGATTGCTGAGTCCCCGTGACTCACAGATACTTCCAAAACCAGTTTGCAGGTGCCGTTGAACCGTGCAGATGACGCAACCAAGCTCAAGGAGGAGCTCGATGAAGATCTCGTTCTTTGTGTTGTTCTGTTTCCAGTTGATCAGTAGTGGAGCCCAGTCGGGACGATCGGGGATCTGTGTAGCATTTGGGGTAGTCTTCTCTTATTTTGGTTCCGAAGTCGGACCTTGATTGTATTTGGATGATGTATTTCTTTATTCATGTAATTGTGTGAAGTGGCGATTGTAAGCCAACTATGTATCTCTTTCCCTTATGTATTACATGGGTTGTGTGAAGATTACCTCACTTGCGACATTGCTTACAATGCGGTTATGCCTCTAAGTAGTGCTTCGACACGTGGGAGATATAGCCGCATCATGGGTGTTACAAGTTGGTAATCAGAGCCTTCCCCGACCTTAGGAGCCCCCCTGCTTGATCGAATCATTGGCGTTGTTGAGTCTAGAAAAATGTTTTGAGTTATTTAGGATTATATATATCGGAGATTAGGAATTCTTTTTTACTTCTTAGTCCCTTCGTCGCTCTGGTGAGGCATCCTGATGTAGAGTTTTGACTCTTCTCTTCTCAAATTTTCACTAAATTTTTTTAGGATCACGCGGGTATCTTGGAATCATTCCGATGGTTTTGTGATGAGAACATTGTTCTTGGTGCCTCCTGACATTTAGAGGTTGTGGCAGTGTCTCGGGGAGTTGAGCTCCGAGGTGTTGTCGTCACAATTTTATCGTTGCAGTTCTGGAATACCTGGGTTTAGTTTCGCCGACATCGAAAATCTCTTTTATGCAGTTGTTGGGGAGATAACCTCGACACCACCCAGTAATGGGGCGGGAGTTCGGGAGTATTGCCATAACTCATATAACGGATGCTTTTCGAAGGTTGAGGTAAACGATTTCCGAAGGTTTCTTGGTTATGTGTTGAAGGATGGATACAGCTGGATGTAGGATTTGCTAGATTTGGGTGAGATATTATGCTTCCCCTGTATCCCCAACACCTGATTGCATAACCGGAAAATTTTGGGAGTTTATAAGTGGGAATTCAAGTAGCTCTTAGGATATCTTTCCGACAGAGGCATGATATGAAATTGGGGTTCGACGTCTAGTGGTCTGCCTATTCACAGTTGGTTTTACAGTGGTCTCGTTGTGTCTTAAAGAGTCCTTGGCTATGCCGACTCAGGGATGCTTGTATGTCATGTGCACTGCCTTGTACATGATGGTGATGTACGATCGAGCCCGTGTAGGCCCCACCACGAAAACTTCGAACGAAATCTCTATCATATGTTTGTTCCGGCTTATTCTGCAAGTCAGTCCTTTGATTTGTTTTGAGTTGTGGTATTCGAGTTGCTTCAAAGTCAAATGTTGATTCCATACCTTTCCCAAATGGTGTTCTCATATTTCTATGTGGATGCTAATCCTTCATGATAATCGAGATTGTCATGTCAATCCTTTTCAACCGGTGTGTCTCTTGTCAAGCGGATCCGTTCTTTTTCAACATCCACAAGATTCCATCTCAGCTTCCTCAATAGTGTTTGTTTCCGCCATCCCAAGTTGTCTTTGTTGTCCCTCCATCCCACCCTTGTTTCTGCAAGGACTCATATTTCTTATTCAAGTAACCTTTTATTCATGTGAAGTCTCTCCATTCTGTTCCTTCATGTTCTTACCCGGTGGTTCTCATGAAGATGCTCTACTAGTTCTATATTCTCCATTCTTTTCTTCTCCGGTGGATCCAATTCAAGCTTTCGGTGTTGTGCATATTCTTTTTCGTATTTCAAATGTTTTCTCATGCCGGTGCTCCTTATATTCAGTCATTCCACGCTCGTTATTCTATTGTTCCGGAGTGCTCAAGATATCTCGATGATTCGTGTTTTCCACTCTGCTTTCGTTCAAGCTCTTTCGAGGATGTTATCTCATTCAAGCCATTTAATTCAACCGGTGCAACCTCTCTTTTAAATCATTTCAATGGTGTATCTTTTGAGTGGGCCCTAACCCACAGGTCTTTTTCCAGGATCTTACCTGACTCTTCCTATTTTTCCCGGAGCTAGCACCAAATATTCTTTTCGAAGTTTGACGTAAGAATGAATTATCATCAGTCTTATGTTTTTCTCCAAGATCTGTCGAATTCTTTTCATCGTTGGCTCAACCTTTCCAATTTTTCATTCCGGAGTGCCTCAACAATTCTTGGTGGTGTTTCTCATTGTCATTCTCAGATTTTGAAGACCGAAGAAGAGTTTTTCCTCCATATCTTATCTGTTCTCTCAAAGATTCGTCATTCTAGCTTGTTGCCATCCTCTCATAGTTGTTTTTGGATTGTGAGAATTCTTTTCACCTATCCGGAGCAAATTCAAGAGTCTTCTCAGTGTGTTATCCAGAGTCCATCAATTCAGGTTTATTCATTCTCAGCTGTCAATTATCATTCTCCAATCTTACCGGTGCATCGTTCAAGTGATCTCTAATCAGTTCGTGATCCCTTCGCTCTCATGTATCTAGATTGTCTCAAGTGTCTTCGTTCATTTCACAATTCTTACCCGGTGATTCATCCCTTTACTTCATTCATTTTAATTCTTACGGTGGTTCGTTCAAGATTTCTCTTCCTTATCAATTCATTCGTGGTTTCAATTCTACCGGTGGATCGTTGAAGACCTTCTCAAGTTTGCGCTATATCTCTCTTAATCCTTTCTACGAGAATAAGTAGTATGTCAATTCCATTGCTTGTCATCAATTTGAATTGGTGAAGGATAAGCATAACGTAATTCTTATTCGTGTTTCATCCAAGTGATCAATTCTTTATTCCAGAGGTTCATCGAAAAATTCTTGGTTTATTTTGCTCATCTTTCTTTTCCGGAGTTCCAAGCTCTCTTAATTATATCGTCGTGAAGATCCATATAATCATCGCAAGGCTTCACCTTGTGTTTTCAACTCCTCTTTCCTTTCGTCTGATCATTCTTTTATTACCAGAGTTCTTCATGGAGGCTCTACATGTTGGTTCATCAAAGAATTAATTCCTTATCGAAGTGTTAATTGAGATTCTTTTCTGAGGAGTTCAAGCATTCTTCATCTTGCAATCCGGAGTGCAATTCTTTCTTCCGTACCATTGGAGGTGGTATTACGTCACTCTTGATAATTTGAGTTCATGCTTCATGATTCACATGTTGTTAAGAATGAGGTATTTTAAATCCATAAATCTTGTCATTGGAGTTATCTGGGGTTATATTTCACCTAAAGCTTTCCCTAAGGACTAATGCTATTAATGGTGATAATATATGATCCAAGTTCTTCATCTATTCTCCCGGTGAAATAGCTTTCTCGTCTCCTCGTTCATACCAATCAAATTCTTTTGCCGTGAGTGGCAGGTTGTCACCTCATAATTTGAGATGTATTCTATAAGACCATATCAAGCTTATCCTTTTTCGTTGTTGGTTTTCCAACAACTCCGTCCGAACCTTATCCTAAGGATACCTTCTCAAACTCTTTTGTGACAGAAGTTGGCATTTTCTTCTCCATTCTTTTATTTCAATGATCTATCTTCTATTATTTTCTTCCGGAGGATTTGTGTTGTTGCTTTCTCTCCCATCATCCCATTTTGTCAAAGATCATGTTCTTTTCATGCCTATACATTTAATCGTAGTGTCGTATCCTCTGCTCAAGTTGTTTCCATCGTATCAAGTCTTGCATAACTTCTCTAACGGAGTGCTGTCCGAATTTGTTCTTCCTTATTACTCTTCCCTACCAGAGTGCCTTCAACTTTGTTCTTCCTCGTTCCTCTTTCCTAACGGAGTGCTTTAAACTTAGTTCATCTCCATTGTATTCTTTTCTCGAAATGGCTTAACCTTTTCAAGGTTCTTTGGTTTCACTCATTTGTCAAAGAAGCAACTTAGTTTTACCTCTTCTCTCTCTCTTTCGTTTTTCCCTCCGGTGCCATTCTAGATCTCGGGACGAGATCCTCTCGTAGTGGTGGAGTGTTGTGATGCCCCGAGACCGTTGCGCCAGGTGTCTTCCAGTTATTCGTTGTTGTTGCCATGTCATTTGCTTGCGTGCTGCATCTTGTCATGTCATCATGTGCATTGCATCATCATGTTTTCAAAACTTGCATCCGCATCTGTTGTCCGTTCTGAGCCCAGCCACACTTGCACACGCCCGCGACATGTCCGAAATATTATTTTATAAGTGGCCAGAAAAATGTTCTCGGAATGGGTTGAATGTTGGCATGCGGTGTTGTTTTGTTGTCAGTAGACCGCGTGCCAAGTTTCATCGCATTCAGAGTCCATTTGACGCCCCAACGGATAAATATAGCGGCAATAGTAGCCGGTCTAACGTCGGACGTTTTCGGTCTCCGGAAACAGTCGTCGGGCCTCCCTCTCTTCTCTTCTCTCAGCTCGAGACCGTCTACACATCCCACTACCTACCGCCAGGTCCAACCTAACCTCTCTCGTCAACCCGCGGCCCTCCTCGCGCGCGTGTCCGAAAATTGTCCCGGACCCTACCCGAGCAGTCGTCACCGTCGTGTCCGGATCATCCCCAAGCATCTACAAAACGTCCCCATTTTCTCATTTGGGCTCCCTAGCCTATTTTTCCCGACCGTCCGATTTTGATCGAAGGGACAAGTTAGCCCCTAACCTAAACTCATCTGATATAAATATCAGATCAAACCCTAGCCTATCATGTCCCATCCTCCGAATCCCTCCGCCGCCACTCTCTCTGGTTCCCCTAGGGATCACCAGCGAACCAACCGGAGCCTCCACCTTCTCCTCGGTCTCCCCACCAGCCCAAAAGAAGCGCTCGAACAAGTCACTCCTTCCTCGGGAGCGATCCAGATCCTACCAGGCCATCCCGTGATCCCCTCCTCTCGATCCAACCACGTCGACCTCGCCGGAGCCACCGCCCACTGCATCAGGCCGGCCCCCTCACCCTGCCCATGTCTCTTCTCCCTTCCCTTCCCTTTCTCTCTCTCCCTCTCATATCCTTGCTTCATCTCTCTCACAGGGAACACAACGACACATGGAGCTCCGTGGCCGCCCGATGCCCAAATCATCACCGGGAACCGCTCCTCCGCCTTGGGTCCGCCCAAATCAGGACCGTCCCGGCCTTCCTCGCACCTCCTGACGGCAAGCGCCGTCGCCTTGCCCTTCACCGAGATGACGAGGACGAGGACGCCAAGCCCCCTGTGCTCGATGTCGCCTCGCGTGGTCTTCTCGACCCTCTGTTAGCACTCCATGGCCTTGTAGCTCCCTTCCGTCGCCTCGCCCGGTTCCAGCCGTTCTGCGCAATCCCCGCTGTCAAGCTCCACACCACCGGAGACCTACAGTGACAACCTCGGCATCGTGCGTCCGCGCGCCTGGGACGCCGCTAATTTGCCCGTCGACCGAGAGCACGGCCATCTCCAGCCGGTCCCCTGCCTCTTCATCAGCCATGTCACCGTTGTCCAAGGCCAGCCGCACCTCCACCTCGCCGGCGACCCGCAGGAGCCCCTCCAGTGATCCTCGACGCTGATGAGGACATCAATACCATTGTTACACCCACAGCCCCTACTGTTACATATACTGGACCAATTACTAGAGCTCGCGCACGCCAATTAAATTACCAGGTACTTCCGTTTCTTGGTAATGATTCTAATGTTCATGAGATTATGATGCTGCCTAAATTGGATACATTTGTTTTGCTTACAAATGAAGGGCCTAGCTTGGAGAAGGATGAACATTGGAGCAAGAACACACATGGAGTTGATGGCATGCGCAAGGGGATCAAGAACGGAGTTACAAGTGATGATTTCAGGACTTTAAAGCCGCCATAAGGAGTGCATGAAGCCTTGGACGAAATATACAAGACGCCACTTCATAATATTCGTCCATAGGCTATTCTAGGTGCTGCGTCACCTTATTAATGGGCCAGGCCCATGTAATTTCGAAATACTTAAGTATAGGCTATTTTTAGAGTCCGTATGTGTGGGGAAACAAGAGTTAGGGTTGGTTTCAGACCCCACCCTCAAGGGCCACGAAATTCCCCCCTCTTCCTCCATATATACAGCCCTTAGGGCGTCGTTTAGACTTTGGGTTTTGTTTAGATTAAAAGTTCGCCATAGCTGCAACTTCGCGTACTTCGTTTGTGTCCAACGACCAGACCAAGACGTCACAGAACCCCACCTTGATCAATAAAGCTTTCATCTTATATTCGCAATATCCAGATTGCAATCTCAGTTTCTTGCTTGTTCTTCGTTTGCTCGCAGGAAACAGACCCTCGTGGTCAGGTTGATCATGCTCCGGCGTGGTCAATAACCCTCGGAAGTTGGTTTAGCGATTGCTAAGGCGCGACGTCTCGCACGTTCGTAGTCGGATCATCAAAGTCGACTCCCACAGAAAACGATAGCCACCATCTCATCGAAACATCGGAACACCTTAGCCTCTATCAAGTGGTATCAGATTTCCAGGTTGCTCGGTGAGATTTTACAGTTTTTCGTAGATTAGATCGAGTCTGTTCTTCATACCTACAGTCCACGAAAAAGCCACAAAAAAATTTTTAGGGTTAGTTCATCATATCCGAACCAATCTGAGCCTTTGCATAATCTTTTTAGGGTTTTTGCTTTGTTGAATTTGCGGTTGCATCATCGTGTCAAGTTGCTGGTCTTAGAGTCTAGTCTTTTAGAGTTTCGAGTTCTGGTCATAAGTTGTCACGCCACCGCCGCACCATCATCATCACCCATCTACCACTTTTGCTTATCCGCCACCGCTCTGAATTCATATCCATATACCACCACCAAACCGTATCCATATACCACCACCAATCTGTATCCATATACCACCACCGCTACCATATACCACCACCGCTGCCATATACCACAACCATATATCCACCACCAATCTGAATTCTTCTCATATTAGGTTTGTTCTTGAGATCAATCTAAATTCCGATTCGTGTTTCCTTGCCTGTGTAGGTCTCGGAAAAAAAAAGTCTGGAGACCCCCGGGCAGTTTTTAGGCCAAAATTTTCACGGGCAATTTTTTCCCTATCCTATTTTTAGGCTTTTCTGAGTCTTTTGAGCCACGTGCCATCATAGTGATTTTTTGTCGCACTTTTTCGTCGTCGCTGCCCTGATTTCCGAAAAAAAAGTGAAAAAAATTTCGTGCCCATCCTATCAGTTTGACGAGGGAAGAGTTTTGAGACACTCGCCATTATAGTGATTTTTCGCAAAAAAAAAGAGGAGCGCAAAAAAAAGGAGCGCAAAAAAAAGAGCAAAAAAAAATAGTTCCAGAGTGTGCTTTTCCCTTATTTACGTGCAGCACCGTGATTTTGTTAGTGTTCTAGGCTCGCGTCTCTAGCACGGTCTAGCCTAGGACCAGCACAGTACCGTCGTTGAGCGTTTATTCAACATTGCATCTCTGAATTGATTATTGCTGACCCTTTTTGCTACCATACTATTAGCCTTCCCAGCTCCACATACATCTACGTCGTGCGTTTGACTCTCCCTGGCAATCGCTCTATCCAAGCTTTTGAGAGTTTTGACTATAACGGTTGCCGATCACCGCCTGCTGCTGGGTAAGAACTGGTAAGAATTTGAGATTTGCTTGACGGATTTGTGACACCCGCCACCACCACCACTTGTTAGTAGTCTGTAGGATCATATTCTTGTGTGTTTCTATTGCTGCTAACCATGCCAGGATCACAATCCGACGAGACTGACTGGGAGAACTTGACGAACAAGGAGCTTCATGATACGTTTCAGCAAATGATGAGTGTACAGGTGCAAGATGTGATAAACAGATTTGAAGAGGCCATGGAGAAGATAGATGGCATGGAGAAGACGTTTGAAACAAAGCTCGATAACAAGTTTGCTGAATTGCTTTCGCGTTTTCCACCACCACCACCGGCTGCTCCTGCCGCACCTCTGCAACAACAGCAACAACACCGACTTCCTCCACGTCGGGAAACAGCCCTCCGCCGAGCGAGCCGTGTCCCTCTTCAGTCGGGCCAAACTGCTGGTGCTGCTATTGATACTTCCGTGGCTCCTACTGCTGATGTGGAGGAGGATGATTATGTGGGAGATTATGAGGATGAGGCTGATCAAAATCAGAACTACGTGCCACCACTAGCACAGCAACCACCAGGTCGTCCACATGCAAATAATGGCAATGGTAGGGCTCACCCTCAGGTACGAGATCATGACCATCTCCCTAAACTAAAATTGAATATTCCACCATTTGAGGATAGATATGTTCCTGATATATATCTTACTTGGGAGTTAGAAACTAAACAAGGATTTACATGTTTACAATATCCCGAGGAGAGACGTGTTCTTGCTGCTGTTTGTGCATTCACTAGTTTTGCATGTGCTTGGTGGTCTGAGCATTGTAGATTATATCCTATTCCGGCTACTTGGGCTGCTTTGAAAACTACTATGCGTACTCGTTGGGTTCCACCATATTATCAACGTGAATTACTTCAAAAATGGCAGCGCTTAAGACAGGGAAAAAATTATGTAGAAGAATATTATCAGGAATTACAAACTGGCATGATTAGATGTGGTATTGTTGAGGAGAATGAAGCTATGCTTGCACGTTTTATGGGTGGATTAAATAGAGATATTTAGACGATTCTAGAGTATAAGGAGTATACTAATATCACTCATTTATTCCATCTTGCTTGTAAAGCTGAACGTGAAGTGCAGGATCGACAGGCATTGGCGCGGACTAACTTTTCTACAGGTCGACCTTCATCATGGACACCACGTGCATCATCTACTTCCACACGTTCTGCTACACCGGCGCCTCCGTCGGCTACCACCTCCAACCGTGATACAATAAAGCAGGCACAATCACCACTATCTGCCAAGAGCATACCTTCTGGGCCTGCAAAGAGCTCTTCTTCATCCATGGCATCAACAGGGCAAACACATGATATTATTTGTCGACGTTGCAAGGGTGGAGGTCATTATGCGAGAGAATGCCCATCTAAGCATGTGATGATTGTTACTGAGGATGGTGGGTATGAGTCCGCTAGTGACTATGATGAGGAGACTTTGGCTCTTATTACACGTGACGAACACGGTGGAGACGATTCTGATCATGAGACGCAATACATGGCTCCTGAAGATGCTGACAGGTATGAATGTTTAGTTGCTCAACGTGTTTTGAGTGTGCAGGTTACACAAGCTGAGCAAAATCAGAGGCATAATTTGTTCCATACAAAGGGAGTTATGAAGGAACGTTCTGTTCGCGTGATCATAGATGGAGGGAGCTGCAATAACTTGGCTAGCATGGAGATGGTGGAGAAGCTATCTCTCACCACAAGACCACATCCACATCCTTACTACATCCAATGGTTCAACAACAGTGGCAAGGTTAAGGTAACACGTACTGTTCGTGTGCATTTTAGTATCTCTACATATGCTGATTATGTTGATTGTGATGTGGTACCTATGCAAGCATGTTCCTTATTACTTGGTAGACCATGGCAATTTGATAAAAATTCTGTACACCATGGTAGAAACAATCAGTATACTCTTGTTCATAACGATAAAAATATTACTTTGCTTCCTATGACTCCTGATTCCATTTTGAAAGATGATATTAATAGAGCTAATAAAGCAAAACAGGAGACAAATAAGAGTGAAAATCAGATTGTGGCAAAAGAATTTGAGCACCAAATGAAGTCTAATAATAAACCATCTACTGTTGTTTCTGAAATTAAATTGAAAAGTGCATGTTTACTTGCCACCAAATCTGATATTGATGAGCTAGATTTCAGCAAATCTATTTGCTATGCTTTTGTGTGCAAAGAGGCATTATTTTCATTTGAGGACGTGCCTTCCTCTTGGCCCCCTGCTGTCACTAACATTTTGCAGGAGTTCGCTGATGTCTTTCCACAAGACGTGCCACCGGGATTACCACCTATTCGAGGGATTGAGCATCAAATTGACTTAATTCCCGGTGCTTCGCTACCCAACCGTGCACCATACCGTACCAATCCAGAGGAGACGAAGGAGATTATGCGTCAAGTACAAGAACTGCTCGACAAAGGTTATATACGCGAATCCCTTAGTCCTTGTGCTGTTCCTATCATTTTAGTGCCGAAAAAGGATGGTACGTCGCGTATGTGCGCTGATTGTAGAGGCATAAATAATATTACTATTCGTTATCGTCATCCTATTCCTAGGCTAGATGATATGCTTGATGAATTGAGTGGCTCTACAATATTCTCCAAAGTTGATTTGCGTAGTGGATACCATCAAATTCGTATGAAATTGGGAGATGAATGGAAAACAGCATTTAAAACTAAGTTTGGATTATATGAGTGGTTAGTCATGCCTTTTGGGTTAACTAATGCACCTAGTACTTTCATGAGGTTAATGAACGAAGTTTTACGTGCTTTCATTGGACGATTTGTGGTAGTTTACTCTGATGACATATTGATTTATAGCAAATCTTTGGAGGAACATTTGGAACATTTACGTGCTGTTTTTATTGCTCTACGTGATGCACGTTTGTTTGGAAACCTTGGAAAGTGCACCTTTTGCACCGACCGAGTATCTTTTCTTGGCTATGTTGTTACTCCACAGGGAATTGAAGTTGATAAAGCCAAGATTGAAGCTATTGAGAGTTGGCCGCAGCCCAAAACGGTCACACAAGTGAGGAGTTTCCTTGGCCTCGCTGGTTTCTATAGGCGTTTTGTGAGAGATTTCAGCACCATTGCTGCACCTCTCAACGAGCTTACAAAGAAGGATGTGCCTTTTATTTGGGGTATCGCACAGGAAGAAGCCTTCACGGTATTGAAAGATAAGTTGACACATGCTCCTTTACTCCAACTTCCTAATTTCAATAAGACTTTTGAGCTTGAATGTGATGCTAGTGGAATTGGATTAGGAGGTGTGTTATTACAAGATGGAAAACATGTTGCATACTTTTTTGAAAAATTGAGTGGGCCTAGTCTGAACTATTCTACTTATGATAAAGAATTATATGCTCTTGTTCGGACCTTAGAAACATGGCAACATTATTTATGGCCCAAGGAATTTGTTATACATTCTGATCATGAATCTTTGAAACACGTTAAAAGTCAAGCAAAACTGAACCGTAGACATGCTAAATGGGTTGAATTCATTGAGACTTTCCCTTATGTCATTAAACACAAGAAGGGTAAAGAAAATGTTATTGCCGATGCCTTGTCTCGTCGTTATACTATGCTTTCACAACTTGACTTTAAATATTTGGTTTGGAGACCATCAAAGATCAATATGTTCATGATGCTGAATTTAAAGATGTATTGCAGAATTGTAAGGAAGGGAGAACTTGGAACAAGTTCGTTCTTAATGATGGATTTGTGTTTCGTGCTAACAAGCTATGCATTCCAGCTAGCTCCGTTCGTCTTTTGTTGTTGCAGGAGGCGCATGGAGGAGGATTAATGGGACACTTCGGCGTCAAGAAGACGGAGGATATACTTGCTACACATTTCTTTTGGCCAAAGATGAGACGGGATGTTGAGCGTTTTGTTGCTCGCTGCACTACATGTCAAAGAGCTAAGTTGTGACGCCCTCGATTCAATCGTACACTAATCATACACGCAAATGTGTACGATCAAGATCAAGGACTCACGGGAAGATATCACAACACAAACTCTAGACACAAATTAAAATAATACAAGCTTTATATTACAAGCCAGGGGCCTCGAGGGCTCGAATACATAAGCTTGAAAACAAAGAGTCAGCGGAAGCAACAATATCTGAGTACAGACATGAGTTAAACAAGTTTGCCTTAAGAAGGCTAGCACAAAAGCATCTACGATCGAAAAGGCAAGGCCTCCTGCCTGGGAGCCTCCTAACTACTCCTGGTCGTCGGCGTCCGTCACGTAGTAGTAGGCACCCTCGGGGTAGCAGCAGTCGTCAAAGGTGGCATCTGGCTCCTGGACTCCACCATCTGGTTGCAACAACCAGAAAGAAGAAAGAAGGGGGAAAAGGGGGAGCAAAGCAACCGTGAGTACTCATCCAAAGTACTCGCAAGCAAGGATCTACACTACATATGCAACATTATCAAAGGAAGGCTGTATATGTGGACTGGGCTGCAGAAATGCCAGAATAGAGAGAAGGTCTAGTCCTATCGAAGACTAGCATCTTCTGGAAACCACCATCTTGCAGCAAACAAGAGGGAGTAGAGTAGCATAAAGTAAAGTGGTAGTAGTGTTATCAACCTCGGCCAGAGATCCTTTCTCGACTCCCTGCGAGAAAGCAATCCCAGAGCCATACTATCCAGTTATCATCACAATCAAATCCTCATCACCATCCAGTTCTCATCACAAGTATCCAGTTCTAGTTGTATCGATCGGGATACAACTCCAAGTGTCCGTTACCGTAGGACAGGCTATCGATAGATGTTTCTTCCCTGCAGGGGTGCACCAACTTACCCACCACGCTCGATTGACTCCGGCCGGACACACTTTCCAGGGTCATGCCCGGCCTCGGCCAAACAATACGCCGCAACCCGACCTAGGCTTAATAGAGAGGTCAGCACGCCGGACTAAACCTATGCCCCCAGGGGTCATGGGCCATCTCCCCGGAAACTCCTGCACGTTGCGTACGCGGCCGGTGAGCAGACCTAGCTACCTCCCTAAAAAGGCAGGAGCTTACCAGTCCAACCCGGCGCGCGCCGCTCCGTCGCTGACGTCTATTAAGCTTTGGCTGATGTATACGACGCAGAACGCCCATACTATGCCCACGTGATGGTTAGTGCTATCAGGCCAGAGGCCCCTCGGATCAAATATCCAAATCGTAGTGGATTAGGAACGCGCGGTAACAAGCAGAGACTCACGAAAGAGGTGACCCCGTTGCCCCGTCTCGAGGACTTGCGGCAAGGGCTAAGAATGCCCGGCCACGCCTCGTAATTATCTCACGGGCACCTTCCAGGTCAACCCGTCTCCACATCACTTTCCAAGTAACAGTTGTAAAGTCCAAGTATCCGTGTGTCCAAACATCAAGAGGAAAACCCAAGGAATCACCCTCGGTGGGTTCCACTCAATGTAATCATCAAGGTGAACGTAGAGGAATCACCCTCGAGGTTCACACTTGAGGGGTTGCACGACAGAGTCGTATCGGAAGTGGTTAAAGAGGAAATCACCCTCGATGACCACGACCGAATAGCTACACTACAGGTTAACATCAGAAGTGCTGTAGAGGTCTCACCCTCGGCACTCGATAGTAACCCAGCAGTGTCGAGCAACTAAGGGGAAAGTGATGTGCGGTGCCGGGGCCTGGTCTTCAATCCCGTTGATCGGGTCTTCAATGATGAAGCAGGGGCAACAAGGACAAGGTGGGGGTCACTGATGGATCACTAACCAACCTATACTAAGCAGTTTAGGATAAGCAGGTAAGGTACAATAACAGGTACAAAAGCAGGCTATGCATCAGAATAGGAGCAACAATAACAGTAGCAAAATCTAATGCAAGCATGAGAGAATGGAATGGGCGATATCGGGATGATCAAAGGGGGGGCTTGCCTGGTTGATCTGGCAAGGAGGGGTCGTTGTCGACGACGTAGTCGATCACCGGGGCATCAGCGGCCTCGGGGTCTACCGGAGAGAAGAGGGGGAAGAAACAGTAAATACATAGCAAACAGAGGTAACACTAAGCATGACATGACGATACGTAGCGCTAAGCGTGCTCTAACGCGGTCCTAGACGTTATAGGTGAAGGGGGAAATCAACCGGGAAGGTGTTCCCGGTTCCGGACCTGTGTCAGACAGATGACCGGAGGGGGAAAGTTCCATGTTCAGCATGCTAGGGGCATGTGACAGATGAACGGACCGCGTATTCGGATTCGTTGGATTTTTCTGAGCAACTTTCATATAGAAAACATTTTCATCGGAGTTACGGTTTAAAACTTACGGATTTTCAAAGTTTAAACCAATTTCTGAATTATTTTAAAAGCAGAAAAGGTTTATTGCGTCAGTAGTGACGTCAGCATCGCGTCAGCTCTGCTGACCAGTCAAACTGATAGGTGGGACCCACCTGTCAGCCTCTCTATCTAACAGAGGCTTAACTAAGCTAACAGGGTTAGTTAGGGGGCGTGGGCCCCAGCAGTCAGTGACTGGTTAGTACTACTAACGTTTTAATTAATCATTTTTATTTAGAAAAAAACGTTTATTTAACAAAATATGCGATGGGGCCCACGTGTCAGAGACACTGTGTGCCCAGTCAGCACAGTTGACCATGGTCAACGTGGTCAACTGGGGCCAGGGGGCCCACGGGCAGTGACCCAGAGGCGGGGCCCAGGTGTGCCACGTCGGCCGCGTCGGGGTTTCGCCGCCGGCGACCAAAACAGAGGCGGGGCTCGCCGGACTTCGCCGGGAATCGCTCACAGGGGGTCATTTGGCCCGGGACTTGGCGCGTTCGAACGAGAAGACGAAGCCGCGCCGCATGGTGTGGTCGGTTGGACGCGGGGGTGACCGGAACTGCGTCGGCGACGAGTGGAGGCGGCGGTGGGGTTCGGGGCCTCGTCGGGATCGGCGTTGCAGTGCGTGTTTTGGCGAACGAAGGAGCTGGGCGAGGTCTACGGCGCTCCAGGAGCTCGTCGGAGCTACTAGCTCGAGCGGAGGAGCTCGGTGGCGAGCCCGATGACGGCAATGGCGGACGGCGGAGCTCGGCTTGCGGGCGAGCTGGCTACGGCGAAAGGCACGGCGCGAGGAGAGGAAAGGAGGAAGGGAGGAGCTCACCGGGCGGCTACGAAAAGCCTGCGACAGCTTAGGAGCGCAGAGGTGGCCGGAGATGACGGCGGTCACCGGCGACAGAGGAGAAAGGGGGCTGCTCGATCCGCTCCCCGTAGTGGCTCCCGGCTCGCGCTCACGGACGGGGACTGGGTAGACGACGGCGGCGGAGACGATGGGCTCGATGGCGAGGCGAATGGGGCTCGGTGGCCGCGAGGACAGTCGAGGCGCGGCGGCGAGCGCGCTCGGGTCCGAGAGAGGGGAGTGCTCGAGGGGGAATCCGGAGGGGAGTGGGAGAGGCGGAGGGGGCGAGCAGGGGAGTGGGTGGAGGTAGGTGGGGAGGAGGTCGAGGCGTCGAGGGGAGGGGCCCTTACCCACCCGCGGCGTTGCCGGCGAGGTGGTCGGGCGGCGTCGCGCCCCTGTAGCGGCGCGCACCAGGGGAACAGGAAGGGGGGGGCGCGCTTCGGGGAGCTGGGCCGGCCAGGCTGGTGAGGTGGGTCGGCCTGCTGGGATGGGCCGAAGCCCAAGGGGAGGCCAGGGGCTCTCCCACCCCTTCTTCTTTCCCTTTTTTTTTAAACAGCTTTGCATTTTCTTTTCTTTTAGCCAATAAAGACTTTGCAAAAGATTATGCCATTGGACAAAATAATCTCAAAGAATTATTAGGCACTGCCCAAAAAGATTGTGAGGCTTTAGAAATAGTTTGCCATTTTCATAAATTAAAAAGGCATTTAATTTATTTCTTAGGCCACTGTTTGAAGTAGCTTAGGCCACTCAAACCTTTTTGCAAAAATGTTGGTTCACCACCAATATTAGTTGTGGATTATTCTGCACATGATGAACATTTTTGTTTTCATGTCTGAGCATTTTGAATTTCAGACAAAATTTGAATTTGAATTCAACTGGAATTTAAAAGAGAAAGGAGACAATTATGATCAGGAACATGTTTAGCAAAAAGATTAACTTAACCCCAGGGGTTACTGTAGCATCATTACACCGGGGTGTTACAACTCTCCTCCTCTAAAAGAAATTCTCGTCCCGAGAATTAAGAGGTAGAAGGGAAAAGATCGGGGTATTCAGCCCGGAGGTTATCTTCGCGTTCCCAAGTGGCTTCCTCTTTAGTATGATTCGACCATTGCACCTTGAGGAACTTAGTAACCTTCTGGCGGGTTCGACGTTCAGCTTCTTCAAGAATGCAGATCGGATGCTCCTTGTATGTGAGATCATCTTGAATTTCAATCAATTCCGGATCCACTTCACGTTCCGGATCCTTGAAGCATCGACGAAGTTGCGACACATGGAAGACGTCATGAACGTGAGAGAACTGAGGTGGCAACTCCAGTTGATAAGCCACCAGTCCACGACGGGCGAGAATACGGAAGGGACCAATGTAGCGAGGAGCTAACTTTCCCTTGACTCCGAACCGATGAGTGCCTCTCAAAGGAGTGACACGCAGATAAGCTTGTTCACCAGGTTGATAAGTTGAACCCCAGTGTTTCCGGTCATAGTTGCTCTTCTGGCGGGATTGGGCCGCCTTGAGATTATCCCGGACAATGCGAACCTGCTCTTCAGCTTGTTGAATAATGTCCGGACCAATGAGTGCTCGTTCCCCAGTTTCTGACCAATTCAGAGGGGTTCGGCACTTACGTCCATAAAGCACTTCAAAGGGTGCCATCTTCAAGCTGGCTTGATAGCTGTTGTTATAAGAGAACTCCGCATAAGGGAGAGATTCTTCCCACTTCTTGCCGAAAGAAATAACACAAGCTCGAAGCATGTCTTCAAGAATTTGATTGACTCGCTCGACTTGGCCTTGGGATTGGGGATGATAAGCAGTGCTCCAGGTAATATGAGTTCCCATTGCCTCTTGGAAACTATCCCAGAACTTAGAAGTGAAAATACTGCCGCGGTCTGAACTGATCTCCTTCGGAATGCCGTGGAGTGACACAATTCGGGAGATATACAAGGTTGCCAATTGACTAGCAGTGATAGTCTCCTTGACTGGCAGAAAGTGAGCAACCTTCGAGAATTGGTCGATGACGACAAAGATAGCATCGTTACCTTTCTGAGACTTGGGAAGGCCAGTGACGAAGTCCATTTGGATCTTATCCCACTTCCATTCAGGAATCGGAAGCGGTTGTAGAAGTCCAGCCGGTTTTTGATGTTCTGCTTTGACGCGACGGCAAACGTCACATTCTTCAATATATCGAGCAATGTCTTGCTTCATCTTAGACCACCAGTACTTCTGACGGATGTCTAGATACATCTTGGTACTTCCCGGATGAATAGAGAGAGGGGTGTCATGCGCTTCTTTCATCACCTTCTCTGTCATAAGCTCGAACCGGGGTACGACAATGCGATCTCTGAAGTATAAGGTTCCATCTTCACCAAGTGAGAAATCTCTGGATTTCTCTAAGGCAAGATCCTTTTTCATCAGATCAACATGAGCATCTTTGGCTTGAGCAGACTTGATTGCTTTCAGAAGAGTTGGTTCCAAAACAAGGTTATTCAGAGAACCCTGTGGAACTAGTTGAAGGTTCAGCTTGCATAGCTCTTCATAAAGGCGGGGTTGAGCTTTGTAGACCTGGTGATTATTGCAATAAGACTTTCGGCTTAGGGCATCGGCCATTACATTAGCCTTGCCAGGTGTATAAGATATACCGCAGTTGTAGTCAGCAATAGCTTCCATCCATCGCTGCTGACGGAGGTTCAGATCTGGCTGAGTAAACAGGTACTTCAGACTCTGATGATCAGTGAAGATCTCACAACGATTACCGAGAAGGTATTGTCGCCATAGCTTCAATGCAAAGATAACCGCTGCAAGCTCAAGGTCATGAACCGGGTAGTTTTCTTCGTGAGGACGCACTTGACGGGAGGCATAGGCAATCACCCTGCGCTCTTGCATTAGAACACAGCCTAATCCTTGACGTGAAGCGTCACAATAGATGACAAAGTCCTTGCGAGAATCAGGGGGAGCAAGCACTGGGGCAGAAGTCAGTTTATCCTTGAGTGCCTGGAAACTTTCCTGACATTTGTCTGTCCAATCGAACTTAACGCCTTTGTGAAGCAGATTAGTCAGTGGCTTGGCGATCTTGGAGAAGTTCTCGACAAAGCGGCGACAATAGCTGGCCAGTCCGAGAAAGCTTCTGACTTGCTTGACAGTCTTCGGAGGGGTCCAGTCAAGAATAGCCTGAACGCGCTCTGGGTTGACGGCAATACCATCCTTGGAGATAACATGACCAAGGTAGGTGACTTCGGGTAACCAGAATTCACACTTGGAATACTTGGCATAAAGTTGATGCTCTCGAAGCTTCTCCAGAACAAGACGAAGATGTTCAGCATGTTCTTCTTTATTCTTCGAATATACCAGTATATCATCCAGATAGACTACGACGAACTTGTCGAGGTAATCCATGAATATATAGTTCATCAGACGAGAGAATGTAGCTGGAGCATTGGTTAAACCGAATGACATGACGGTGTACTCGTAAGAACCATAACGAGTCACAAATGCGGTCTTTGGAATATCCTCTTCACGAACACGGATCTGGTGGTAACCCAACCTCAAGTCGAGTTTAGAGAATATCGATGAACCAGCCAGTTGATCATACAGATCATTGATCCGAGGAAGGGGATATTTGTTTTGAATTGTAGCTTGGTTGATAGGACGATAGTCTTGGACCAAACGGTTCGTACCGTCCTTCTTCTTGACGAAGAGAGAAGGTGCTCCCCAAGCAGAGGAACTTGGACGAATGAAACCCTTGTGAAGAGATTTGTCGATTTCCTCCTTAAGCTCAAGGAGTTCATGAGGTGGCATCTTGTAGGGTCGTTTTGCAATAGGAACGGTGCCTGGTTTCAAGTCGATGACGAACTCGACAGCCCGGGCAGGGGGTATTCCTGGAAGTTCTTCTGGAAATACGTCTTGGAAGTTGCGAACGACTGGAATCTTTTCAATTCCCTCAAGAGGTGCCGCGTTCAACGCATTCAAAGCATAAAGTCGTGCTTCAGCGTTTTGAACAAGCTGAGCATGGTAGGTTACAATCTCATCTGAAGGATGTAGGAGGTGAACGACCTTGGTAGCGCAAACGATAGAGGCAGTATGCGCTTTCAACCATTCCATTCCCAGAATGAGGTCAATATTGGAAGACTCCAGAATAATGGGAGAAACAAGGAATTCCAACCCTTCAATTTCAACAGGAACGTCGCGACCAATCATGGTAGTTTGACATCGGCCCGCAGGGGTGCGTACCACTATCGGAGTGTTCATGGGCTCGCATCGAATGTCATGTGCGTAAGCAAAATTTTCTGACATGAATGAATGTGATGCTCCTGAATCAAACAAAACAGAAGCTGGTACTGAATTAACAAGGAGAGTACCCATCACAGTGGCAGGCTGGTCTTGAGCTTCATTCAGATCAATATGATTAGCCTGACCACGACCATAAGGTCTGGCATTGTTGTTATGGGGCTGATTGTTACGGTCAGTTGAAGGTAGAGCCAGCTGGCTCTTTTTCTGAGTGCACTCTTTAGCAAGGTGGCCGGGGCGGCCACATCTGAAGCACAGACCATCATTGGGATCGGGAGCAGGAGCTTGGGATGGTACAGCTCGAAGAGGCTGCCTCTCTGGTGGAGGAGGCAGACGAGGTGCAGCATAGGACTGTCTTGGTGTAGGTGCAGTTGGACGATACATGCTGTGGGGAATCCATATCCGACGCTTCTGCGCTGACGGGCCCGAAGATGGGCCAGCGTCACGGCTACGCCTGAGGGATCCCTGGTGTTCCTGAAGACCAGTCTCAACCTGAATAGCCTTGTTCACCAAGGTGGCGAAGTCGGCAAAGTCATGAACGAGCAATGCTAGCTTGATATCAGGGTGAAGTCCATCACGAAACTTCTCTTGCTTACGAGCATCAGTTGCAATGTCTTCTTCAGCATAACGTGACAAGTCCAGAAATTCCCGTTGATAAGCATCTACAGTCTTGTTGCCTTGGGTGAGGTTGCGGAACTCTCGCTTCTTCCTGTCCATGGTTCCCTGAGGAATGAAACGGGCACGGAAGGCAGCTTGGAAATCCGGCCAAGTAATGACCGTTCCAGCAGGTAGGGTACGCCTGTGGCTGTCCCACCATTGAGCAGCAGGACCCTTCAGAAAGAAAGATGCGAAGGTGACATAGCTGGCAGGGGCAACACTAGCAGACTCCATTTCATATGTGATGTCGCGGAGCCAGTCATCAGCATCAAGGGGTTGAGTTGAGCTGCGGTAGATAGATGGGTTGAGGCGCATGAAGTCCTGCAGAGTTACTCGGGTTGGATGTTGATTCATGTTCGGACGAGGAAACTGAGCCATCATTCCTTCCATGAACTGGCGAGTTAACTCAAACTGTTGCCTCATTCCAGTAAAGAATTCAGGCGGTGGTGGGTCGTTGGCACCACAGCCACGACCAGCGGGTCTAACCATCCTGCTAACATGTAACAGGGGTAGTTCAGCATTGAGCATTTGCAAAGATAAGGATCATTCATGATGAAAACATGCATAATGAAGGAGGTACGATGGATTCCACTCCGTAGTCAACACGACAGGGTGTGCACTACTCAAAAAGCTATTCTAAGGAATAACTATGGCTTCATCCAACTTCGGGGTGAATGTGGTCACGGGATCCTAATGTTAGTAAATTCATTTAACCCGAGTAGAAGAGAGTTCAGAGTCCCAGAGTATAGACGAGGAGTAAAAGATGCTAATACCACCCAATGGCGACGTGGGCCCGTAAGCCACACAGCCAATGTTAGTAAAAGTTTTCAGTGACTAGACTCAACTTCGGCCAAGGAGTTGGAAAGGGGGCTACCTACAGGCAGTCGGCTCTGATACCAACTTGTGACGCCCTCGATTCAATCGTACACTAATCATACACGCAAATGTGTACGATCAAGATCAAGGACTCACGGGAAGATATCACAACACAACTCTAGACACAAATTAAAATAATACAAGCTTTATATTACAAGCCAGGGGCCTCGAGGGCTCGAATACATCAGCTTGAATACAAACGAGTCAGCGGAAGCAACAATATCTGAGTACAGACATGAGTTAAACAAGTTTGCCTTAAGAAGGCTAGCACAAAAGCATCTACGATCGAAAAGGCAAGGCCTCCTGCCTGGGAGCCTCCTAACTACTCTTGGTCGTCGGCGTCCGTCACGTAGTAGTAGGCACCCTCGGGGTAGCAGCCGTCGTCAAAGGTGGCATCTGGCTACTGGACTCCACCATCTGGTTGCAACAACCAGAAAGAAGAAGAAGGGGGAAAAGGGGGAGCAAAGCAACCGTGAGTACTCATCCAAAGTACTCGCAAGCAAGGATCTACACTACATATGCAACATTATCAAAGAAAGGTTGTATATGTGGACGGGGCTGCAGAAATGCCAGAATAGAGAGAAGGTCTAGTCCTATCGAAGACTAGCATCTTCTGGAAACCACCATCTTGCAGCAAACAAGAGGGAGTAGAGTAGCATAAGGTAAAGTAGTAGTAGTGTTATCAACCTCGGCCAGAGATCCTTTCTCGACTCCCTGCGAGAAAGCAATCCCAGAGCCATACTACCCAATTATCATCTCGATCAAATCCTCATCACCATCCAGTTCTCATCACAAGTATCCAGTTCTAGTTGTATCGATCGGGATACAACTCCAAGTGTCCGTTACCGTAGGACAGGCTATGCATAGATTAGTTCTTCCCTGCAGGGGTGCACCAACTTACCCACCACGCTCGATTGACTCCGGCCGGACACACTTTCCAGGGTCATGCCCGGCCTCGGCCAAACAATACGCCGCAACCCGACCTAGGCTTAATAGAGAGGCCAGCACGCCGGACTAAACCTATGCCCCCAGGGGTCATGGGCCATCTCCCCGGAAACTCCTGCACGTTGCGTACGCGGCCGGTGAGCAGACCTAGCTACCTCCCTAAAAAGGCAGGAGCTTACCAGTCCAACCCGGCGCGCGCCGCTCCGTTGCTGACGTCTATTAAGCTTTGGCTGATGTATACGACGCAGAACGCCCATACTATGCCCACGTGATGGTTAGTGCTATCAGGCCAGAGGCCCCTCGGATCAAATATCCAAATCGTAGTGGATTAGGAACACGCGGTAACAAGCAGAGCCTCACGAAAGAGGTGACCCCGTTGCCCCGTCTCGAGGACTTGCGGCAAGGGCTAAGAATGCCCGGCCACGCCTCGTAATTATCTCACGGGCACCTTCCAGGTCAACCCGTCTCCACATCACTTTCCAAGTAACAGTTGTAAAGTCCAAGTATCCGTGTGTCCAAACATCAAGAGGAAAACCCAAGGAATCACCCCCGGTGGGTTCCACTCAATGTAATCATCAAGGTGAACGTAGAGGAATCACCCTCGAGGTTCACACTTGAGGGGTTGCACGACAGAGTCGTATCGGAAGTGGTTAAAGAGGAAATCACCCTCGATGACCACGATCGAATAGCTACACTACAGGTTAACATCAGAAGTGCTGTAGAGGTCTCACCCTCGGCACTCGATAGTAACCCAGTAGTGTCGAGCAACTAAGGGGAAAGTGATGTGCGGTGCCGGGGCCTGGTCTTCAATCCCGTTGATCGGGTCTTCAAGGATGAAGCAGGGGCAACAAGGACAAGGTGGGGGGTCACTGATGGATCACTAACCAACCTATACTAAGCAGATTAGGATAAGCAGGTAAGGTACAATAACAGGTACAAAAGCAGGCTATGCATCAGAATAGGAGCATACAATAACAGTAGCAAAATCTAATGCAAGCATGAGAGAATGGAATGGGCGATATCGGAATGATCAAAGGGGGGGCTTGCCTGGTTGATCTGGCAAGGAGGGGTCGTTGTCGACGACGTAGTCGATCACCGGGGCATCAGCGGCCTCGGGGTCTACCGGAGAGAAGAGGGGGAAGAAACAGTAAATACATAGCAAACAGAGGTAACACTAAGCATGACATGACGATACGTAGCGCTAAGCGTGCTCTAACGCGGTCCTAGACGTTAATGGTGAAGGGGGAAACCAACCGGGAAGGTGTTCCCGGTTCCGGACCTGTGTCAGACAGATGACCGGAGGGGGAAGGTTCCATGTTCAGCATGCTAGGGGCATGTGACAGATGAACGGACCGCGTATTCGGATTTGTTGGAATTTTCTGAGCAACTTTCATATAGAAAACATTTTCATCGGAGTTACGGTTTAAAAGTTACGGATTTTCAAAGTTTAAAACAATTTCTGAATTATTTTAAAAGCAGAAAAGGTTTATTGCGTCAGTAGTGACGTCAGCATTGCGTCAGCTCTGCTGACCAGTCAAACTGACAGGTGGGACCCACCTGTCAGCCTCTCTGCCTAACAGAGGCTTAACTAAGCTAACAGGGTTAGTTAGGGGGCGTGGGCCCCAGCAGTCAGTGACTGGTTAGTACTAACTAACTAACTAATTTAACTAACGTTTTAATTAATCATTTTTATTTAAAAAAACGTTTATTTAACAAAATACGCGATGGGGCCCGCGTGTCAGAGACACTGTGCGCCCAGTCAGCACAGTTGACCACGGTCAACGTGGTCAACTGGGGCCAGGGGGCCCACGGGCAGTGACCCAGAGGCGGGGCCCAGGTGTGCCACGTCGGCCGCGTCGGGGTTTCGCCGCCGGCGACCAAAACAGAGGCGGGGCTCGTCGGACTTCGCCGGGAATCGTGCACCGGGGGTCATTTGGCCCGGGACTTGGCGCGTTCGAACGAGAAGACGAAGCCGCGCCGCATGGTGTGGTCGGTTGGACGCGGGGGTGACCGGAACTGCGTCGGCGACGAGTGGAGGCGGCGGTGGGGTTCGGGGCCTCGTCGGGATCGGCGTTGCAGTGCGTGTTTTGGCGAACGAAGGAGCTGGGCGAGGTCTACGGCGCCCCAGGAGCTCGTCGGAGCTACTAGCTCGAGCGGAGGAGCTCGGTGGCGAGCCCGATGACGGCAATGGCGGACGGCGGAGCTCGGCTTGCGGGCGAGCTGGCTACGGCGAAAGGCACGGCGCGAGGAGAGGAAAGGAGGAAGGGAGGAGCTCACCGGGCGGCTACGAAAAGCCTGCGACAGCTTAGGAGCGCAGAGGTGGCCGGAGATGACGGCGGTCACCGGCGACAGAGGAGAAAGGGGGCTGCTCGATCCGCTCCCCGTAGTGGCTCCCGGCTCGCGCTCACGGACGGGGACTGGGTAGACGACGGCGGCGGAGACGATGGGCTCGATGGCGAGGCGAATGGGGCTCGGTGGCCGCGAGTACAGTCGAGGCGCGGCGGCGAGCACGCTCGGGTCCGAGAGAGGGGAAAGCTCGAGGGGGAATCCGGAGGGGAGTGGGAGAGGCGGAGGGGGCGAGCAGGGGAGTGGGTGGAGGTAGGTGGGGAGGAGGTCGAGGCGTCGAGGGGAGGGGCCCTTACCCACCCGCGGCGTTGCCGGCGAGGTGGTCGGGCGGCGTCGCGCCCCTGTAGCGGCGCGCACCAGGGGAACAGGAAGGGGGGGCGCGCTTCGGGGAGCTGGGCCGGCCAGGCTGGTGAGGTGGGTCGGCCTGCTGGGATGGGCCGAAGCCCAAGGGGAGGCCAGGGGCTCTCCCTCCCCCTCTTCTTTTCCCCTTTTTTTTTAAACAGCTTTAGCCTTTTCTTTTTTTTCTTTTAGCCAATAAAGACTTTGCAAAAATTATGCCATTGGCCAAAATAATCTCAAAGAATTATTAGGCACTGCCCAAATAGATTGTGAGGCTTTAGAAATAGTTTGCCATTTTCATAAATTAAAAAGGCATTTAATTTATTTCTTAGGCCACTGTTTGAAGTAGCTTAGGCCACTCAAACCTTTTTGCAAAATTGTTGGTTCACCACCAAAATTAGTTGTGGATTATTCTGCACATGATGAACATTTTTGTTTTCATGTCTGAGCATTTTGAATTTCAGACAAAATTTGAATTTGAATTCAACTGGAATTTAAAAGAGAAAGGAGACAATTATGATCAGGAACATGTTTAGCAAAAAGATTAACTTAACCCCAGGGGTTACTGTAGCATCATTACACCGGGGTGTTACATAAGTCACGACTCAATCCTCATGGTTTATATATGCCTTTGCCTGTACCTAGTGTTCCTTGAGAGGATATATCTATGGACTTTGTTTTAGGTTTACCTCGAACAAAGAAGGGGAGGGATAGCATATTTGTTGTCGTGGATAGGTTCTCGAAAATGGCACACTTTATACCATGTCATAAAAGAGATGATGCTGTTAATGTTGCTGATTTGTTCTTTCGTGAAATTATTCGCTTACATGGTGTGCCAAATACTATTGTTTCAGATCGTGATACTAAATTTCTTAGCCACTTTTGGAGATGTTTATGGGCTAAGTTGGGGACTAAGCTGCTTTTTAGTACTACTTGTCACCCCCAAACTGATGGACAAACTGAAGTAGTCAATAGAACATTGTCTACTATGCTTAGGGCTGTTTTGAAGAATAACAAGAAAATGTGGGAAGAATGCTTGCCTCATATTGAATTTGCTTATAATCGTTCATTGCATTCTACTACTAAGATGTGCCCTTTTGAAATTGTGTATGGTTTCCTACCTCGTGCACCTATTGATTTGTTGCCTCTTCCATCTTCAGAGAAGGTTAATTTTGATGCTAAAGAACGTTTTGAATTGATTTTAAAAATGCATGAGTTAACTAAGGAAAACATTGAGCGTATGAATGCTAAATATAAACTTGCTGGAGATAAGGGTAGAAAACATGTTGTGTTTGCGCCTCGAGATCTTGTTTGGTTACATTTGCGTAAAGATAGATTTCCTAATCTGCGCAAAACAAAGCTAATGCCACGTGATGATGGTCCTTTTAAGGTGTTAGAGAAAATAAATGATAATGCATATAAACTTGAGCTACCTGTAGATTTTGGGGTTAGTCCCACTTTTAACATTGCAGATTTGAAGCCTTATTTGGGTGAGGAAGATGCGCTTCCGTCGAGGACGACTTCATTTCAAGAAGGGGAGGATGATGAGGACATCAATACCATTATTACACCCACAGCCCCTACTGTTACATATACTGGACCAATTACTAGAGCTCGCGCACGCCAATTAAATTACCAGGTACTTTCATTTCTTGGTAATGATTCTAATGTTCATGAGATTATGATGCTGCCTAAATTGAATACATTTGTTTTGCTTACAAATGAAGGGCCTAGCTTGGAGAAGGATGAACACTGGAGCAAGAACACACATGGAGTTGATGGCATGCGCAAGGGGATCAAGAACAGAGTTACAAGTGATGATTTCAGGACTTTAAAGCCGCCATAAGGAGTGCATGTAGCCTTGGACGAAATATACAAGATGCCACTTCATAATATTCGTCCATAGGCTATTCTAGGTGCTGCGTCACCTTATTAATGGGCCAGGCCGATGTAATTTCGAAATACTTAAGTATAGGCTATTTTTAGAGTCCGTATGTGTGGGGAAACAAGAGTTAGGGTTGGTTTCGGACCCCACCCTCAAGGGCCACGAAATTCCCCCCTCTTCCTCCATATATACAGCCCTTAGGGCGTCATTTAGACTTTGGGTTTTGTTTATATTAAAAGTTCGTCATAGCTGCAACTTCGCGTACTTCGTTTGTGTCCAACGACCAGACCAAGACGTCACAGAACCCCACCTTGATCAATAAAGCTTTCATCTTATATTCGCAATATCCAGATTGCAATCTCAGTTTCTTGCTTGTTCTTCGTTTGCTCGCAGGAAACAGACCCTCGTGGTCAGGTTGATCGTGCTCCGGCATGGTCAATAACCCTCGGAAGTTGGTTTAGCGATTGCTAAGGCGCGACGTCTCGCACGTTCGTAGTCGGATCGTCAAAGTCGACTCCCACAGAAAACGATAGCCACCATCTCCTCGAAACATCGGGACACCTTAGCCTCTATCAGACGCCGTCCTCTGCTTCGCCCGCAGGAGGATGAGCGCTCGCCCGGGTGCGTTGACCGCGTCCAGCTGCAATCGACCGCGGCCCGAGCCGGCCTTTTTCCCCGCTTGCCCGCCAGGCCTGCATGCGCTCCTCCAGCAAGGCCTGCTGCAGTCCACTGAAACGGGCCAAGGCCCACTGGGTGAGGCCACACCCCAGCGCCCCATATTTTTGTTTTTTTCCTGTTGGGCTTGTCCCAGTTTCGGCCCATACAATGTTTTTTCCTGTCTGCGATTTAGTCTTTATCCAGTGCTTTTCTGTTTTGCAGAAAACCCCTTCATGATCATTCATTTAATAACTTCACAACCGTGCATCAGATCTAAATAATTTATATATGTAACTTGTTTAGAATTTCATCTAGTTTCACAATATCCAACTTTCATGCATGTTTGAGATGTTTAAAATGCTGTTTGTTTAAATTTGCTCCTATGTCATGCTAAAATGCTTTAATTCATAACTAATTAATCGTAGCTCCGAACTTAATAAACTTTATATGTAAATGGGGTGGAAAAATGCCTAGTTTAACATGGTGGCTTTACTTTGCATGTTTAACAATTCTAAAATATTGTTTAGGGCAGAACAATACCAAATCTATAATATGCTCATGAGGATTTTTCTGGACTTGTTGTTTTGTTGTTCCGGCCTCATTTAAACTTGCCTAGATAGATAGTTTCCTCATGATTCACCTCTTGCCATGCTAACAACATTGAATATTGTTGGGTACATAAACAAGATCGAACTAAATAAGTCATGTGGTGTTTTCTTCAAAATGCAACTCCGTTGCATTTGAGCTCCACTTAATTTGTAGGATTGCTTGTGCACTTTGCCATGCCATGCCATGCCTCATTAAACCGGACATGCATCATACTTGTTTGCGCATCGTGCCATGCTTATGTGGTGGTTGTTTACTATGTTGTTTGCTTTCTTTCCGGTGTATTTTCTTCTCGGTAATCCGGTAACGTCGCGTTTGTGAGGACCCGTTCGACTACGTCCATTTGTCTTCTTCATGGACTCGTTCTTCTTCCTTACGGGATTTCAGGCAAGATGACCATACCCTCGAAATTCCTTCTATCTTTGCTTGCTAGTTGCTCGCTCTTTTGCTATGCCTATGCTGCGATACCTACCACTTGCTTATCATGCCTCCTATATTGTTGAACCAAGCCTCTAACCCACCTTATCCTAGCAAACCGTTGTTTGGCTATGTTACCGCTTTGCTCAGCCCCTCTTATAGCGTTGTTAGTTGCAGGTGAAGTTTGAAGCTTGTTCCATGTTGGAACATGGATATTTTGTTGGGGTATCACAATATCTCTTATCTAATTAATGCATCTATATACTTAGTAAAGGGTGGAAGGCCCGGCCTTATGCCTGGTGTTTTGTTCCACTCTTGCCGCCCTAGTTTCCGTCATATCGGTGTTATGTTCCCGGATTTTGCGTTCCTTACGCGGTTGGGTTATAATGGGAACCCCTTGACAGTTCGCCTTGAATAAAACTCCTCCAGCAAGGTCCAACATTGGTTTTACCATTTGCCACCTAGCCTTTTCTTTCCCTTGAGTCGGCCAGCTCAAGGGTCATCTTATTTTAAACCCCCGGGCCAGTGTTCCTCTGAGTGTTTGTCCAAACTGAGCGATGTCCGGAGCTACCAGGGGCAACTCTGGGCTGGCCCACCTGACGTCTGGCTCATCTGGTGTGCCCTGAGAATGAGATATGTGCAGCTCCTATCGGGATTTGTCGGCACATCTAGGTGGCTTGCTGGTCTTGTTTTACCATTGTCGAAATGTCTTGTAACCAGGATTCCGAGCCTGATCGGGTCTTCCCGCTAGAAGGAATATCCTTCATTGACTGTGAGAGCTTGTGATGGGCTAAGTTGGGACACCCCTGCAGGGATTGAACTTTCGAAAGCCATGCCCGCGGTTATGGGCAGATGGGAATTTGTTAATGTCCAGTTGTAGAAAACCTGAATTTAACCTTAATTAAAATACATCAACCGCGTGTGAACCGTGATGGTCTCTTCTCGGCGGAGTCCGAGAAGTGAACACGGTGTTGGAGTAATGCTTGACGTAGGTTGTTCTAGGATCACTTCTTGATCATAGTGGTTCGACCGTGCTTTTGCCTTCTCTTCTCGCTCTCATTTGCGTATGTTAGCCACCATATATGCTAGTCGCTTGCTGCAGCTCCACCTCATACCTTTTACCTTACCTATAAGCTTAAATAGTCTTGATCGCGAGGGTGTGAGATTGCTGAGTCCGCGTGACTCACAGATACTTCCAAAACCAGTTTGCAGGTGCCGTTGAACCATGCAGATGACGCAACCAAGCTCAAGGAGGAGCTCGATGAAGATCTCGTTCTTTGTGTTGTTCCGTTTCCAGTTGATCAGTAGTGGAGCCCAGTCGGGACGATCGGGGATCTGTGTAGCAGTTGGGGTAGTCTTCTCTTATTTTGGTTCCGAAGTTGGACCTTGATTGTATTTGGATGATGTATTGCTTTATTCATGTAATTGTGTGAAGTGGCAATTGTAAGCCAACTATGTATCTCTTTCCCTTATGTATTACATGGGTTGTGTGAAGATTACCTCACTTGAGACATTGCTTACAATGCGGTTATGCCTCTAAGTCGTGCTTCGACACGTGGGAGATATAGCCGCATCGTGGGCGTTACATCTATGAAATCGGAGACAGAGCATATCTTCGGGTGTCAACCCTGCAAGGAGGTAAACGTTTACGAGTTAAGGGAAAGCTAGCCCCAAGATTCGTAGGACCATACCAAGTTTTGTAACATATGGGAGACGTGGCCTACAATTTGGAGTTACCCAAAGGACTGTCAGGAGTTCGTGATGTGTTTTATGTTTCCCAGTTGAAGAAGTGACATGCTAAGATGGTCGATATTCCTCTGAGAGATACAGTGCCCCTGGAAGCAATTTAGTTGGATAGTGATCTGACCTATGAGGAGAAACCTGTCAAGATTCTCGAGTTTGCCAGCCACTTGATGAGGACATAGACCTGGGGTAGGGTAATAGGCCTGACCTATACGTCCTACCTAAGGTCCTTGCCCTAGAAGCAAAGAAGTTCAAGAGTAAACAAGGTGGACCCAATAAAGGCGTCGAGTGCAATCCACTCGACCTATCATTCACTCGGAGACTACTTCTTCTTTGAGTCACTCGACTATTCAACCACTCGACCATGTAAAAGACCACTCGACGTACAAGAAGACCTAAAGCCATTCTGCACAGCAACGGTCGGGCATTTACTCATATATTTAGTGATCATTTGTAGCACTTCATTACAGACATTACCTCTAACGCTCTCTCTTTATGAACATGGAACCCTGTGTAACGGAGGGGAGCTGGAGTCCTGGCGCACTCTATATAAGCCACCCCTCCTCTGGGACAAGGGTTCGCACCTCCTGTAACTCACACGCATATAATCCAGTCGACCGCCTCCGGGCTCCGAGACGTAGGGCTGTTACCTCCCCCGAGAAGGGCATGAACTCGTAAAACTCGCGTGTACAACTCCTCCATAGCTAGGATCTTGCCTCTACATTCCTACCCCCATTCTACTGTCAGACTTAGAACCACAACAGTTGGCGCCCACCTTGGGGAAGGTGTCTTAGCGACTTGTTGGAGAAGTTGCGATTTTTCCAATCCCCATCAACATGGTTTCAGGCGGAGGTTTGGCCAAGGGCTGCGAGATCCGTCTCGGCGCGCTCATATTCGTCGCCGACGACTCCGCTTGGCTCCAAGAAGCGCCACTTGACGTCGAGGCGCTCCCCGTCCGCGGGGCAACGCACTTTCGCTCGTGCGTCCGTGGCGTCCTCCTACGGCAGCCGTCGACTCAGTATCGGTCGGCTCCTGTGCTGACCTCCCTCCCTGCAGCCCGCCGGAACAAACATTCTGGTCGATCGAGGCTTCAGCGGTGGGTGAGGCATGCGGTGGCTCGCCAGTCGGCCACTCCCAAGTCGCGGTAATCGAGCACGACGAAACTCTCTATGGCATATTCAACTGGCTCCGTAGAGACTGCATCTGAGTGCGACAGCAGCGACCCCGCGGTGGAAGTTTTGATGGTCAATGGACCACGCAGTCCTCCTGGCTTCACTCGTGAAGACGGAGGCGATGGGGGCGGCGATCCTTCGCGTGTTCACGAAGAGTACCGCCCCGAACCCCTCTTCTCGCAGCGGAGGGAAGAACTTCGCCGCCGGAACCTGGATGCGCTTCACACTCCTATCGTTGGAGAAACCCCTGAGGCCCAGGCCTTGGAGGAGGTGCGCCTGGCCAACTTGGCTGAGCGCACTGGACTGGAGAACCTCCAGCGCGCACTCGACTAGCGTGCTTGGTAGCATATCCCCGAGTCCAGTCGACGCCAACTTTTTCCGCCTCCGACTCAGGTATACCGAACTCCGGTCCAGAATCTCATAGCTGCGGCCCGAATAGTGGAGTCAATTCAACCTTCCCAGTCAGAAGCTGGTTGAGGTTTGGTGTAGATCCGGGCTTTGCTCCGAGCAGCGGCAGAGCAGAATACAGCAGTATCTCAGTCGCGGAATAGGATCCATACCAGATCCGTGGTTGCAGACACAGTCCAGTTGGCTCACAGCCCGAGATCGCCTCCAAGGCGTGAGGGACGTGGGGACCGGCGAGATCAGTACAGAAACCGCGAGCAGTATGATCACCGACTCGATCACGATGATCGTCATCGAGTGCCCACGCCTCCCCCAAGGAGTGGGTCATACGTGCCTCGGCAGCATGATGACAGACATCCTCATAGTGGTGGGCGAAGGATTCTAGTCGACCCCAGGGAACCGGGCTTTCATGCGAGATCTATTCTCGTTCAGGGTCTGGTTGACAGAAACAGAGCTCACAGAGAAGGCCACGACAGAGATTTTCCAACCAGCAGCAGAGTGCATGTCTCAGGTCCAGAGTGCTTCAGTAGAGCCATCAGGGCTGCGGTGATTCCTCCCAACTTCAGGTTGGCGATTGGAGTCAGTAAGTTCACTGGTGAGTCCAAGCCTGACACTTGGCTTGAGGTTACCGAGTGGCTGTACAGATTGGTGGTGGCAACGATGAAGTTGCCATGAAGCATCTCTCTTTGATGTTAGAGGGCTCGGCCAGAGCATGGCTGAATCAGATAGCGCCTGGTAGTATTTATACTTGGGAAGATCTTGCCCAAGTATTTGTCACAACATTTGAAGGTACTTGCAAACGGCCAGCAGGGCTGACAGAATTACAGTGTTGCATTCAGAAACCGAATGAAACTCTGAGAGATTATATCCAGAAATGGATCACACTACACCATACAGTGGAGAATGTGTCAGATCACCAAGCAATTTGTGCTTTCAAAGAAGGCGTTAAGTATCAGGAATTGAATCTGAAATTCGGTCGGACAGGAGATATGACTCTGACTCGGATGATGGAGATTGCCACCAAATACGCCAATGGTGAAGAGGAAGACCGATTCCGGAGTGGCAAGCACAAAACAGTCGCCCACGAAACCGGAGGAGGGAACTCCAGTCGAAAGCAGAAGCGCAAAGCCGAGCTAGCTGCTCCTGGAGAAGCCTTAGTCGTGACTCAAGGAAAGTTCAAAGGGAAACTCAAAGGACCGTGGAACCCCAAGAAAGTAAAAGATCAAGATGGAAATGATGTGCTGGATTTACCATGCCACATTCACACCAAGAAAGATGAAGAGGGTAATTTCATTTACCCGAAGCATACCACTCGACAGTGTCGACTCCTAATCCAGCAATTCTGAGAGAAACAACCCAAGGAAAAGGAGAAGGAAGCGGACAAAGTTGAGGATGAGGAAGAGGACGATGATGGTTACCCCCACGTCAATTCCACTCTGATGATTATCGCTGATGTTGAGAGTAAGAGTCGATTGAAAGTCATCAATAGAGAAGTGAACATGGTCGCTCCGGTGACACCCAGTTATTTGAAGTGGTCTCAGACTGCCATTACATTCGACCAATCCGATCACCCAGTGCACATAGCCACCCTTGGGAGGCAAGCGCTGGTGGTTGACCCAGTAGTCAAAGGCACTCGATTGACTAAGGTTCTGATGGATGGTGGTGATACGTCCATTTTGCATCATGCTTTTATATCGATATTTATTGCATTATGGACTGTTATTTCACATTATGTCACAATCCTTATGGCTATTCTCTCTTATTTTACAAGGTTTACATAAAGAGGGAGAATGCCGGCAGCTGGAATTCTAGTCTGGATAAGGAGCAAATATTAGAGACCTATTCTGCGCAACTCCAAAAGTCCTGAAACTCCACGGAACGTCTTAAAAGAAATAAAGAAAAATCCATGCCAAATATGAAGGCCAGGGGGCCCACACCCTACTCATGAGGGTGGGGGGCACGCCCCCCTAGGGTGCGCCCCCTACCTCGTGGGCCCCTTGGTGGCTCTCTGATGTCCATCTTCTCCTATATGAGGTCTTTCGATGAGAAAAAAATAGGGAGGAACTTTTCGGGACGAGACTCCGCCGCCACGAGGCGGAACCTTGGCGGATCCAATCTAGAGCTTCGGTAGAGCTGTTCTGCCGAGGATACTTCCCTCCCGGAGGGGGAAATCATCACCATCGTCATCACCAACGCTCCTCTCATCGGGAGAGGGCAATCTCCATCAACATCTTCACCAGCACCATCTCATCTCCAAACCCTAGTTCATCTCTTGTATCCAATTCTTGTCTCAAAGTCCGGGATTGGTGCTAGTAGGTTGCTAGTAGTGTTCATTACTCCTTGTAGTTGATGCTAGTTGGTTTAATTGGTGGAAGATCATATGTTCAGATCCTATATGCATATTATTTCCCCTCTGATTATGAACATGAATATGCTTTGTGAGTAATTACGTTGATTCTTGAGGACAAGGGAGAAGTCTTGCTATGAGTAGTCATGTGAATTTGGTATTCGTTTGATATTTTGATAAGATGTATGTTGTCTAGCGTCTAGTGGTGTTATGTGAACATCGACTACATAACACTTCACCATTATTTGGGCCTAGAGGAAGGCATTGGGAAGTAATAAGTAGATGATGGGTTGCTAGAGTGACAGAAGCTTAAACCCTAGTTTATGCGTTGCTTCGTAAGGGGCAGGTTTGGACCCATATGTTTCATGCTATGGTTAGGTTTACCTTAATACTTTTGTTGTAGTTGCGGATGCTTGCAATAGAGGTTAATCATAAGTGGGATGCTTTTTCAAGTAAGAACAACACCCAAGCACGTGTCCACCCACATATCAAATTATCAAAGTATCAAACGTGAATCATATGAACGTGATGAAAACTAGCTTGACGATATTCCCATGTGTCCTCGGGAGCGCTTTTCCTATTATAAGAGTTTGTTTCGGCTTGTCCTTTGCTACAAAAGGATTGGGACACCTTGCTGCACTTTATTTACTTTTTCCACTTGTTGCTCGTTACAATTTATCCTACCCCAAAACTATCTGTTACCACTTATTTCAGTACTTGCAGAGAATACCTTGCTGAAAACCGCTTATCATTTCCTTCGGCTCCTCGTTGGGTTCAACAATCTTACTTATCGAAAGGACTATGATAGATCCCCTATACTTGTGGGTTATCAAGACTCTTTTCTGGCGCCGTTGCCGGGGAGTGTAGCGCCTTTGGTAGGTGGAATTTGGTAAGGAAAAATTTATATAGTGTGCTGAAATTTACTGTCACTTGTTACTATGGACATAAATACTCTAAGGGGCTTGTTCAGGGTATCTTCACCCCGTCCAGTAGAGCAAAGAGTAGCTCCTCAACCTACTGAACCTATTGAAAATGAAATTCCTTATGAGTATCCTTCGGGTATGATAGAAAGACTGCTAGCTGACCCTTTTACAGGAGATGGAACAAAGCATCCTGATGAGCACTTAACATATGTGGATTATTTAAGCTTGCAGGTATACCCGATGATGTTGCTAAGAAGAAGGTCTTCCCTTTATCTTTGAAGGGAGACGCATTGGCATGTTATAGGCAATGTGATGATATGAGATCATGGGACTATAAAAGATTGAAGTTGGAATTTCATCAAAAGTATTACCCTATGCATCTTGTTCATCGTGATCGCAATTATATATATAATTTCTGGCCTCGCGAAGGAGAAAGCATCGCTCAAGCTTGGGGAAGGCTTAAATCAATGTTATATTCATGCCCCAATCATGAGCTCCAGAGAGAAATAATTATGCAAAGTTTTTATGCTCGACTTTCTGAAAACAATCGCGACATGCTCGATACTTCTTGTGATGGCTCTTTTATGATGAAGACTATTGAATTCAGATGGAATTTATTTGATAGAATTAAACGCAACTCTGAAGATTGGGACCTCGACGAAGGTAAGGAGTCAGGTATGACACCTAAGTTTGATTGTGTTAAATCTTTTATGGACACCGATATTTTCCGTAAGTTTAGGACTAAATATGGACTTGACTCTGAGATAGTAGCTTCTTTCTGTGAATCTTTTGCTACTTATGTTGATCTCCCTAAGGAGAAGTGGTTTAAATATCATCCTCCCAAAGAAGTAAAAGTAGCTGCACCTATTAAAGTTGAAGAAAAGACTGTCACTTATAATGATCCTATTGTTCCTACTTCTTATATTGAGAAACCACCTTTCCCTGTTAGAGTAAAGGATCATGCTAAAGCTTCAACTGTTGTTCGTAAAAGCAATATTAGAACATACACACCTCCTGAGCAAGTTAAAGTAGAACCTAATATTGCTATTGTTAAAGATCTCTTGTCTGATAATATTGATGGGCATGTTATTCAGTTCAAAGGTGAAACGGCTAGAATTGCTAAACCTTGTGCTAAAGATAAACATAGACCTATGGTAGGCGTGCCTGTTATTTCTGTTAAAATAGGACATCATTGTTATCATGGCTTATGTGATATGGGTGCTAGGGCTAGTGTTATACCTCATAACTTATACAAAAAAAATATGCATGATATTGCACCTGTTGAGTTAGAAGATATTGATGTCACAATTAAACTTGCTAATAGAGATACTATTTCACCAATTGGAACTGTTAGAGATGTTGAAGTCTTGTGTGGGAAAACTAAATATCCTGCTGATTTTCTTGTTCTTACTTCCCCACAAGATAGCTTTTGTCCTATTATATTTGGTAGACCCTTCTTGAACACTGTTAATGCTAAGATAGATTGTGAAAAGAATGTTGTTACTGTTGGCTTGGATGATATGGTTCATGAGTTTAATTTCTCTAAATTTAGTAAACAACATCGTGATGAAGAATTGCCTAGTAAGGATGAAATTATTGGTATTGCTTCTATTGTCGTACCTCCTAGTGATCCTTTAGAACACTATTTGCTAGACCATGAAAATGATATGTTCATGAATGAAAGAAGGGAAATAGATGAAGTATTCTTTAAACAGGAACCTATTTTGCATCATAACTTGCCTGTTGAAATTTTAGGGGATCCTCCTCCACCCAAGGGTGATCCCGTGTTTGAGCTTAAGCCTCTGCCTGATAATCTTAAATATGCTTATCTTGATGAAAAGAAGATATATCATGTTATTATTAGTGCTAACCTTTCAGAGCATGAAGAAGAAAGATTATTGAAAACTCTGAAGAAGCATCGTGCTGCTATTGGATATACTCTTGATGATCTTAAGGGCATTAGTCCCACTCTATGTCAACATAAAATAAATTTGTGAGAAAATGCCAAACCAGTTCGTGATCCTCAACGACGTCTGAATCCTAAAATGAAAGAAGTGGTGAGAAAAGAAATACTCAAGCTTCTGGAGGCAGGTATAATTTATCCCGTTGTTGATAATGAGTGGGTAAGTCCTGTCCATTGTGTCCCTAAGAAGGGAGGTATTACTGTTGTCCCTAATGATAAATATGAATTGATTCCACAAAGAATTATCACAGGTTATAGGATGGTAATTGATTTCCGCAAATTAAATAAAGCTACTAAGAAAGATCATTACCCCTTACCTTTTATTGATCAAATGCTAGAAAGATTATGCAAACATACACACTATTGCTTTCTAGATGGTTATTCTGGTTTCTCTCAAATACCTGTGTCAGCTAAAGATCAATCAAAGACTACTTTTACATGCCCTTTTGGTACTTTTGCTTATAGACGTATGCCTTTTGGTTTATGTAATGCACCTGCTACCTTTCAAAGATGCATGATGGCTATATTCTCTAACTTTTGTGAAAAGGTTTGTGAGGTTTTCATGGACGACTTTTACGTCTATGGTTCCTCTTTTGATGATTGCTTGAGCAATCTTGATCGAGTTTTGCAGAGATGTGAAGAAACTAATCTTGTCTTGAATTGGGAAAAGTGCCACTTTATGGTTAATGAAGGTATTGTCTTGGGGCACAAAGTTTCTGAAAGAGGTATTGAAGTTGATAGAGCCAAGGTTGATGCTATTGAAAAGATGCCATGTCCCAAGGACATCAAAGGTATAATAAGTTTCCTTGGTCATGCCGGTTTTTATAGGAGGTTCATTAAGGACATCTCAAAAATTTCTCGGCCTCTGACTAATTTATTGCAAAAAGATATACCATTTGTCTTTGATGATGATTGTGTAGAAGCATTTGAAATACTTAAGAAAGCATTAGTCTCTGCACCTGTTGTTCAGCCACCTGATTGGAATTTACCCTTTGAAATTATGCGTGATGCTAGTGATTATGCTGTAGGTGTCGTCCTAGGGCAAAGAGTTGATAAGAAATTAAATGTTATTCATTATGCTAGTAAGACTCTAGACAATGCTCAAAGAAGTTATGCTACTACTGAAAAAGAGCTTTTAGCAGTTGTATTTGCTTGTGATAAGTTCAAACCTTATATTGTTGATTCTAAAGTGACTATTCACACTGATCATGCTGCTATTAAATATCTTATGGAAAAGAAAGATGCTAAACCTAGACTTATTAGATGGGTTCTCTTGCTACAAGAATTTGATTTGCATATTGTTGATAGGAAGGGAGCTGAGAACCCCGTTGCAGACAACTTGTCTAGGTTAGAAAATATTCTTGATGACCCACTACCTATTAATGATGATTTTCCTGATGAACAATTAAATATTATAAGTACTTCTCGTAGTACTCCATGGTATGCTGATTATGCTAATTATATTGTTGCTAAGTTTATACCACCTAGCTTCACATACCAACAAAAGAAAAGGTTTTTCTATGATTTAAGACATTACTTTTGGGATGACCCACATATTTATAAAGAAGGAGTAGATGGTGTTATTAGACGTTGTGTACCTGAGCATGAATAGGAACAGATCCTATGCAAGTGTCATTCCGAGTCTTATGGAGGACACCACACTGGAGATAGAACTGCACATCAGGTATTGCAATCTGGTTTTATTGGCCTACTCTCTTCAAGGATGCCTGTAAGTTTGTCTTGTCTTGTGATGAATGTCAAAGAATTGGTAATATTACTAGACGTCAAGAAATGCCTATGAATTATTCACTTATTATTGAACCGTTTAATGTTTGGGGATTTGATTATATGGGACCTTTTCCTGCCTCTAATGGATACACACATATTTTAGTTGCTGTTGATTACGTTACTAAGTGGGTGGAAGTTATTCCAACTAGTAGTGCTGATCATAAGACTTCTATTAAAATGCTTAAAGAAGTTATTTTTCCGAGGTTTGGAGTCCCTAGATATTTAATGACTGATGGTGGTTCACACTTTATTCATGGTGCCTTCCGTAAAATGCTTGCTAAATATGATGTTAATCATAGAATTGCATCTCCTTATCACCCACAGTCTAGTGGTCAAGTAGAGTTGAGCAATAGAGAGCTCAAATTAATTTTACAAAATACTGTTAATAGGTCTAGAAAGAATTGGTCTAAGAAACTTGATGATGCATTATGGGCATATAGGACTGCATATAAAAATCCCATGGGTATGTCTCCGTATAAAATGGTTTATGGAAAAGCATGTCACTTACCTCTCGAACTAGAACATAAGGCATATTGGGCTATTAAAGAGCTTAACTATGATTTTAAACTTGCCGGTGAGAAGAGGTTATTTGATATTAGCTCACTTGATGAATGGAGAACCCAAGCTTATGAAAATGCCAAGTTGTTTAAAGAAAAAGTTAAAAGATGGCATGACAAAAGGATACAAAAGCGTGAGTTTAATGTAGGTGATTATGTATTGCTATACAACTCTCGTTTAAGATTTTTTGCAAGAAAACTTCTAAATGGGAAGGCCCCTATGTTATTAAGGAGGTCTATTGTTCCGGTGCCATAAAAATCAACAACTTTGAAGGCACAAATCCAAAGGTGGTAAATGGTCAAAGAATTAAACATTATATCTCAGGTAATCCCATAAATGTTGAAACCAATATTATTGAAACCGTAACCCCGGAGGAATACATAAGGGACACATTCCGGAACATTTCAGACTCCGAAAAGGAATAGGTATGTGGTACGGTAAGTAAACCGACTCCAAAACAATTTTTAAGGCAATATTTCTCCGTTTTGGAATATTTAGAAAAATATAAAAATTAGTAGCAGTCCGGGAAGGACACGAGGGCCCCACGAGGGTGGTGGGCGCGCCCTACCCCCTGGGCGTGCTCCCCTACCTCGTGAGCGCCTCGTGTGCCTTCCGGACTCCGTTTTCTTGCACGTTACGTATTTCAGTCGGTAAAAATTCATTATATATTCTCCCGAAGGTTTTGACTCCCGTATCATGCAATTATCCTCTGTTTTCGTTTCGAGCTGTCCCGTTGCAGATTAAATCAACATGTCTTCCCAGGATTCGTAAGGAGAAAGCTATGTGAATGATTACTTAGCAAATCCCAAGGTCTATGGAGATGTGGAACACGATGGATGGACCACGGAGGAAGAAGAGGACTATAAACCCAAGGGGAAGGAGGAGACGAGCTCAGATGAAGATGAAGCACCATTACCTCAACCTGGGGACATGCACGTGGAGTTTAAAAAGTCAAGCCTCCCTGATAGGGTAAAGAAACCCAAGTTCGAGTTTATCCCTTTTCGTCTCTTGCAGGAAAATAAGCAGGACCTATGCAAAAAGATATTAACCCTTGAATGGGAGCTTGATGATCTGAGGGATCAAAATGCCATCCTCAAGCGCAAATTAAGGGAGAAGCCTAAGCCATCAACTATGCCCGCATCATCAACAACACCTCCACCGTCTCCTCCAAGAAAGAAGAATTGAGTATCTGGGTATGGGCACTCCCCTTGGCAACTGCCAAGCTTGGGGGAGGTGCCCCGGTATCGTATCACAATCACAACTCCTATCTTTACCGTTTTTCTTAGTTTGATCCTATTAGTAGTATCTTGATCTAGTAGAATAAAGTTTATGGCATGATCTAGTCTTGAGTTTTGCTTTATGATCTCTCTATGTAATCGAGTCCGTGAGTTATATATAATAAAATTAGTGTTGAGTCAAGGGCTTGATTATTTTGCCATAATCTTGGGTGAATAAAAGAAAAAAAGAAAAGAATAAAAGGAAACAAAAAGTTCATATTGATCTTATTGAGAGTAATGACTTCTCATAAAAAGAGTATGATGATTAAAAGCTGTTGGGAGTTGGCAGACATAGCTTTGGTCATTGTTGCAATTAATAGGAAGTAATAAGGAAAGAGAGGTTTTCACATATAGATATATTGTCATTGACATCTTTTATGATTGGGAGCACTCATTAAAATATGACATGCTAAAGAGTTGATGTTGGACAAGGAAGACAACGTAATGAGTTATGTCTTTCTTATATCTGAGATAAAGTATGTTGTCATGGTTCCTCTAACTTGTTGAGCTTGCCTTTTCCCCTCATGCTAGCCAAATTATCTGCACCAAGTAGAAATACTACTTGTGCTTCCAAAATCCCCAAACTAGTTTTGCCATGAGAGTCCACCACATCTACGTATGGATTGAGTAAGATCCTTCAAGTAAGTTGTCGTCGGTGCAAAGCAATAAAAATTGCTCTAAATATGTATGATTGATTGGTGTGGGAGAAATAAGCTTTATACGATCTTGTGATGTGGAAGTAATAAAAGCGACGAACTGCATAATAAAGGTTCATATCACAAGGGGCAATATAAAGTGACGTTCTTTCGCATTGAGATTTTATATATCCAACCATAAAAGCGCACGGCAACCTCTGCTTCCCTCTGCGAAGGGCCTATCCTTTATTATATCTTCTACCTTATGCAAGAGTCATGGTGATCTTCACCTCTCCTTTTTCATTTTATCCTTTGGCAAGCTCAGCACGTTGGAAAGAACATGATATATATATCTAATTGGATGTAGGGGAGCATGAACCATTATTGTTGACATTACCCTTGAGGTAAAAGGTTGAGGGGCAAAACTATAAGCCCCTATCTTTCTCTGTGTCCGATTAAAGCTCTATAACCACAAGTATTGCGTGAGTGTTAGCAATTATGGAGGACTAAATGATAGTTGAGTATGTGGACTTGCTTTTTAGCTCTGACATAGACTCTTTCTGATGTTATGATAAATTGCAATTGCTTCAATGACTGAGATTATAGTTTGTTGGAGCCCAATAAGGTTTATGATTTATACTTTTGCATTGTGGATAGATCATTACTTGAACATAAGTAATCATATGACAAAATCTATATATGTTGCTGTTATGAGAATAATCATGATGCCTTCATGTCCGTATTTTATTTTTTTATCGACGCCTCTACCTCTAAACATGAGGACATATTTATTGTTATCGGCTTTTCGCTTGAGGACAAGCGAGGTCTAAGCTTGGGGGAGTTGATACGTCCATTTTGTATCATGCTTTTATATCGATATTTATTGCATTATGGACTGTTATTTCACTTTATGTCACAATACTTATGGCTATTCTCTCTTATTTTACAAGGTTTACATAAAGAGGGAGAATGCCAGCAGCTGGAATTCTGGTCTGGATAAGGAGCAAATATTAGAGACCTATTCCGCGCAACTCAAAAAGTCCTGAAACTTCACGGAACGTCTTAAAAGATATAAAGAAAAATCCACGCCAAAGATGAAGGCCAGGGGGCCCACACCCTGCTCATGAGGGTGGGGGCGCGCCCTCCCCCTAGGGCCGCCCCCCTACCTCGTGGGCCCCTTGGTGGCTCTCCTATGCCCATCTTCTCCTATATGAGGTCTTTCGATGAGAAAAAATAGGGAGGAACTTTTCGGGACGAGACTCTGCCGCCACGAGGCGGAACCTTGACGGATCCAATCTAGAGCTCCGGCAGAGTTGTTCTCCCGGGGATACTTCCCTCCCGGAGGGGGAAATCATCACCACCATCATCACCAACGCTCCTCTCATCGGGAGAGGGCAATCTCCATCAACATCTTCACCAGCACCATCTCATCTCCAAACCCTAGTTCATCTCTTGTATCCAATTCTTGTCTCAAAGTCCGGGATTGGTGCTAGTAGGTTGCTAGGAGTGTTGATTACTCCTTGTAGTTGATGCTAGTTGGTTTAATTGGTGGAAGATCATATGTTCAGATCCTATATGCATATTATTACCCCTCTGATTATGAACATGAATATGCTTTGTGAGTAATTACGTTCGTTCCTGAGGACAAGGGAGAAGTCTTGCTATGAGTAGTCATGTGAATTTGGTATTCGTTTGATATTTTGATAAGATGTATGTTGTCTAGCCTCTAGTGGTGTTATGTGAATGTCGACTACATAACACTTCACCATTATTTGGGCCTAGAGGAAGGCATTGGGAAGTAATAAGTAGATGATGGGTTGCTAGAGTGACAGAAGCTTAAACCCTAGTTTATGTGTTGCTTCGTAAGGGGCTGATTTGGACCCATATGTTTCATGCTATGGTTAGGTTTACCTTAATACTTTTGTTGTAGTTGTGGATGCTTGCAATAGAGGTTAATCATAAGTGGGATGCTTGTTCAAGTAAGAATAGCACCCAAGCACCGGTCCACCCACATATCAAATTATCAAAGTATCAAACGCGAATCATATGAACGTGATGAAAACTAGGTTGACGATATTCCCATGTGTCCTTGGGAGCGCTTTTCCTATTATAAGAGTTTGTTCCGGCTTGTCCTTTGCTACAAAAGGATTGGGCCACCTTGCTGCACTTTATTTACTTTTGCCACTTGTTGCTTGTTACAATTTATCCTACCCCAAAACTATCTGTTACCACTTATTTCAGTACTTGCAGATAATACCTTGCTGAAAACCGCTTATCATTTCCTTCTGCTCCTCGTTGGGTTCGACACTCTTACTTATCGAAAGGACTATGATAGATCCCCTATACTTGTGGGTCATCAGGTGGCAGTGGTCTGAATATACTGTATGCAGAGACATTGAAAGGAATGGGCATTCCCATGTCTAGACTCAGTGAAAGCAATATGAGTTTCCATGGAGTTATTCCTGGCAAGAAGGCTGCGTCACTCGGCCAGATCGCCCTTGATGTAGTTTTCGGTGATTCCAAGAATTACCGTGAAGAAAAGTTGACATTTGAAGTTGTGGATTTCCATAGTGCTTATCATGCTATTCTGGGCAGGCCGGCTTATGCACGTTTTATGGCTCGTCCATGTTACGTGTACCTCAAATGGAAGATGCCTGGTCCTAAAGGGGTGATCACTATCACTAGCAATCTAAAGAAGGCAGAAGAGTGCTTCCAGAAGGGCTCAAAGATTGCCGATGCATAGATGGCAGTAGTGGAATTGCAGGAGTATCAAAAAAATGCAGATCGGAGTGGTTTGTTGCGAGCTAAGAAGCCTTCCATAGATTCAGCATTCCAGTCATCTGGTGAAACGAAGCTGGTTCATATTCACCCAACGGATCGCAATGCTGCTTCGACTCACATTTCAACAACACTCAACTCCAAATAGGAAGAAGCGCTCATCCAGTTCCCCCGTGAGAATTGGGACATCTTTGCATGGAAAGCTTCTGACATGCCAGGTGTTCCCAGGGGACTGGCTGAGCATCGTTTGCGAGTCGACCAAAAAGTGAAACCAGTCAAAGAACATCTTCGATGGTCCGCCATACAGAAGAGAAAGGCAATCGGTGAAGAAGTGGCTCGGCTTCTAGCAGCTGAGTTTATCCGAGAGATTTATCACTCCGAGTGGTTAGCTAATGTTGTCATGGTCCCAAAGAAGGATGACTCACTTCTCATGTACATTGACTTCAAACATATCAATCGGGCCTGCCCGAAAGATCACTTTCCTCTCCCTCGCATCGACTAAATAGTCGACTCGACTGTGGGGTGTGAGCGTTTGTCCTTTTTGGACGCTTATTCCGGGTATCATCAGATCCGTCTGTATGGACCCGATGAGATAAAAACAGCTTTCATCACCCCATTTGGGTGCTTCTGTTATGTCGCTATGACATTCGGCTTGAAGAACGCTGGAGCCACATTCATGCGGATGATTCAGAAGTGTTTACTCACTCAGATCAGTAGGAATGTGGAAGCATACATGGATGACATCGTGGTCAAGTCACGTAAAGGTTCCTACCTACTGGCTAACCTTGCTGAAACCTTTGCCAACCTCAGAAGGTATGATATCAAGCTTAATCCATCAAAGTGCATGTTTGGAGTTCCAGGCGGAAAACTACTCGGTTTTCTCGTTTCCGAATGAGGGGTTGACGCTAACCCAGAGAAAGTGGGTGCCATACTCCGGATGAAACGCCCTGTGTGTGTACATGATGTCCAGAAGCTTACTGGTTGTTTGGCCGCCCTAAGTCGATTCATTTCTCACCTCGGTGAAAAGGCATTGCCTCTTTATCGACTTATGAAGAAGTCAGATAAGTTCGAGTGGACTCCTGAAGCTGATGCAGCATTTGAAGAGCTTAAAGCCCTGCTTTCCACCCAGCCGGTGCTTGCTGCTCCAATCAGCAAAGAGCCTTTACTTCTTTACATTGAAGCCACTTGACAAGTCGTCAGTACAGTACTTATGGTCAAGCGGAAAGAAGAAGGAAAAGCTTACAAAGTTCAGCGCCCAGTATACTATGTCTCTGAAGTTTTGACTCCATTAAAGCAAAGATATCCACATTATCAGAAGCTTGTTTATGGGATTTATATGACCACGAAGAAGGTTGCACATTACTTCTCTGACCACTCCATTACAGTTGTCAGCGACACTCCATTATCAGAGATTTTGAACAACAGAGATGCAACTGGACGAGTGGAAAAGTGGGCGATTGAACTCCTTCCCTTAGATATCAAGTTCGAGGCAAAGAAAGCTATCAAGTCCCAAGCAATAGTGGATTTCCTCGCCGAGTGGATCGAACAGCAACTGTCGACTCAAGTTCACTCGGAGCACTGGACCATGTTCTTTGATGGTTCCAAGATGCTGAATGGTTCCGGTGCTGGGGTGGTACAGGTATCCCCCCGAGGAGACAAGCTCAGATATGTCCTCCAGATTCACTTTGATTCCTCCAATAACGAAGCAGAATATGAGGCACTCTTGTATGGGTTACGTATGGCCACCTCACTCGGCGTCCGTCGCCTCATGGTCTATGTCGACACAGATTAAGTAGTCAATCAAGTGATGAAGGAGTGGGACGTTAGAAGCCCAGCCATGACTGGCTACTGCAACGCGGTGAGGAAGTTGGAAAAGAAGTTTGAGGGGTTAGAGCTCCATCATATCCCCCGACTGAAAAATCAAGCAGCCGATGATTTAACAAAGATAGGCTACAAGAGCGAAGCCATTCCCAGTAATGTGTTCCTGGAGCATATTCATGCACCTTCAGTTCAAGAAGATCCCTTCACTGAAGAGCCCCCACAGCCAAAGAGTGCCACTGATCCGAATGAAGTCGAGATTCCAGCCGTGGTTGACCTAATCATGGATATTTTGGTTATTACTCCCGACCGGACATTGCCGTACATTGCGTATATCCTTAGGAAGGAACTCCCAGAGGATGACGAAGAGGCTCGACAGATCGTCCATCGATCCAAAGCCTTTACTATGATAAGAGGACAGTTGTTCAGGGAAAGTGTAACCGGAGTCAGCTAGAAATGCATAACCCCGGAAGAAGGTCTAGCGATCTTCAATGATATCCACTCGGGGACCTGTGGCCACCATGCGTCCTCTAGAACCATTGTGGCTAAAGCATACCAAGCTGGATTTTAGTGGCCACGACCAAATGAAATGGCGAAAGATATAGTCGACAGATGTGAAGGCTGCCAGTTTTACTCCAATATGCCCCACAAACCTGCATCAGCCCTAAAGACCATTCCACTCATCTGGCCTTTTGCTGTTTGGGTATTAGATATGGTTGGACAGCTGAGGACTGGTAGGAGCGGCTTCACTCACGTGCTTGTAGCAGGCGACAAGTTTACCAAGTGGATTGAAGCCAAGCCTATCAAGAATCTGGAAGCTAGTACTGCCGTCAGCTTCATCAGAGAATTGACATTCAGATACGGAGTTCCACACAGCATCATCACTGACAATGGATCGAACTTTGATTCAGATGAGTTTAGAGCCTTCTGCGCCTCCCAAGGCACACGAGTCGACTATGCTTCAGTCGCCCATCCCCAGTCTAATGGACAAGCAGAGAGAGCAAATGGCCTGATTCTCAAAGGATTGAAACCCCGACTGATGCGAGACCTCAAGCATGCAGCGGGCACCTGGGTTGATGAACTTCCATCAGTTCTTTGGGGATTGAGGAAAACTCCCAATCGGTCGACTGGCCGAACTCCATTCTTCTTGTCTATGGAGCTAAAGCTATTCTACCGAATGACTTGCTTCATAATGGACCATGAGTCGAGCTCTTCTCTGAAGATGAAGCAGAACAAGCTCAACAGGACGCAGTTGACCTCCTAGAGGAGGAAAGAGAGATGGCCTTGATCCAGTCGACCATTTATCAGCCAGACTTGTCTCGATTCCACGCCAAAAATGTGAAAGGTCGAGCCTTTCAAGAGGGAGACTTGGTTCTTCGAGTGGATCAGCAGAAACCACACAAGCTCGCTCCTGCTTGGGAAGGCCCCTTCATTGTCACCAGAGTGCTCCACAATGGAGCATACCACATTTACAATGTCGAGCATAAGAAGGACGAGCCACGGGCTTGGAATGCGGAGTTGCTCCGCCCCTTTTACACTTAAGTACTCATTCAAATAAAATGTAATGAGAAATACCTTTGTAATTTGCTTATCAAAGACAAGAGCTTCACAGTCCTCTTAAACGATTGGTGTTGCTTTTATTTGCGTCTGAAATCCCCCAGTGGGTGGTTAGTTGTGAATCTGTTTCACCTAAGTTTAAAAGAAAATCCTACCAAGTGGTGAGCAAGCCTCCCACTCGGAGGATTAGCTGCGAATCTGTTTCGCCTAAGTTTAAAAAATCCTACCGAGTGGTGAGCAACCCTCCCACTCGGGGGCTTAGCTGTAGTCCAGTACTCGCCTAAGTTTGTAAAATCCTACCGAGTGGTGAGCAAGCCTCCCACTCGGAGGCTTAGCTGCAGTCCCGTACTCGCCTAAGTTTGTAAAATCCTACATAGTGGTGAGCAAGCCTCCCACTCTAGGGCTTAGCAGCAGTCCAGTACTCGCCTAAGTTTAAAAAATCCTACCGAGTG